>NC_035108.1:115830139-116430452 GCF_002204515.2 Aedes aegypti | reverse complement strand
CACCTCTAGGAATCTTAACAAAATTACCATTAGATTTTTCCAGGAGTTTCGTGGATTCTAACAAATATTTCTTCAGGAATGTATACAGACTCAACAGATATTTTCAGGAATCCTACCTAGGATTCCTCCTCGATTCTTGTCATGAGTTCACCTTTTTCCATATAGAATCGTTTCATCGTTGTTTCAGAATTTTAAACTGGATTTTCTATAAATTTCTTCTTGAAGAGTATTAAACACAACTACTTCTTGGAATCTCCTATAACTACTTCAGGAATTCTTACGAGTTTTTTTTTGCGCAATTGTTTTGTAGCACTTCTTCAAAACCGCTTCATCCCCGAATGCACTTCTTAAAAGATCAGGTGTCATACACTTCCGTGTAAAAGTCCGGTTTAGGGGGACACTCAACCCCTAGAAACATACAAAATTATTTTGTCGTTTTTTTCTGGGATTAGGTACACGCTGAACTGGAACTATCTGTAACTCATTTGAAATGTAATCTTGTTATTCTTGCTTTGAAGTTATTTCACCAAAAAAGTAATGATTTTTTTTTTCACCAAAAATTAAAACTGGCATTAGAACAGTGGTCTCATAACATTTGAAGAGCACTTGAAAAATTTTGGCGGAAAAATCTGAAAACTATTAAAAAATATTAAAATTACCAAAGGGTGTGGGCTCGATTCCCGTTTCAGCCATTGAAACTTTCGTCAGCAGGGTGTCTACTCATTTACAGAAATATTGATATTTCCAGGTTTTTTAAGGTTTAAAGAAAAACAGGTCTTCTCCAAAATACCTGAATTATTGACAAATTTTTCATTTTAGGTGACTAAAAATTTAATTTTAAAGATTTTGGTTCCAAAACACTCAAACAAAAAATCTAATGATAAATTTAATAATATTTTTCATCGCAATCTGTTTGTACATAATCTGTAAACAGCTTAAACAAAAATGGCGATTTTCTTTTAATTTCCAAGAAAACCAAGAATGTTTATCAAATGATCTGAAAGTGCCTTCAAGAAAGTCAGTTGTGAAATAAATAGTCTATTCGAAATCCAGAAAATAAAATAGCCTTTCCATTGAAAAAGGATTCAGATTTATGGTTGCGGGTTATTTGGCCGAATGCCATTTGGTCGAATGCAGTTTGGCCGAACGCCATTTGGTTGGATGCAGTTTGGCCGAACGCCATTCGGCCGAAAGGGTCATTTGGCCGATTGCAGTTTGGCCGAAATTGAAAACAATAGTGAACTTCAGATAGCATGCATTTGTATTGAATTTCAAAGAACCTATTCTGCTTATCCTTAAAGAAAGATAAATCATCATTGATATACAAATAATTAATTAGCTTAATTAGGGCAGTAAACCCATAAAGGCATAACTGTCCCATATGAAATTAGTAGGCATTGAGAAAATAGCGATCAAAGTTTGAAGTTTGCATTCTCATGAAAATGTTTATTATTTTCTAGTAAATTTATGAATGCCATATTCATTTAGCTCCACCCCACAGAATACTCATTTTCGTTATATTGATCAGTAAAAAATATAAAGTTGAACATAATTCCCTCTTTGCAGTTGCTTATGGGGTTCAAAGTTCATATAGAGACTGTTATGCCTTTATTTTTCAATATGGGACTGCACCAACTTCATATTTTTGCAGAACATTTTCAAACAAAGTGTATAAATGTTCATATGCGTAGTGAAGTGTATATTGAAACATGAATGTTACGATGAAAAAAGGTGTTGGTTCGAAAATCAATATGGGACAGTTATGCTTGTATGGGCAGTTTACGGCGCATATAAAAATTTACACACTTTGTTTGAAAATGTTGTTGAAAAATGTGAAGGTGGTGCAGTCCCATATTGAAAAATAAAGGCATAACAGTCTCTATATGAACTTCCAATCCAAATAGCAAATACAAAACGTGAAATATGTTCAATTGTGTATTTTTCACTGATCAATAGAAGCAAAATAAGTTATTATGCGGTGATGCCAAATGAATATGACATGCAGAAATGTACTAGAAAACTGGGAAAATTTGGATGAGAAGACAAACTGCAAACTTTAAGCGCTATTTTCTCAATGCCTTCTAATTCCATATGGGACAGTTATGCGTTTATGAGCAGTTTAGTGTTAGTTCAAGAAACAGTCATTGCTGAAAGAAGAACGTCTTAAATGTAAGCAATCATTCACTTCTCTGCTAGAGGTCAGAGCTGCCAGTAGAGGTTTTTGCATGCGTTTGTAGTCTTGTAGGTCTCTGACAGTAAATACAACGTTTTACGCAGGGTTGGGAAAAAATCTGAAATTCACTCTACAGTAGCCAAACAAAGCCAATCACAGTCAGCAAAGCCAGTGAAACTCACGCCCATCGCTACTGTAGGGAAAATGCCTTGAAAATTGCAAAATGCCTTGAAAATTGCAAAACACCCGTTGCTAAGGGCAACCCAAAACTACTGTAGAAAAATGTTCTATTACCAGCTGCATTTCCCGCATTTAGAGCCTTCAATGACACTCATGATTTAGAAAATTCGTGCACCCAACAGAGGCTACTTTATGAGATTCACGTTTTTGAACTACTGTACTGGGAGAGCTACGTGATTTTCGCGAAAACTCAAGCCTACTACTATTATCATTCCCAGCACTGGTTTTACGACTTAATCGTCCTTCTGCTGGATCGGGTTGCTTCGATCCCTCGAATCGTACTAAGAAAAATATTTCATAGTTCTAGCAACCACAAGTCATTGTTTTGTTTTTCACAAAGAGAACCAGTGAGCTTCTTTGACGTAAGTGTTTACTGGGTCGTTCGGTTTACTGCTTTACGCAAGCAACGGTGCAGAGTTCCGTTCACACTTAAATCTTAATCTTGGCGAAAAAAAACATCTCACCTAAGTTAACCGTTGTGTTAAAAAAAAAGTTTTTAAAAGACTCCTAAGCCTAAATTCCAATAACTATGAAAAATACTTCACTTTTAAAAGAACAGCCTATGAACAAAAGAAGGAAAAATCTCTTATATTTAAGCAAGTGAATGCAAATATTAGTTTTATCAGTAACTAGAAAGAACTGCCGATGATTTATAGAAGGTAAAATTCCCAAAACATAAGCTTTATTATTACTGATATGAATGAAATCAGTTTAACTCGAAAGAAAAGCCAATGTTTAAAATTCCGCCTTAGAACAGCGTTGATAACCCAGAAACGAATCAACCATCACCTTAGAGTCTTGAACGATGTGTGGAGTTCACAACTTCGGTTCAATTTTATCATTATCGTCCAGCCACATCATACAAATCAACAATTAAAGCGTTGTAGTAATTTGATTTTTTTTCCCGTAATTGGACCAAACAGCATTCGGTCAAACGACCCGTTTGGCCAAATGGCCGGACACCCAGATTTATGGACATCGGCATCGCACCAAGAGAACTTCTCTGGAGGCCGTTTTGTATTTTTTCATAGATGATATCTTGGGTTGATCAGGGCTGATAGTGACTGGCCGTCTTGAAAAAAAAAAAACAACTCAAGAGACCTCTTAGCCTAAAAAAATAAACAAACAAAAAGAAACCTTACAGGAACTACGACATGAGAGTTTGATTCCTCATTTGAGGCAATTCTTTAAAAATATTTCTAACACTCTTTTATAAAATTCCTCGTGACATTACGACTAGTATACCGACAAAGACCTCTTCAGAAGTGTGATTGGGGCTATTTCACGAAATTTCTAAGTAATTCTTCCATGATTTTCTCTTTTGATACCTTCATGAATCCAATCTGGATTTTTTTCTAGGAATCAGGATCTCTCCAAAATTTATTCTATTCTTCAAAAGTTCCGCAAGTTCTAAAGCAATTTTATCCATTGATTTTCCTTGGACTTTCTCTAACATTCTCGTTTAGACATGTTTATAAATTTGAAATTCCTCAGAAATTGCTTCACTTTTAACTTATTCCAAGATGACTTCAACGAATTTTCCAAGGTGAAACCTTAAATTAAGTTGTTAAAAATCCATAAAGATTTGGAAATTTTATTTGAAAAATTATTCGAGAAACATTCGAATCGCAGCAATAATATTTCAGTGAAATGCTGGAGAAATGCAAATTTTTTTTAGCGATTTCTGAGAGTAATAGTAGATGAATTTTTAATATAATCCTCATGAAAATGACTGGCATAAAAGAAAAAAAAAGTAGGAATTATTCTAATGTTCATAGGTAAAATATCTAAACAAAAGAAAAAGATCTCCTATAGGATCTGTGAGAAATCTCCTAGAAGTAACAACCAGAGAAATCGGTAAAAGAACCAGTGAAAAATCATCTGCAGAAAATCGTGGGATAATCACTAGGTTTTTTTTTTGTCAGAATAATCTCTGTAAAAATTACTTGAGATCGTAGCGTTAGAAGGATTTTCTGGACCGAATATCAAAGAATTTCCCCTAAGCACCCCTTGAGAAATTCACTGCAAGCAGATTTAGGCAAAAAAGTTACTTTAACAAAAAATGATTAAAATAGAAATGTGACAGACCTTACACCAACAGTAGAAACTTTTCAAAGACTTGCATTCAAATAGTGACCAAGACTCTATAAAGAGACCTACACCTAAAAAAATGTACTATATTTCGTACCTGTTTAAATGTTTGCTCTTTTTCTACAAAGTTTATTATTTTTGTAGATTTTTTTGTAAAAATACGCAGTGTTCTCAATCATGTTTCGTAAGCACATAAATGACAATTAACTGAAACTGGGAACTGTACTTGCATTTACCAACTTGAAAATGTTAGGTTCTATTTCATTGATTCAAATAGTTTCATGTTGAATATATAAAAATTACTATTGAATTAAAGTATAGAATATCGTTTTAACAGCGGCGTAGCCGAGAACTGTCACAAAAAAGACATGTTCTACCATGTATTACTAATTCAAAATAATTTCCCTGATTGCGGGCGAAATTCCCTGAGAATTCCAGATTTTTTTTCCGGGTTGAATAAAATTCCCTGATAATTCCAGGTTTTCCAGGTTTTTCAGGTAGTAGCCACCCTGTTCTGGGATGTTTCTCGGCTCTAGAAGCATGCTTGTCCATTGTCTCTAGTGTTAAGTTACAAACTGCACAGCTAAATGACTGAAGACGGTTTCCGTGTGATTTTTGAATACTTATTAACAGCGCAATTATTAAAAATGTCACAAATTCAAGTAATAATTGAGTGAAAAGTATAAGAGTATATGAGCATATTGAGGCAGCCTGTATTTTACATATCAAATGAAAATTAATCAGCCATGAATCCATATAAAAATTCCCCAGGAACTTTATGGTTTTATTTATATTGTTAAAAAAATTACAATTTGTTCACAAAACTATGAATAACGCAGAAAACATAAGTTATTTAAAAAAATATCTGTAAACTTATCGCGTGTTATTAATTGAAAAAGGAATGTTAAGGAGGAATGTTCCCAAAGTCACAGAACATGAGTGAACGAAAAAGCTTCCATTTCCGTCTTAAGTAACTATCCGGTGCCCACATACCTTTCGAGTATAGGTTGGATGGCTCATACACCGGAGAAAGATGCACTCTACTTAGAGACATAAACTCACTTTCCTATATGATGCAAGGTGAGACATACACGACACGTGCGTTTTGTACTTACGCCGCAGCAAGAGAGAGAGTGGTTCACATTTCTTGAGAAAGGCAATATCCGCTGGAGGTACCACCATAGAGCATAGGGTTAAAAAAGAAAAAAAAACTAGTGGGCTGCTAACGAAATGACTTTTTTTTTCACTCGAAATAAGACCAACTAACCTGTTTCCATACCTACATTTAGAAACGGAAAGTTTTGGAATTGCCATCGGAGGAACGATTGCGACCATACCTCTTGCTTGATTGACTCCAATGTCGCTGTTGGCGCATTTGACCCGGACTCAACTCGAAGAAAAACGCGCGACTTCAGTTGCAAGAATATTTTAGACCAAGGCCGCGACACCGTCGTTTCGATGTGTACCACCCCCATCCTGATTGTATCACTTCGCCGAAGACAAGCCCTTTTCCACCCTCGTCGAGTACTCGGCGATCGATGAAGACAGGCAGAGGCCTTTTGCAGAGGCACATTAGTGGTGGCAATGAAAATTAAAAGCTAGATCGCGAACCGATTTCGACATCTTCGCCCCATTCGTTGGTGAATTGTAGAATAAGGCGCGGGATTGTGGCACTGAACCCCAGTAGCACCTATTATGGCTCTGTTGGTCCGAATCCGAAATGATACGGAGGAACTTTGTGAGTGAAGTCTATGGGTCAGTCATCCATCACCTCCGACAAACGTTGGATTGGATCGGTTTGAGTCATAATTGATGGGGCTGTGCTTTCTGCGACGCATTCGTGGATGTGTGATATGTTGTCAGATGAGTTGAGCAAGCTTTTGGAGGAATTGGTTTGAGTGGTCACGGTTGAACGGGTTAGCATTAGTTGGAGCGGAATCGATATGTGGATCAAGGACCAATTTGTCCTTGCATGCTGGTTTTGTTGGTGAATGCCACAGATACCATATTGTACACTGAAGCGTTCACAATAGCTAATGGAAGAGGGTTTGTGGGTTTGAATCCGATTACGACTCGTAGTTTTGACCATGGGCTTTGCTTATATCCGAAGCAGAAACAAATATGTATGTAAATAGAATTGAAAAGTCTCATTTATTCTCATGAAAATTTCCACTCAACGCGGAATTCGTTCTAAATTGATTTCGAAGCATGATCAAAGCAAGCAAATAAAAACTTTGCATCTGTATCGGTTCATGATCGGAAATGTTTCGTAAGTTGTAACAAGTCTGATAAATAACATAGACGAGAGCCTCTGTTTATTTCACTGGCATGATGAATAATATCTGAACATAGTGTCTTCCAGGTTTAAAGCTTGTTGAGATGGGTTTTATCATACATTGTTATATTCCATATAATCAGAGCTGTAGTGGCAGACGATAATCAGGCTTTCATGATGTGTTGCGGATCATAATTGTTACAGCGAGCGATGAGCGGGGTATACTCACAGTTTTCCTTAAAATTCAATCACTGATTGCCACACCTTCATAACATTCATTCTCATCCTTGTTGACATTGTTGTTTACTGGAAAGCACTTCCATAATTTTTAAATGAACTTTTTCTTCATCAAGCGGTTATCGTTGTCAATAACCCACGTGATATTTTTTTACATTTTTAATTGAGCATGCTCTGGAGGTAATAGACGTTCATTAGCTTGAGCTTGAGCTTGTTTTGAGCTTGATTGGCCGCCCGTGGTTGCTACTCCAGTATCGCCAGATCAGCTGCACTTACACAAGGAGCCAACCAGATGACTGCTTGGGATTAACAGGCACTCTCAGTGTATAAGTGCTGGTGATCTACTATTTTTGGGCAACAATGGTGCCTGCCACGTCAGAATGCAGACCAATGAGGGGAAGGGGAAGGAATTGATGATGCATTCAACTGGCTCCCACGGTTGACCGTATATACCACTGCGTCAACGCCAGTTCATGCGGGAAGGGTGAAAGGGTGGGGTAATTTTTATGGCAGAGAGGATTGCTGGTTTGGTAGATAGAAGCTTAAACATGGGGTTCATTAGAAGAAGAAGATTTTAGAATTTTGATGAAAACGCATCTACTGTTTTACTAATATATGTTTATTTTTTCAGGTATGCCTTAACAGCTTCTCCAAAAACTGGCCATTGAAACTAGAAACCGGTAAGAAAAAGTGAAGCCTTTGCTGAAAAAAAAACAACAATGTTTCGTTATGCATGTATGATTTATTGTGGTATTGTCGACAGCTCTGTACTCTTAGTCATAAACAGTGTTGATAGACTCACACTCAAATCTCAATCAATACGCTCTTCTGTGAGATCAAACTCATTTGAGATCTGCTTCGCAAATCTCACGCTTGAGATTTTGATGCAAAATCAACTCAATCAACTCAAACCTTAAAAAATGATTCAGTCGCAAAACCCGGCAAAAACTAGTGAAACCCGAATGTTGTTGTTTACGTTAGAAAGGATTACTATAATTTTACCAGACTAACAAGAAATTATTGCCGTGTGTGAGTAATCTGTGGAAATACGAAACAATGAGTCAAATAGGTGAGCCAACTCATCCATGATTTTTTGACTGCTGAGTTGCGTGATTGACAACTCACGCATGAAAAATATCAAGCGTGAGTTGTGAGAAATTGAGTTTTTACACAACACTGATTATAAGAACACCTTGAGAATTTTAGTGAAGCAAAGTCCAAAAACGACCCTTTGTAACCCTGGAATGTTTGAAAACTAAACTGAAATATAAACGTCACTCTGAGTGTCTAAAACATAGATGCTTTGCTGACGACTTACCTGAGAAAAAAGGTAAAGGATAGCATAAAGAGACGAAACGGAATCTGGAACAATAATCTAGAACCACAACGAAATGTTCAATAAGTATTCCTCAGATAATGAAAATAGAAACAATGCTTCAACCACAGACTGTACAGACAGAAGGATCATTTACATTTGGCTACCAGTAGCCCTGTGGAATGTTTTTCATTTAGTGAAAAGTTTACTCCGACTTGAACGAGAATTGAACCCACGATTTGTAGCGCCGCTAAGATCATGGACACGAAGCCCACCATAATCTGACTCTACAATTCTGGAGTAGAACGTCTAATATTTTATTCTGTGGTTCCTCGCGACATTACACCATACTTATATGCCTTGTATGTTAATTCTGAATATCTTAAATTTGTTAGGGATTTCCTCAACTCCTTGACCAGGAATTACTCTCAAGATTACTCCTAGGCTTTCCCATGAGGCTCCTTTAATTATTCTTCCAAAGGTTTTTCAAAGAATTCCATTTAATATTTTTGTTTTTCAAGAATGTTTTGAGGAAAAACTTTAGTATGATCCTCTGGCAGATCCCTGCACAATCTCAGGTGAAATTCCTTATAAATTTGCATGGGAATAAACGAAGAAATTACAATAATGATGGCTAAATGGACAATAGGTCTTAGTTAAAAGTAGTTTTCTCGAAATGTTTGCTCATTTTACTGAAAAAAATCATTTTTGTTTGACCATAGCTTCATGAATACTCCATCTAATCCATATCTGGTTACATGGTCTTGAATCTAATTCAGGTGTTCTCATCTCAAAAACTGGTGTGGACTTAGTTTTTCAATAAAAACTATTCAAAAACATGATTTTTTGGTAAAAAAAAAACAATTTTTCTGGATAATTTAAGTTTTTCATCCAGAAAATAAATTCATATAATAATTCAAGCGTGTGCTAGAATAAGGGCGTAAGCCACATGATCGATTTCTCTTCATAGATCCTCTCTTCTGTGAATAAAGGTGATAAGATGCGGGTTTTTTTTTTCACCTCAGGCCGCAAGAATGCATTGCTACCTAGCGTCATGAAGTGAAAAAATGCTAACAAACCCGCATCTTGTCACCTTTATTCACAGAAGAGAGGATCGATGAAGAGAAATCGATCATGCGACTTACGCTCTTTTTCTAGCACCCGCTTGAATTAGTTCCTGGAGCTTTTTGATATAAACACGAGTTGAATAGTGCAAATATTTTTAACACACGCAAAAACATTTGTGTTACAAATTATTTGAAAATTATTGCAAAGACCGTTTTCAGAGGTTTTAAAAAACTAGTTAACCCAGTTTCAACTTTAGTACAGTAAAAGCTACATGAGTGAACATCGACTGAATATCGACTCATGAAACCATACCAGAAACAAAATTTCTTGCTTACTATGATGGCCCTTTTAAAAGCATTTCTATTCCAATACTCATGGAGTTTGGCTGTATCAACGTTTAACTGGCTAAAATTTGAAAAAATGTGGTAATTTGTGTTGATAAACAATTTTTTGTTCAATAACTTGGCCAAAACCTTTTTTTTAGTTAAATGCCCAGTTTGAAAACCACTTAATTTGGTTTAAAAGCAAGTAAAAAGATTTGGAATCGGTTTAGTATTCATGAAGTTATGGTCAAACAAAGATGAATGTTTTGGTCAAACAAAGAAAAAAAGAAAACCACTGTTTACTAAGACTAGTTTTTAATAAAGACAAATTTAGTGTTGTACAAAGTTTTTATAAAAATAAACTTTGAAAAGAAACATGTCAAAACTTTCAACGAAGCTAAATTTTATGACCTAAGGTTCTCTTCTTTTGTGATTTAAATTCAGAAGAGCACACGATTTTTTGTTATTTAGAACTTTTGAAAAATAAGGCACACTCCAACAGACAGTTTCAGTTGGATAAAATATCGGGAAAAATTCCGGAAAAAATTCATTAGGAATCCCAGTGAGAATTAACTGAGAAATTCTGGAAAAGTTTTTATATGAGTTACCATGCCCACACAGTTACGGATCACCCACAGTGACGGATCACTTTGGCGTTCAACATCGGATAACTCGCTCAAAACATAAACGTTGACCTAAAACATATTTTTCCCATGTTACACTATTTGTCTTCTACCATTTGTAATGTTAAGCGAAACATTCAACCGCTTAATAACGGTGTATTTGACAAATGTTTGGTTGATACCACACAGCTATCATTATATGGTCGTTTTCTGTAAGAAGTGCCGTCAGCATTCATAAGCCCCCACAGGTGGTAAAATTCAAATGTTATACTATAAAACATGCTTGTTCGTTTCGATTTAGTACGAATTTATCTTTGGAAAACATTTTTCTCGATTGTTGATTCTAAATACCGAATATAAGCACTTCTAACTAGTGATCCATAATATGGACCAGGAAATGATTGTTTACCACGGTTATGGATCACTTCCAAATAATGTAGATTTCTGCCATTTTAAGCATTGGATTCGACATTTTCAGCAATAGCACTAAGGATAAAACTAATAAAACAACAAGGTTTGAAAATTTATTTTTTTAGCAGACAAAAATGGGTGAAAAACTTGGTGTGGAGCGAAAACAATACATGTCTCAGTTACTACAATGCAGTATCACAACAAAAATGGCATTTTATCCTTGTTTCCAGCTCTAACATCGCTATTTTTGCAGTAATATGTGACATATTGATAACTTTCGCCAAATCATGGAATACAGATGCATTGAGTTGAAAATCTCTTGAATTTGGGCACTGATCCGTAATATGTCACAATTTGATCCATAATATGAAAATTGATCCATAATATGGTTTTCAGAAACCGATACAATTTTTAATTTTTATGCAATCCTATGTAAATATTGCACTCAAAACAGTTTACTAACCGAAGTTCCAATTTGAAACGATTCAATTCGTGCTTTTAAATTACAATTTTATGTTTTCCATGTCGTTTTATTGAATTTTATAGGTTGGACTCCACACTATTTGATCCATAACTGTGGGGTCATGGTAGTATAAAATTGTTGCTTGGGAGTCCACATGAAAATATCTGCGAATCTGCTAAAGGAACCTTTGGAAAAATTATTGGAAGAATCCACGAAAGAGTTTTTGGGAGAATCCCTGTGGAAATGGCTTGAATAATTACTTGAAATTTGGAAGTTCTGGACAAATATTTGCAGTCTTTTGACGATTTTAGTTTGCAGAAATCGGTGGAAGAATTTTTGAAGTTCTTCAACGAGAAATCTCCGCATTAATTCTTATGGAGAAGACAAATTTACCAAAATTATCTACAAAGATTTTTCCACGAATTCTTACAGAAAGTCTATCTAGATTATTTGAGAGATTTTTTAAGAAATTTAGGAAGGGAGTTTTACCCAAGAATTCCAAAAAGATATGTTATGATATTTTTTTTTGTGACTTCAAATTACTTCAGGAATTATTATAAAAATTATACATCATACAGAAGTTGATCTCAGAATATCTTGATGAAATTTCCATAGGAATCTGTGAATTTCACCGTAATCTCAACATCCGAACATCGTGTTGAACTAGCATTTAACATTAACCCGTTAATAGAGATTAAAAAAAACCACGTGTGACCTTTAACGACCTCATCTTATTTTTAGCGTTACGAAGCACCTTCTTCTTCTTCTTTCTGGCGTTACGTCCCAACTGGGACAAAGCCTGCTTCTCAGATTAGTGTTCTTTTGAGCACTTCCACAGTTATTAACTGAGAGCTTTCTTTGCCGATTGACCATTTTTGCATGCGTATATCGTGTGGCAGGTACGAAGATACTTCTATGCCCTGGGAATCGAGAAAATTTCCTTTACGAAAAGATCCTCGACCAGTGGGATTCGAACCCACGACCCTCAGCATGGTCATGCTGAATAGCTGCGCGTTTACCGCTACGGCTATCTGGGTCCCTGGGTTACGAAGCACCTCACGAGTGTAAATTAACGCAAAACCAACATGAAAGACTCGCGAACAGGCTTGGTATGAGTAAGTTCACACCCGCCTGTTCCCAATTCCAAAAGTTAGATTTACGATGGCCCCTGCAATTTGTGCATACAAACTTTTTGGTATCTTATTTCACAGGACAGCCCATACAACCAAAATGTACGTATAACGAAATCACCTGGAGGCTTTGTATGTGCAGCATTTCATTTATAAGATGTCGCGAAAAGGCCTTCTACGTACAAAAGTGGAGGTGATATGCGTGCATATATTATGTGATGAACAGGCATTGCAGAATTCGCTCTAATTTGAGTATGAAGCACGATCAAAGCAAGCAACGAAAAACATCCCATCTGTTGCGGTCCTCGATCGTCATTGTATCGCAAGGTGTAACAAGTCTGATAAATGGAAGCAGCGAGCGAGAGCCCCAAAGAGAGAGCGATGATAAAATCCATTTTTCTCGCTTGTTTACCGTTGGGGGTAGGTGTTTTTCTTTACTGGCATGATAAACAATCCACGAACTTCCAATAGCAATAGTGTCCCCCAGGATTGGAGCATGCTAAGAAGGGTTTTATCATGCACTACTATCCCCCCAATTTGATAAAAGTTGTAGCACTATACGATAAACAGTCTCTCATAATGGGCAGCATGTTATGATAGTTACAGAGAGCGATACGTGAGAGATTCTCTCAATTTTCTCAGGATTCAATCCCTGGTGATGAATAATAACATCCATTGCGAGTGTATAAATATTCCACCGAACTAATCTGTGATCTTTTGCGACTTAACTTATGATAACAAATATCGATTTGAGTTTGCTGTAAGAGGAAATTATCAAAGACTAGTGAAATTTTCTAAAGTACTTATGTTTTATTATTCTTCATAATAACGAAGACAATGCACCTAAGAAAAACAGCCAATGTTCAAAATAAGGAAGAATATGCTATGAAAGCAAAAAAAAAATTCTCCAATTTATTTTGTGAATATAAAGAATATTACAGTAATACAAATCACCTTTTGAAAATACAATACGAAAGAACAGCCAATTTTAAAAGAAGGCAGAATAACTATAAATACAAAACAAATATTTTTTCGGATAGCTTGAGTCAAGTTTAATCTTAAAACACTGTGTGACACATGTAAGAGCAGTTTATCTCAAACAATTTTGCTACTTTTCCCCGAAAGTCGGTTCCCCGAACGTCAGTTCCCCAAATACTCCGTTTTCACGAATAGCCCAGTTCCCCGAAAAGTTTTTAGCTCTCATAATTGTCTTAACTTTTTGTGTTTCAAGGTGATGGATGAACCGGTCATCTGATATGCACCCTTCTTTACTTGATTGGCGATTCTTTCGAATTTAACCGTCCATGGCATTTTTGGCAAGATGTGTTTAGTCTAGAATGACCTTATAATCTATCGAATCTCCCTCCTTCTTCTGATTGCTTATCATTCCTGCTAGTTCACCACACAGTTCTTAAAGACTATTCTTGTACGTGTACCTTCTTCGAAGAAATGGCTTCCGGGGATTTAACTTTCGGGGAGTAGTAACACAATCATGTGAAACAGCTTTTAAACAGAATTTTCCCCATCAGATTTTGGTTGGGTCTGGCCATGAATCACGTAGTCATTTATTTTGGATTTTCAAGACCGTCTCATTCCCGCTGCGTGATCTTGTGTTGAAATTTGTATGGGCCGTGGTATTTGGCCAAAACCTTCCCACTCCTTGGATGGTTTGCCAGAGACAAAAACACTATCATTTTAAAAGATTTTTTTGAACTCAACTTGTATCCGCTTGAGATCCATAATAATGATTTAAAAGAAATAATATTTTGGGTGAATTGATGTCGATGTCCGGGATTTGAAGCGTCTGGGAATTCGAATCAATTCGGTAAGTACATTTTTTTAACGGCAAAAGACTAAATAAATCCAAATTTATTTCTTCCCGCTCTTTAAAAATATATAAAAACGATTCTGGGGAATGTCCTATTCTGGGGAATGGTTTTCTGGGGAATGGTTTTCTGGGGAATGGTTTTCTGGGGAATGTCCCATTCTGGGAAATGTCTCATTCTGGGGAATGGGATTCTGGGGAACGTCATTCTGGGAAATGTCCTACAACCACTCAAAAAAGAAGTGTTTTATGCGAGGAAGCTCATCAATCTGACGAGTTTATCAATGGTGTTTTGCGAATTTGATGTAATTAGTATGAATAAACGAGTTGTAACATGATCCTTCATGCGATTTCTGGTTGTCTGGGAGACGTCCTTAGCGCGAGAAGAACCTCCGCAAATCATGTATTTAGCATCCATGCGGCAATGTTTTGTAAGTACCATGACCCCACTTTTGGCACCGACGGCACTGAGTGGGGTTTTGGAAATTTCCTCCAGGTTTCTGGAAATGTTCCCATGTCACACGGACATCTTGCTTTTTCTAAAGTTTTGATATTATTCAGATCACTTTTTTATAATGAACTAAATAATATTTTTGAGAAAGCCTTTTACGAAGAATGCCAAATTGGTTTTTTTTTGTTATGATTACTTAGACTGGGTAAAATCCAAGTAAATCATTTGTTCCACATTTGATCTTTTCAGGTCACTTATAGTCACTCCAAATACCTTCCAAGATGACGTTGAACAAACGTTCAGTTTTGTCGTCATAAGTAAAAAATGTGTGCTTCTTATCTTCAAGATGTTTGAAAAGAAGCTCGCGATCTTTAAGAGTTTCCGGCAAAACGCGACAGTCTCCTTTCTTTGCGATTTGGAAGCAAACCTTGATTCCTCTAATGGAGTTCAAGATCTCCTGCCTAAATCCCCCAAATTCGGAACAACTGACCACGATAGGCGGTACTCTTTGCTTCCTCACTTGAATGAAAGAGCCTGGGCTAGAAGCTGCTTCGATTTGGTGTTCTGAAAATTTATCTAGAGCATTTAACTGATTGCTCATTTCGATGTTATAATGAACATTAACCATTTCACCCTTTGAATAAAGCGCGCATTCAGGAGAAACGTCCTTTCTTCCATTCTTGCCACGTTTAGTGACAGTTTTAAATCCCACTTTTTTGGAAGGAAGTTGTGAATTCAGAGATTCACCCTTCCTTTTGTTCGTAGTAGTAAAAACATCCATCAGGAATCTGATATGCTGTCACATAAGATAGGATTTGATGAACGCATAATGATCATTGCTGAATTGATGAATAGTTACAATTATTTTTCACCATGCCTTTGAACCACCCTCGAGAAGCCCTCTGAGTATGAAACACTTACTTATAACTCAATTAAGGTCGAATCACCGCAGTGCCATGCATCATCAATCACCCTAATCACGTTCTCGTGAAAACAATTGTCGAACATCCATGAACAAGCACCATTACATGTCAAAATGTGAAAGTTTAAACCTGGCAGCGACCAGCGACTGACTGACACCGGGAGGCATCGGAACAAGTTCACTCAATGTTTGATCATGCACAAGCTACTAGACATTTCGCCGGCTCTCTTCTCGAAGGGGTGGGCTTTTTTTTTCTTTCCTCCGGGCTGCCGCGTGCCGGTCCGTGTTTAACATTTTAATCTTAATTTGATTATAGGCCATTTAAGACAAAACAGAGCACCGCTAGGATGGGACATGATGGCAGTCGAAACGAAAGTTACCGAAAGCTTCCGCGAAATTGTAGCAGATGGACCTCCCCGAAAACGCAAACTCTTCGGCACGATCGTGTTGCGATGAATGGCTTTATGGTTGACTGTCGTTTCGACTTTCCTATTAGGGAATAATGATTGGATGGGACATCCTCCACAGCTTGCGGGAGAAGACATCTGGTTACAATTGTGCGAATTATAGTGATTTTGCTCTTACAGGAAGTGTTTCAGACTTGGAGTTCTGATAATTAACCTGAAGTGTACGATTGATAGATAACTTCGGATTATTCGTACAACGTATATCAGTTAGATTTTTTTTTATTTTAAAATCATGTCTTCGTGTCAAACAGTGTCGAATGCTTTTCCTATGTCTAGAAGAGCAGAACCAGTAGAATAGCCTTTAACAAATCTAAACGAATCAAAAAAGTGGTCGAATGTCCATGGTGGAATCCGAACTGTTCACTGGCAAAAATTGAATTTTGGATGATGTGCTATAAGCTTCTGCAGGATTTTTGTCTGGTTTTAAAATTGGTGCAACCTAAGCATTTTTCTATTTGTCGGGAAAATATGCCAATTGGAAACTTTTGTTACATATATGAACTAAGAATGATAAGCTACTTTCTGGAAGATTCTTGATGAGGATGTAGAAAATTCTATCATCACCAGGGGTTTTCATATTTTTGATTTTTTTAAGGGTAGTTCTCACTTCTTCCAAATCAGTCTCCCACAAGTTTTTGAAAACGTTGTCTTGATTGAGAATGTTTACGAGTGGTTTTCTATTGAACTTGTTAGTCTTAAATTTAAATTGTGTGTGCTTTCAAACTGCACAGCAAGTGTTTGAGCTTTTTCGCAATAAGTTAGTTATAGGGATATTTCAATGCCGGTATTGGCTTCTGATGTTTTTTTTTCAAAATTTCAGATACTGCTTAAAGCCAAGGTCCAATTAAGAAAATTTGTTTTCAAAATTTTTGTTTCGGCATGCAAACAAATAACAGTTGATCTGATTGATCTTGATAAAACAGAAGCAAAAGTCCCATGTCATTCAAAGCATACTTTTTTCAGCAAGACTTCACTACCATTTCACAATTTGCACTGAGAGTAACAATAGACCGTCCATCCAAACTGTTCCGTGTGATATCTGGAGCATATAAAACAATGATGTCTCGAATTGCAATTGTTTGCAGAAATGATACTGCAGCTGCACTTTGCTCCTCCAGTCTCCGGTCTAAGTCGGTTAACTGCAGGCGACCCCGCCATAAAAGTCAGGAAATACGGCACATATCTTGGACGATGGCAAAAGAGATCGTCTTCCTCGGCACTTAGATGGCACACACTCACCGTGCAAACAATTAAATCCCTTTCATCTAATGTCTTTCCGCATTTTTTTTTCTTCAACCATTTGATGTGCTGCTGCACGGTCAGATTTAACGTTTTCCCTTTTTCCCATCGCAAACCGCCGCCACACGGATTTAGCAATTTTTAACACATCTCTCGTGAGACGCTCATTAACCGCGTGAGTCGCCAATTGTGCCGCCGATCTGATCTAAGCCACGGTGCGTTTGGAACCGTGATTAACGAAAAAATTGGCACCAACGATTCGAAAGATTTTTAATTTGAATGCTCGTTCTTCACATGGTAAACATATATTAGTAATTACTGAAACTTATTTGGAACCTGGTTCCAAACTCAAAGGAGGTATTTTTTTTTTGTTTATCTTAATGATCGATTGGATGAAGCATGTGGGGGAGTTGCCATCATCATTCAAAAGCGTACACGGAGAAATTAGACTACCCAAAAAATAAGTTCCTTTTTACTCAAATTTGGGTAAACTGCATTTAGTTTTTATCCACGGTTGGGTTGTTCTGCCACTCTCGCAACAGCAATGTTGTCAAAAACAGAGAGAGACTTACCGACCCAGCGTCGAAGTTCAATGGAATAAGCCAAATTTGGGTTATTTCGATTTTACCTAACGTTAAGTTGTTTTAACCCATCACGGAGACTTCGCAAGCCAACGCTGTCTAGATTTTTTTTTCTTGCACTGAGTTTTTTGTTTTGCCGCTGTCAAATGGAAACAACCTAATGATAGGTATATATAAGTTAACCCAAATTTGGGTTATTCCACGGAAGAGCCGAATTGCGTCAAAAGAAGTCAAAGTTGGGTTGATTTACGGCTCCGTGTACATCAATTTTTTTCGTCATTTGAAACCAAAGATTTGAAACTTTGAATGTTTCTGTTGAAACACAGCTTGGTAAATATACTTTCATAGCTGCCTATTTTCCTTTTCAATGCAAAAGGCAGCAAGATTTTTGACTCCAAACTGACTTGTGAAAATTGATTCGCAAAATAGAAAATAGCAAGCCTATAACAATCACATAACAAACTGTGCTAAACTTGTTTGTAATTTGCTATTATTTGAATAAGTATGAAGACCTGAAAAATATCATATTGAAATATCATTACTAAATAAGCTATTGTTATGCTTTATCATTTGATTTTTCTTGATACATGTTTCGAATGGTTCGTCTCGAATTTGCGGACAGTATTTTCATTATTAACGGTTTCAGACACACCGTGAAGCGTCATCGCCATTGCCACCGACGACGTCGACGTTGAATTCGTTTTCACTGCTCCAGATTTTTCCGACAATGGTCTCTCACCTGAAACGCCATGCCGAAACTAAATCACCTTAATGCGAGGGAATGTGGTGGCAAGTTATTTTCCCGTATGCATTGTGTGCATACGTATGGGATATGTGTATGGCAGTGCTGGAAAAGTTCGCATCACGAAGCTGCTCACGAGTGTATACCAACGCATAACAAACATCACAGACTCGGGATCTGGCTAGGTGTGAGTAAGCCCGCACCCGTCTGCTCGGGAGAACATGTCAAAAGAAGTAGCAACAAGCTCGCGAGCGTTTACTCGCGAGTAACCGAGCAAGGTGTGATTTATTATGGTTTTGACAGACAAATTAATTGTATAACCATCATATCGACAGTAAACTACTCGTTTGTAGTCAAAAGCCCTTGAAAACCATAAATCTCGGAGGGTAAGCAGCTTTTTTCCCAAAAGCACAATATGACTCTGAGCAGCTTCGAACACGTTCGCGAATCACTTTTAGCTTCAGTTACTCGGGAGTCGACAGATGCGAGTAAGCCAGCGCTCTGACGCTCGGGAGCGTTTGGTTTTGTTTTTGTTCCAGTTCAGATGAAGCGTTCGCCACTTTCCATCACTGCTTCCAACATCTCAGTTTGCTTTTCCCCACACTCCATCCATGGCCATTGTTCTCTCAGTCAATTTTCGAAAAAAAAGCGCCAACATTGAAATATATGAACCAGATTGGTGGAGGCTTTGTTTGCAGAAGAGTTGATTTCCAGTTTTCCCATCGTGGTCCGACCAACTAACTAACTTTGTAACTCTCGAGAGTGAGGCAAATCTTTGGCGTTGAAATACCTAAGTTTCGAAGTTAAATCTTGATTGCAGAACGGTGGGGTGGTTTGCTCTTGGGAAGTATGTTTCTGTAACATTGTGGAAGCTTGATTGCTGATGCGATTCGTAGAGATTTTTTGATGTTGTTTGCGACAGGAAACGAAAGTGAAACCATGAGGTAATGGAACTTGAATGGGTACTCGACAACATTATTTTCTGTGATATTGGAACTTGCTTATTTGACATGCATTGCAGAATTCATTTTCAATTGATTTCGAAGCTTGATCAAAGCAAACGAAGAAAATCATCGCGTCTGTATAGGTCCCATGGCATAAACATTAACAAGGCAGGCTATTTACTGATGTAATTATCAAGTTTGATTGTAAACATGTGACGTCACTCCTATCGTACCATATACCTTCCGGAGCTCTAGATCATTTTTTTCGCAAATTTGTTCGAGGTGGATAGGAATGACGTCCTCGAGTAGCTGTCAATTTTCGGAATATATCACCTTCTTAATATAGTACACCGTGTTCCGGACCACTAGATCATTTTTTCGCAAATTTGTTCGTGGTGGATAGGAATGACATCGTCAAGTAGCTGTCAGTTTTCGGAATATATCATCTTCTTAATATAATACACCGTGGATCGATCCATGATCGATAATATTCCACAAGTTATAACGAGCTTGATAAATAGCAGCAAAAAATAAAAGCCCAAAGAGAGAACGATGATAAAATCCATTGCTCTCGCTGTATACCATTGAGGGTGTTTTATTTTACTGGCACGATAAATAATCCCCGAGCATCTGATAGCAATAGTGCCCCCCAAGTTGGGAGCTTGTTTAGATGGGTTTTTATCATGATTAACGTCTTAACTTTTTCGCAAATTTCACTTCAATTTGTCTATTTAATCCTAACGCTGTCCTTATTTTAGTACCAAATGCTTAAGTTTAGACCAGGTTAAAGCTTAAAGCCTAGTGGCATTTTTGTTGACAAATTGAACGTCAAGCACGATCAAAAGTGTCAAGGATCATATTTTGAACTATTTTTTAAATTAAAGTTCAAATATGTTATAGCTGTTATCTGAGCTGGAAAAACTGCTAAAGTAGTTGCAAGAACATGCTCTTTCGTATTTATAAATAAAAACAAAAATTTATTAAACATTTTAGGACCCAATTGCAAAGTATACATAATGTTTAGTTTTTCGGTAGTTGTTAAACTTCCACTCGGCTAGTTAGCCGTAAACCACGATTCATAATTAAACAAGCAAGTGATAGAATTAATTCCACAATGTAGAATGACGAAGGAAAATAGAAAAATATGACTATTAGGAAGAGTGTTAAAAATATGAGACAGGGGCTGGCCTGGGATTGAACTTTCGACCTTTTGCTTCTAAAGCAGAAACGATAGCGATTAGACTAACAATCTCGCCTTCATGCAACAAACCATAAAGATCATGTTCTTCTTCTTGGCATTCACGTCCTCACTGGGACAGAGCCTGCTTCTCAGCTTAGTGTTCTTATGAGCACTTCCACAGATATTAACTGAGAGCTTTCTTTGCTAAACTTGCCATTTTGTATATCATGTGGCAGGTACGATGACACTATATGCCCAGGAAAGTCAAGGAAATTTCCATTACGAAAAGATCCTGGACCGACCGGGAATCGAACCCAGACACCTTCAGCATGGCTGTGCTTTGTAGCCGCGGACTCTTACAACTCGGCTAAGGAAGGTCATGTACAAACTATGTAACTCTTCAAGAGACGATGGATAAGGTAATCATTAGGTACCTTGCCTCCCTTATGCAGCTCACAGACGCTCAGACGGTTTGACCAACATTGACTCAGCGCCCAAGTTAGTCAAATCGATTTATCTGTTGCACCAACCGTTTGACGGACTGTCAAAGTTCGTTGCAGCAAAACGATATTTCTTCACATGTTTGAATGATCTCGGCAAGTATAGTCAATATGTGATTGCAATAATCGCATTGAAGAAGAGCAGAACTTTCAACATTTATGTACCGGAAGAATCGGATATTGATGAGGACTTCCAGTTATAATGCGCACGAAGTATTTTGACAAAACTTTTAAATTATGAGGGGTCTCTGTCGGGGAATATACTGAGTAGTAATCGATATGGGAATGGCTATGAACATTCTGTTCAGAATCTTTTAGTGGACTCCTTAAGTTATTCTGCTTTGAAGTTTTTCCAGGAATCCATGGGTTTTACTAAGGGTTTCACCAAAAATTCTTCCTGAGATTCTACCAATAATTTTACCAATAATTCCTCTAGAAATTTCGCCACAGTCTAACCATAAATAACTCCGGAGAAAATCCTTCAAGTATACCTTCTGGTGGCATTGTGGATTCCATCCACAGATTCCGTCGAAGATCAATCATAAAACTTCCTGATTTAATTTCTTCAGTAATTCTTCAGAGCTTACTCCAAGGCTGCCTCCAAGAATTCCGCCGGATATTGCTATAATAATTCCATCAGGAATTCCTCTAGATGTTAGTTTCAAGGATTCCATCACCCATTATCCAGGAATTACATCACGAATTCTTTCAAGGGATTCCTCAAGAAATTCATCAAGAAATTCATCACCAGAAATTCCCCCAAGGATTTCACCAGTACTTTTTCAGGGCTTCCTCCTAGGATTGCGACCTCAATTCCACAAGGAATTGTTTTCGAAATTCCACCAGAAATTTCTTGAGTGATTGTTTGCTGTATTTTTTCTCCAGATTTCACAAGGTATTTATACAAAACATCCCGAGGGATTTCTTCAGTGATTTATCCAATGCTTCCTACAAAAATTCCACCAAAAAATTCTTTCTATTGAGGAAATCTTCAGCCAAAATTTAGGAATTTTAAAACGGATTCTATCAGGATTTTTTTTCTGCGATTCCACCAAGAATTCCTCTAGAAATTCTTAAAGAGATTGCTCAAGAAATCCCTCCCAAGAAATTAATACAGGAATTCCATTAAAACTTTCACTAAGATTTTTTTACCAGGAATTGCTTTTATCAAAAATCTTCCAGTTATTATTCTAGTGGTTTCCTTAGTAATTAATCCAAAGATTCCTCAAGAAAATCCTTCACCGATTTTCTCTATAAATTTCTACAAAAATTCCTACAGAATACATACAGAAATTTACTCCAGGAACAGTGACGAAGGATTGTACCCAAAATTTATCCATGGATTCATAAACGAGTTCCTCCAGGGATTCCACCAGGAAGCCTTCGGAGATGCCACGAGAAATACTGCAAAAGAATTCATCAAACCTTTCTTCACTGGATATCAGCAAGGATTCCATTGAAGATTCCCCCTGCAATTTTTTGAGAGATTCCCCCAGTTTATTCTCCGGTATTCTTCTGGAGAATCTTCAATAAATTCTTCGAAAAATTCAAGCAGTGTATTCTTCAATGATTCTTCCTTGTATCTTTGAAGGGACCGGTCTTGGGATTTTAACACGAATTTCTTCAATAATCTATCATTAATTTCTTCGAGGATTCCTAAAGGAGCATATCCATCAATTCTTTCCAGTATTTCTGGATTTATTTTCCAAGGAATCCACCAGGATTCGAGAATTCTTCATGAACTCCTTCAGAGATTGTTTGAAAAGTTATCAATGATATATATTAAGGATTTTTTCCAGGGAATCCTCTGGGATCTTCTCCATTGATTTTATTGGTGATTCCTCTATGCATTTCTCCAAAATCTATGGATTTTTTCAGATATTTTCCAAAAAATATCTTTTAGGTCCACTTTAGGGATTTAACTTGAAGCTATTCAGGGAAATGTTATGTTTGATCCTCTGAGTAATTATCAGTTAATTCCTTGGATAACACTGAAGGCAAATCCTATTTAAAACTTTAAAGTATTTTATGGTAGAACTTCTGGCGAAATTTTGACGATTTTTCTGGTAGAAATTCTAGCGAAATTCTACCGAGAGAAACTTCTCTCACGAAAAATTACAGGTGAAATAATCAGAGAAAATACTGGTGAAGTTTCTCAAGAAATGACTGGTGGAATCTTGATAGGAAAAAGTGTTCAAATCCCCTAGGATTATGGGATGATTGGAGTTCATCTTGGCGGAATCCACCGAGGAACCTCTGGTGTAATTATCCCTAAAGGATTTCCTGTTTTGAATACCAGGAGGATCTCCTGGAACAGCCACTGGATGATATACTGGTGGATTCCCAAATGACAGGTGAAATTTTTACTAGAAATTTCTGGTGAATTTTTTCAAGAAACTTTTGGTTAAATCGCTGGAGGAATTCCTGAAAGTCCCTAAAAACCCCTGGAGTTATTCCGTCAAAAATTCCTTGAAAAATCCAGGTGAATCCCTTGAGCATTTCCGGGATTAAATTTTAAGGATCTTCGGGAGGCTTCTCTTGATCAATTCCGGGTGAAATCCCATTAGGAATTCCGTGAGGAATCCCTTAAAGAAATTCCGGCCGGGAAGACTACCTTGATGAATCTCTTGAAGAATTCCCTACAGAAACCCCTGGAAGGAAATTTAGGTAGAATCCCTTCATAAATTCCGGGACGAATCCGTTATAAATAGCCTTATGGAACCCAGAGGGATTCCTGAAGAAACCTTTAGAAGAATTCCTGATAGAATTCAAGAAGTTGTTCATGATGGAATCTCAAAAGGATTTCTTAAAAGTTTTTATAATGGAATCCATGAAAGAGCTTCTGATGGAAACCCTGCAGAAACTCCTAATGAAATCTCTTGAAGAACTCCTGATGAAATCCCTTCCCTGAAATGACTTCTGATGGATTCCTTGAAAGAGCTTGTGATGTAATCCCTGGAGAAATTCCTGAAGGAATCATTAGAGAAACTCTTGATATAATTCATGTAGAAATACCAGGTGGAAGCTCTGTAGGAGCTCCTAATGGAAACCCTGGAGGAACTCCTGCTGTAATTACTAGAAGATCTTCTGAAGTAATGTCTAGAGGAACTTCTAATGGAATCCCTGAAGGAACTCCTAACGGTATCCCTATAGGAACTCCTGATGAAATCCCTAGAGGGTTTCCTGATAATATGCCTGGCGGCACTCTTCATTCATTTCCAACAAGAACCTCTGATATAATCTCTAGAGAAATTCCAGGTGCAATCTCCGAAGGGACTCTTGATGGAATCCTTAGGGAAACTTCTGAAAGAACCCCTGTAGGTATTCCAGATTAAATCTCTGAAGGAACTTCTGATGAAATCCCAACAAGAACTCCTGTTGGAAGACTCAGGTGAACTCCTGATGGAATCCCTACAGAAACTTTTGATAGAATTTTTGGAGGTATTCCAGGTGTAATATCTAAAGAAAATGCTAATGAAATCCCTGAAAGAACTCTTTAAAAAAAAATCCTGATGTTATCCCTAGAAGAACGTCTGATGTAATCCCTCGAGGAGATCTAGGTGTAATCTCTGAAGAAATTTCTGATATAATCTCTATAGGAACTCCTATTGAAATTTCTGAAGAAATAAAATATGATCCTGAATGAGTTCGTGATGGAATCACTGGAGAAACTCCTGATGGAATCCTTGTAGGCATTCCTAAAGATATTCTTGAAGGAACTCCAGATGAAATCATTGGAGAAACTCCTAATGAAATCACTTGAGGAACTCCTGATAGAATCTCAGGAGGAATGCCAGGTGGAATCTCTGAAGGGACTTCTGATGGAATCCCTGGAGGAACTCCTGATGCAATCCTCAGAAGAACTCCGATGGAAGCCCTAAAGATACTCCTGATAAAATCCCTTTTAAATTACCTGACAGAATCCCTAGAGAAACTCAATATGCAATTCTTGGAGAAATTCCTAAAGATATTCTTGAATCGTTGGAGGGACTCCTGATGAAATCCCAAGATGAACTACTGATGGAATCCCTTTAGGAACTTCTGATGAAATCCATGAAGGAATTCCTGATATGATTCCTGGTGGAAACACTGTAAGAACTCCTAGATGATATTCCTAGAAAAAATATTGATTAAATACTTCGAGGAACTACTGATATATTCTCTAGAAGAACTCCTGATAGAATCTCTTGAGAAATTCCAGGTGAAATCTCAGAAGGAACTCATGGAATCCTTGGAAAATTTCTTGATGATATCTTCAGAAGAACTCTGATGAAAGTCCTAAAGATACTCCTGATTCTGGGATTCTATAAGAACTTCTGATGGAATCCCTTAAGGAACACCTGATGGAATCCTTGAATAAATTTCCAAAGATATTCCTGAAGGAACTCTTGATAAAATCCCTAAAAGAGTTTCAGGTGCAATCTCTGAAGAAACTCCTGAAGGAATCTCTGGAGAAATTCCAAATGGATTCCCTGAAGGAATTGCCAGAACGAACATGTGATGAAATCCCAGGAAGAACTCTTGATGGAATCCCTAGAGAACTCTTGATGGAATCCCTAGAGGAAATTTCGATGGAATTCCTAGAGGAATTTTCGATGGAATCCGTGGAGAACTTCGGATAGAATCCCTAGAGGAGCTCGTCCTGATCGAGACGTTGGAGGAGCTCCTGATGAAATCCATGAAGGAATTCCTGATAAGATTTCTGATGAAACTCCTGTAAGAACTCCTAGAAGAACTTTTTATGATATTCCTAGAAAAAATATTAATGGAATTTCTCGAGGAAATCCTGATATAATCTCTAGAAGAACTTATGATTGAATCTCTTGAGAAATTCCAAGTGAAATCTCAGAAGGATGAATTTGATGGAATCTGATGAAATCCCCAGAAATCTCAAAGGTACTCCTGATAGAATTCCTATAAGAACTCTCGATGGAATCCCTGGAGGAACTTCTGAAGGAATCCTTGAAGGAATTTCTAAAGATATTCTTGAAGGAACTCCTGATGGAATCATTGGAGGAACTCCAGTTGAAATCTCAAGAAGAATTTCTTATGGAATCCCTAGAGGAACTCCTGATAGATTCCATGAAGGAATATCAGGTGGAATCTCTAGAAATAACTCCTGAGGGAATCCCCGGAGAAACTTCAGATGTAATGGGTAGAGGAACTCCTCATGGATTCTCTAAATGAGTTCCAGGTGCAATCCCTGAAGAAAGTCCCGATTGAATCTCTGGAGGATTTCCAGATGGGTTCGCTGAAGGAATTCTAGAATGAACATCTGATGAAGTTCCAAGAAGAACCCTTGAAGGAATCCCTTGAGGAACTTCCTTTGGAATTCTCAGAGAAACTTCCGATGGTAATCCTAGAGGGACTTCTGATAAAAACCTTGAAGGATCTTCAGAACGAATCCTTCGTGGAATTCATGATTGAATCTTTAGAAAAATTCCTGATGGAATACCAAGATGAACTCGTGTTAATTTCCCTAGAATAACTCCTGATCCCTAGAGGAACTACTGATGGAATCCCTGTAGGAACTCATTCCATCAGGAGGAAATTTTAATGTAGTTCCTGGTGGAATTTCTAAAGGAATTCCTCACAATAACTTCTAATGGAAGTTTGAAGATAAACGACACCAACACGTAAATGCTTCCAGTGGACGATGTACCCTTTGGAGAAAACACCACACTAGACAACGAACTAGCATGCAACTCCCAGGGGCACAGTCGAAATACTTTCCTGGCGAAAAGTTTTCCGGGCTGAAGCGGGAATCTAACCTGCACTTCTTGGTTCGAGCGGCTAAATGGTTAGTTACACTAACCGCACGGCCCACTAAGTTCTCCTGATGGAGTCCCTGGAATAACTTTTTAAGGAATCCCTAGAGAAACTCCTGGTGGAATTCCTTGAGGATTTCCAGGTGAACTTTCAGAAGGAATTTCTCAAGGAATTATTACATGAATTTGTTGTTAATTCACTGAGCAAAATCTTGATTAAATTTTAGGGTAGTTTTATACATATGCATACATATATTTACTTCAAAGATCAAAAGAAAAGCTAATCGATGGAGCTTTGAGTGTAAAATTGAAGGCATTTTCGCTTGATGCCCTTCATCAAAGTCTTTACAGTGTTATCCGGTACCAGTTTCTCAGTTCTTTTTTCCATTTTCTTAACATGTCCTTCTCGTCCTTGACTGTCTTCTTGCTCTTCCGAAGTTCCCGCTTCATTATTGCCCAGTACTGCTCCGGACAGTTTGGCGGATTCATGTTCTTTGGAACAAAATAGACAGAATTGGCCTCATACCACTCCAGGACACTTTTTGAATAGTGGAATTCTGCCAAATCTAGCCAAAATAGCGGAGCTTCGTCGTGCTGCTGCAAGAACGGCAAAAAGCGCTTCTTGAGGCGCTCAGATTTGTATATCTCGCCATTTACTGTGCCCTTTGTCACGAAAGGCTCACTCCTCAGTCCGCAAGAGCAGATGGCCTGCCAAATGAGATATTTGGAGGCGAACTTCCACATTTTCTTCTTCTTAAATTTGTCGTCCACATCGAACTTGCTCTTGCCGGTGAAAAACTCCAACCCCGGAACTAGCTTAAAATCGGCTTTTATATACGTTTCGTCGTCCATCACCCAGCACCCATATTTTGTCAGCATCTTTTCGTAGAGCTTCCGTGCCCGAGTTTTAGCCGTCGATTGTTGCCGCTCATCGCGGTTTGGGAAGTTTTGTACCTTGTGTGTATGTAGTCCAGCTATCTTCTTTGCATTCTGGACGTAGCTCTGCGAAATGTCGATCTTTTTAACAAAATCACGGCTAGAGACGTTGGGATTTGCTTTAATCATCCGCTTCACCTTTCCCTCCGTCTTTTTGTTCTCCGCTCCCGGTTTTCTTCCAGCTCCTTTGCCGTGGTCCAATGTCAAACGCTCCTGGAACCGCTTCAACACTCTGGACAGGTCAAGAAATTCCAAGTGTTTGGAAAGAATTTGTTCTCTCGACTCGCGTTGGTTCACCTCCATTTTAGTTGAATCGATAAACACGACATCGAGTTTGACAGCATGTAAACAATACACATCAATGAGAAAGTGTGCAAAATTTGGTTGATTTTTACCCAATGGTAGAAAAGTTATGCCCTGTTGAATGTGTCACAATCATTTAGTGTTCGCCCTTTACCTGAAGGAATTCCTGGTGAAATTCCTAGAGGAATTTTGGGTTGAACTTTTGATGGAATCACAGGTAAAACTGTTGATGGATTCGCTGAATATTATTCTGGGAAAATAGCTTGAGGAATATTTAAAGTATCCCTGGTGATGAAAATGGTTGAAGATTATTTGAAACGCTAGTGAAATATACAGAAACATCCCAAGAGCGCAAACTTATATAATTTTGGCCCACCGATTCGTCAACCGTCAAATTTGTTTCAGTAACTGTTAAATTGGCTCGTCAAGCAGCATCAAACATGGGCAAACATAGCACCAACATGAGCATCAACCGGGGGGTGAATTCCATGTTGGTCAAACCGTCTGAGCGTCTGTGGGCTGCATTAGTTTACCTTTGATTGAAGCAATTTGTATAGAGTCAGAGGTAATTACAAAGGTTCATGCCTAGCAGCCCCAATACCTAACAGTTCTGTAACAGACACGAAACAACACCGATTTGAAAATTTCTTTCTCTTCATATCGATTGCAATGTGGAAAATTTTTCCCACCCTTAAAAAAACTTTCAAGTGTTCAAAGTCCGCCACGACAAAAACACCCAGATGAGACGATATTGGTGCGTCGTCGTCGAACGCATGCGCTTGAGATCGTTTCGTCGCGATTGTGACTTTGTCGATTGTCTCTGGAATGGGTTAGCGAACACAGCAATAATCACATAAACAATTACCGAAAGAGGTGCTAAAAATGCGCGAAACCTATGAAAACGGTAGCAACTCTCGCTTTCGAGCAGCTGTAAAGTCACACAATGCCGATGTGATGGTGTCCAATTGAAATTTGCTTCCCACCCTCCTCTACACAATGGACCACGAGCGAAAACCGAAAATCGCTTGTTCGAAATCACTTCCAGGAATTCGAAGGGCGGATGACGATCAGCTTCGGTTACACCATTTAGTGGAGATAAAAACTTAATTTCAATTAATTTGATTACGCTTTCACTCTCACCCGCGTGCGCCCACTTGCATGATGGACCCGACCCGACTAGCCGAAGTTGACTATCCGCCATCTCTTTCTCTCTGTCGAACCCTGTCTCGCGGGTGGTTCATAATTTAGATTACGAGATTCCGGATTAAAACCTCGCGTTGCTGGTCCAGTGTCGGAAAACAATTTCTGCCCATTAGAGTTTGCAAAAATTAAAGTTGGAAGGACGGAAGCCAGGTCGCGGTCGGTCGGTCGGAAGAAAGCTCGACCAAACTCAAGCTCATCATCAGGCTGACTAATGGGCGTAGCTAGAGGGGGGCTAAGAAGGCCTTGACCCCCTAGCCGATTGGAAAAAAATATCTCATCGATATTTTCCATGAATGCATTATATTTTCTTGAATTCATGAAAAAGGATCATTGGTACGGTTTGAAATAACTTTTGGTCGCTTTCCCCCCTGACAGAAATCCTGGCCTCGCCCATGGACTAAACTAATCACTTCTTGGTGGCGATGATCAAGTCATAACCTCTCTCTAAACACGCCACCACAAACCTCGGGTCCCCTCATATTTAGAGACCATCTCGGGTCATCTGGAGGGTGCTGTCGTAATCATAAACGCGCACACGCAAAAGCGCATCAAACGAAAACAAAAGTTCATCACCATCATCATTAACAGTAGGTTTTTGATGGGGGAAGAAGAAATGGCATCTCATCATCGCCACCGTCGTCGCCGTTCGAAGAGCAAAACGAGACGAGAAGTGGTTACGGTTTGATTCGACCGGCGCACCGGCCTTACGAAGGGAGATTTCACCTGAAAAGTTTACATCGTTTTTTGCAACTTTGTTCACCGACTGACTCCGGCTGGCTGGCTGATGACCCGCGAAGACGACGACGACTGGAAAGGCCTTGGGAATTGCAAATGCCACAGAAAACCCATTATTGGAGGTTGTCTCTTTGGTGATTAGAGAGGCTCCTTCTGCTGATGTGAGATGATCAGCATGGAATGACGCGTGTTATTAGGAGGAATTAAGTTCGAGGATTTCGACTAATTTGTATGGAACAAGGGTGCAGTCGAAGTGCAGAGTTACTGATTATTGTGCCGTAAAGATAGAAACCTAGTAATTTTCCACGGACGAGTACGATCCAATGACTTCAAACAAAGACTTGGTAGGTCTCGTGTTCTTGGCATTACGTCCTCACTGGGACAGAGCTTGCTACTCAGCAGCGAGCACTTTCACAGTTCTCAGTTGAGAACTTTCTTTGCCAAAGCTGCCATTTTCGCATTTATATTTATCGTATGTTCTCACGCCGAGGACCTGGGATCGAATCCCATCCCCGACATAGTCACTTATGACGTAAAAAGTTATAGTGACGACTTCCTTCGGAAGGGAAGTAAAGCCGTTGGTCCCGAGATGAACTAGCCCAGGGCTAAAAATCTCGTTAATAAAGTCAAATCAATCAATTTATCGTATGTCAGGTACGATGATAATCTATGCTCAGGAAAGTCAAAGAAATTCCCATTACGATCCTGGACCGACCGAGAATCCAAACGAGACACTTTCACCATGGCTTTGCAGCCTTTACCACTAAGCTGAAGAAGGCCCCTAATAGGCATTCATTAGAATATGATGCTTTCGATGAGTTGCCAAAACCCACCAAGAAGGTTTAAATTTGTTCTTGAAATGGGATATAAAGATTTCAAACAGTTCATCCAAGAACTCTTTGAAATGCAAGGCATACGCTTCATAAGCTAACAAGTTAATAAGCTTTATACTAATATTTATTGCAGAGGTTCCTTCACATCTCCAACATCTCCAATGACTTCAGCTGGATTTTTGCAGGACACATTTTACTAAGAATTCAACTAATGATACATTCAATTGCTCAACAGATGCCATCGAATAATACCTCTTGAAATTTTTCGATGATTTATCAAAATTTTTGTAAGGATTGATTCTTTGAAATTTTCAAGTCCAGATTTGTTCAAAACAATTTTTTCAATGACATCTATTTTTTACTTTAGATCCTCGTAATATTTCTTTGGACATTATTCCTGATATTTTTTCTCAAACTCTGCCATAAACTTTCCATGAATTCTTCTATCGATCACTTTCCTTAGGAATTCATCTAATAAAATTAATACAAACAATACATTAAAAGTTCTTCCCAAAGTTTTAGTATAGCTACATGACACAAACCAACTCATAGATATGGGACCAGAGAGTCTGGCCATGTGTTTGCAGCATCCAACAGGCATTATCTGGGAAACAGAACAGCTACCGAAGAACAGGAGGGCAGGGATAATATGCCGCATCTGCAAGAGAGCCCTGACAAACTTAGAGTTAGACACGTTTTGCGGACATCAGTGCTCTGCAAACGACTAACTACTAGTCAACTTAACCCAGTGATCCAGCAGTAATGTGCAGTCCTTCCAGTAGGTTATGCCCCAGGATTAATACAAATCGATGAACTAGTCCGCATCAACGTTGCTCTCCGTCCGTCAGAAGCCATTAAGTCCGATCAAACATCCCAAGATGGTTCGCTCAAGGATGACAGCGTACAAAGTCACGGTGATCAGCTATGCATAGAGCAATTGATCCAATTTAGCTAATCTTGAGTGTAAAGTAGAAACTGCCAAGTGGTGGTCGCAAACTAGCACGATGATGATAGTGCAAAGTTTGAACTGGCAGATCCATGAAACCGATCGATTGTAATTATATTCCTCCGTCGTTGGGTCAGTCTCAATGTCACTCTCTTGCAATCGGATGCTGCACAGTCGTCAGAGTCGCCGCCGCGTCGCCGATCCACTATGGGTCAGGTATTGAAATTTCGCGTCAAAAAAACATCATTTTTAGCATTACGATCTCACTGGAACAGAGTCTGCTTCTCAGCTTAGTGTTCTTATGAGCACTTCAACAATTATTAACTGAGAGCTTTCTTTGCCAAAGGTGTCATTTTCGCATTAATTGGTCGTTTGGCATGCACGATTATACTTTATGCCCAGGAGCGTCTAGGAAAGTTCTATTTCGAAAAGATCTTGTCCAGCGTGAAATCGAACTCAACTCAGGCACTTTTAACGTGACTTTGCTTTGTTACCAAGGACTTTATCACTAGACTAAGGAAGGCTCTAATTATGTTCAGCATATTATAAAAAAAAATATGTCATGTGTTTAGTTGCATGGACTCTCCTTTTTCATGTGTTATTTATTTATATATTTTATTTTTCAACTTTAAATTTTGGTAGAGGAAAAACCCCTTTGAAAAGGCACAAAACCTCTTCTTTTTTTTTCTAAAATCATTACAAAATAAACAATTTCAAGAATAAGAGGCTCAAACGGCATCGATCCATAGCAGAGCCAAACCCTTGAAGAAGTGAAAGATCCTAGGAGAGGTCCATAATAGTTAAAGTATCACAAATAGAAAACTGTTCTTCAAAGCTGAAAAATACGTACGAAAGAAAGAAACAGTACCGTCAAACGGGGTAACTTGCAACACTTTTCAACTTCAAAGCTATATGAATGAAAAATTTAATGATTTAGATGCACCAAACACAATTTGGTATCCTAATCATCACGTAAAGAATGCCGCGCGGTATTTGTTTGATTAGTATTTGGCTTCCTGGGATCAGGAGAGACTGAAAATATACATTTTCATGCTATTATTATTATTATCTTTATTAACGAGATTTGCAGCCCGAGGCTGGCTCATCTCGGTATTTTCATGCTACCCCTGATGTGGTAAATACAAAAATTTACTACACTAAAAGCATGACAATAATCAGAAACAAAATACTCTGCTCTTGGAAAACTGATAATTGATGATTTAATTCTGAGTATTTAAAATAGTCGATTGAAAAATCAATGGCTATTGTATTGGGATGCCACACGTAAAAACTATTGCAAATCATAAGTCTTGATAGCTAGTAGAAAGCCTTTCAAAAGTTTTAGTAGTCAACAATGTAATTGACTTTTTTAGTGTTTAAACGTGAAGTTAGCAAAACATTTATCTAGTCATTTTAAACACTGATAAATACTGTAGCGCAAATGCGCAAAACCTATGAAAACTGTAGCAACTCTCGCTTTCGTGCAGCTGTAGAGCCACACAATGCCGATGTGATGGTGTCCAATTGAAATTTGCTTCCCACCCTCCACACAATGGCCCACGAGCGAAAACCGAAAATCTTCTGTTTTATGCATAAGATCAAAAACCAGTGTAAAAAATTAAAAGAATTTCACTCTATGCTACAGAGAACGTCAATTTGATTGCATGTAGATGTATTGCAAGTTTCACCCCTATTGCAAATTATCCGTTTGACGGTACCATGCATAATAGGAGATTTCATGCAAAAACTGAAATAAACGTTTCAATATTGGAAGACACATTTTTCCTAAAATATCTCTAACAGATTTTGGAGTAGTAAGACCTAAATTTTGAATTTGTTTAAAAAATTTATTTTTGGTACAACGTATCTTGAACAATGACATTTTTTTTTTTGCATTTATTTGAGAATGGTAGAAATAGATTGGTTTGAGCACCACGATACTTTAGTCGATATTTCTAAAAAAATCAACAAATTTTGATAGTTTCATTACAATCGAAACAGTTAAAAACAACTATTTTATATGCAAAGTCCGTCCATGAACTATGTGGCATTTGATTGAGTCTACACTTAATTTAGAATGCCGAATGTCAGCTTATTTTAACCGAGATTTGCACAACACAGTATTCGGCAAACAAATTCCATGAGATCTCAAGAAATATGAGCCGAGTATCAATAAATCGTGCTTTGTTGCTCAGCAAGCTGACAACTTGTTAACTGACTAAGCTAAACGTATCAGTAAACGCGCATCTATTCAGCAAAACCAGACATAGGGTCGAGGTTCTTTTCGTAAAGAAAATTTACTCAATTTTCCTGGACATAGAGTATCTTCCTACCTGTCACAACAGATGTAGTGATGGTCAATTGACAAAGAAGCTCTCAGTTAATAACTGTGGAAGTGCCCATAAGAACACTAAGATGAGAATTATCACAAACTATTAATCACTTATTTCAAATCACAGTTTATCGTCAAAATTCATTTAACACTATCATTTATAGATAATCAAAAAGAATGGAAGCCGTTCAAAAGATCCGGTTCACTCAAAAGAACGAGTGATCCGTAACGCTTTCTTGGCAAGAGTCGGTTCATTTGATCTGCAATGATAACTCAAAAAGTTACCCGGAAATAGAACTAACCGATTATTTTTCCATATTCTCCTTCGATCGTTTTTCGGCTTTATTATACTGCTTCGCGTTGAAAAATGGATTAACCAACATGCGAAGTTTGATTTAAGACCTACTTCGCCACGTCGCAACTTGATTCTCAATAGTGCGCACAATGCTCACGGCGGAGGACTTGGATGGGCACTTTAGCGAAGCTAGTCGCGACGCGGCAAAATTGGTCAAAAATCGAACTTTGCACGTAGGTTGACCAATTTTTTGACGCGAAGCAGTATATGACGCTTGATGCGTGACTTGCTTTGCGCGCCACGTTACACATTCATATACAGTTTGCTGCAGCTCCGCGTTCTCAGCATACACAGACAAACAACTAATAATAGGCAGATGAATGATAAAGTGAAAAAGTGCTCACTCGAATAGCATAGCCAGCAAATCTCATTTCTCGCATAACTTGAGATCTCGCCCTAAAAGCCATTGGTAACCCAGTGTGTAGCTCCTTGTTTCTAAGACAATTAATGGACCTGGATGAAAACTACCACCACTAGAGGAGGATCTTCTCTTCATCGTAACATTGTTGAATAACGTGTAAATCCATTTGTTTCCTCGGTAGCTGCAAGCTGCACACTCGATTACCAATGGCTTTTAGGGCGAGATCACAAGTTATGCGAGATTTTGCTTCTTTATATTGGTTCGGGTAGGGGAAATCGGTCGAGTATATCGTGGATTTCTGGGGAAGAATAAACGAAGCATGAGAGAAGGGAGTTTACGAAAGGTTCGACGTATGTTGTGCAACAGGCAGTGAGCAGCTCGTTTTTCCGTTCGCTCGGTTCAGTTCGATCTTTGCGAGCCACTGAAACGTTCAAACGATTCGGTTCACTAAAAGGACTGATTTGGATCGGATATGCTCATTTAAAAGATCCGATTTGCTCATCTATACTATCATTTTTATATCAATGAGCATAACCTTTTTTATCATGCGCGAGCGAAAAATAATGATGCCGGAGACACCTACACATCTCTATAATTACATCACATCATTACCATAGTGTAACAAGCAAATTTATCACTAGACTACAGTGCAGTCATGGCCGTGCGGAAAAACGCGCAGTCAGTCCAAAGACAGCATAATCAAAATATATATTTTTTTTATCCTCATCGATTTTCGTTTAAAATAGTTTGCTGTCGTCGACTGCCATCAGCACTAACACAAGCATTCTTCCAATTAGGCTTGATAATACACCTCAACATCACCAGAGTTTGACAGTATGCTTTAGAGTCTAGGAAGAGCAACGTGCTGTCTATGTCTCTTTGTGAGGAAGCGAAAAAATGTTAAGCAGAGAGACAACGAAAAGTGAAGCGAGGAAGATGCGACACAAAACACAACGGAGGAAAATTTCATCAAAAAAGATCGCCATCGCAGCTTCGTGAGGCCTGTTTTGTTCGAACTAGTCACTTAAGAGTTCTTTCGAAGTGTGAGTAAGGATGAGCATAGAAGCAATATAGAAAGAGTACCAGAGTAAATCCTCTCCATCCAATCGTTTCAGGATTCGTGTTGTAAATTTTAAGGGACCGTTCACATATTACGTAACGCAACAGGGGGAGGGAGGGGGTCTTACATAGTGTTACGGTCCATACAAAAATTTAAAGTTTTCCATACAAAAGCTGTTACGTGGGGGAGGGAGGGGGTTTAAAATTGGCAAATTTTGCGTTACGTAATATTTGAATGAACCCTAAGTTCAATTTTTCTCCCCAGAAAAAAATCTCGAAATCGACTCTTTTATGCATCACAGAAGAGTTTCTGTCAAGCCTTCCAATTGGTTTTATTCAAAAGGATCTTCGTTTGAAAGCACGATTATTAATAATGAATATTGCCAAAGAATCCACCGGATAAAAAAATGTAATACAAATTGTAGTCCATCAAGACATCCACCAAACAGCTCAGTTTAAACTTCAAACTAGTTTGACGCTTCAATGAACTCTAAATTGGTTGACTTGAACTTAAATATATTGGGTTCTCCTATTTATTTCTTTGCGTAGAACTTCGGGCATCTCGCGAGTAGAAGCATTAACCTAGGAATGCTAATGTCGCTGCTGTTCGTGTGACCAACATCTAGTTTGCCACGAACTGACAGCGTGAGTACCGGGCATCAACGTCTCTAATTAATTATAAAAACCAAAACAACAACATGGTATTGAACAAACAATGAAAAACTATAATTTTAGGTAATAATAATTAAAATCAGTTTTGTGACAACAGCGCCACTAGCGTTTTATTACTAATATTTCTATTATCTCGCTTTACTTGTTTTTTCCTCACATAGCAACCGTTTGTAATTATTTCTAGACAGTCTTCGAAGGAAAAAAAAGCAAACTTTTGAGCTGACATAAACAAGAAACTGTGCTACTTTTCTCCGAATGTTGTTTCCCTGAACACCAGTTCTTAGAATTACCTTTTTCCCCGAATGCCATTTCTCCGAATGGCTGTTTCCTTGAAAAGTAATAAAGTTCAAAAAAGTTAAAACATACTCTTCGGTGACAGAGTGGTGAACTAGAAAGAACGATAAATAATAAAAAGAGAGAGATATTTGGTCATTTTCGACTAAAATCATACTGCCAAAATAGCAAAGCACGGTGAAACTTGAAAGAACCGCCGATCAAATAAAGAAGGGTTAGACGACTTGTTTGTTCACCACTTTAAAATGTGTGAGGTTTTGATTTTGAGTGTCAAAAACTTTTCAGGGAAATGGACTATTCGGGGAAATGGGGTATTCGGAGAACTATTTTTTATTTTTCAAGTAGTCAAGAAAACATTAGTGTTAGCGGTTGTAAATTGTTTTGGAAATTATAACATTTTTTGGCGTATTCAGATTCCATGCGGAATAGTCAGTACTGTCAGCAAAATAATATATCACCTATCTCACCAGACATTCCAAATTGCATAGGTTTTCGAAAAATTCGAATGAAAAACTATTGTCGCACTACACTCCTCTTTTAAACAAACCTTTCTTAAACATAAACTAAAACTTATTCCAACAGCCAAACTACTTTATAACATTCAGCTGCGTTAAAAAAGTTCAATCACTATTTTAGCAACACAGAAAATTACCATTTAGATTGGGTTATAACAAAATCACAAGAAAACTCTTGACAAAGTCTTTAAAATCGAAACCTAAAGTTGAAACTCGTCAACGTCAATCGCTGATTGATTGACTTTTCATTTTGGAGAAATTCAGCCCGAGGCTGCTTCATCCCCGGGACGAAAATCACCCGGTAGCTCAAAACTACAGTCAATCTTGTTCAATCTATGTTAATCCGGGCTTTTCCCTTCTTCTAAATAAATAATCCACTTCGGAACCATTCAACATGTATCAAAAAGTCGGATTGCAAATTCAAGTATATATATTAATTTCATTGACGTCAAATGTCTCCAATTGTTCAAGCAATCCTATTTTGAGTTTTGAGCAAAATTGAGTTGCTCAAGATTACTCGATGCATAGTTCTGTTCCGAGTAAAACTCTCTTGTCTCTTGTTTCTTATCATATTTTTCAAAATACCTTCAAATGCATGAAATATGTTTTTGAAATTTAATTATGTTTTGACATATGAAATACAGTCAACTCCAGAGTTGGGAAATGTTTTGAAATTCACACTGCAGTAGGCAAACGTAGCAGATCACAGTTAGCGAAACCACTGAAACTCACGCCTATCGCTGCTGTAGGCAAAATCGCTTGAAAATAGCAAAACACCCGCTGCTCAAGGCAACACAAAACTACTGTAGAAAAATGTTCTATTTCCCGTTGCATTTCCCACATTTACAGCCTTCAATGACACTACTGATTTAGAAAAATCATGTACCCAATATAGGCTACTTGAGGAGATTCACAATTCTGAACTACTGTAGTGAGAAGAGCCACGTGATTTTTGCGAAACTCAAGCCTACTACTGTTACCATTCCCAGCCCTGGTCAACTCTCCATAACTCTAAACTAAAAAGTTAATAGTTAAGGAACACAAAACCAGAGTAAATGCAATATCGAGTAAGGGTGAGTTGACTGTATATGCAAATTTCTGTGCAAATATTGCAGTTATTGTTTTTTTTTTTCCAAAATTTATAATTCTAGCAATGATTTCCAAATTGGTTCAGAATGCATCTTTGTCATTTTAAACACGACTTGTGTGTACATATTTGAGTAAATATCACTTATAGATTGATTTTCAAATGTTATTTCCTGGCCCATAGCGGCCGTTGGATTGCCCTTCGGCAAGGTATTCGAGATGCCGATCGATTAGCAACAACAGCCAACCCGATTGAAATAGATATTCAAATCGGGCTCTAATCGAGGTGCTCAGAAAGGGGGTACCTTTTTAAGATCATGCCGCCTTTCTTTAATTGACACCCGGTTCGCGCCCGAGTCAGGTCCTATTGCAATCGGTGTCGCTTCCATCAAAGGGTGCAATTAATCATACGAGCCTTTACTAGAGGCAAAAGGTAAGTGGTGCATTGCGTTGTTGCAACAATAATGGCGCATGCAAATTTCTCGCTCTTTTGACGACACACTTAGCGCATTAGACGTCGTCGTCGTGACTAAGAATCTCCCGAAGCTGTTCAGAACGAGCAGGTGACAAAGTGCTTACAAAACTGGAGGTGCGATGTTTAGTGCTTGCAGGCTGTGCATATTGATGAAGTAGGATGGTTAAATCGATTACGCATGTGCAATGGAGCACACGATCTTTATGGCGGTAGTGCAACAGTTTAGAGAGCACCTCGTTGGGTGACAGGTTGGCGCCAAAGCGGGCTTGTTTGTCTCAGTGAGGTGATAATTGGCGGTTCTGGTGCTGGTATGATCTAGAATGATTAAAATTTAAACATTGATCTAGCTCACAGCACTGGATTAGGTGTATGATTTGCATTCTGATTGGTGTCAATCATGTGCCTGGTGGAATCAAATGTGCACTGTGCACAAATATTTGCAAATTTGGCAATGCGTGTACTGATAGCTTTCGCATATCAAGTGTTTTGTATTCAAGATCAATTAGATTCTGGGGCTGGTAGATAATAAAACTGCCAAAAGTGCAAACTTATACTTTCTAAAAAAGTGATAACAAGTGTTTATTGATATACAGTCGACTCTCCACATCTCGATGTTCTACATCTCGATATCTCTCCCTATGTCAATGATTTCAAAAGTCCCTTCAGTCTGCATACATTTTCACTCTCCATATCTCGATATCCTCCTTATCTCGATATCTCCATATCTCGATGTGTTTCTGTTGAGTGTTTGTTCTCAATTTTCTCTCCGTATGTCGATATTACCAATATCGAAGGTTACTAGACCAAAGTTTTGGGATTCAAAACAAATTGGGAGCGCAAAATGACGTCTGTTTGTGTATTACTTTCTTGGCAATGGAGTGTTTTTCAATCTAGTATTCATCAAAAATTTGTTCTTTATCTCGATCTCTCCCTATCTCGATGGTCCCTTCGATATCGAGATGTGGAGAGGCAACTGTACATATATTTAGTAAGGAAATCACAAAGAAATTCTTGAGGATGTTTCCGGGAATACATAAGAAAAAAAAGAAATTTTCCGAAGTTCAGTAAACTATTTGTATAAATAAACCAAATTCAGAATTATAGAACCAACTGGAGTTTGTATCCATCAACAGATTCGCGTATTTCCATCTTAACTGTAAGGCCATCGTCAGTGCCGTGTACTTGAGTCGACTACTGATACGACACTGAAGATGAGCTTACAGTTGAGGTTGGAATACGTGTATCTGTCAAAGGATACATACTCTAGTGGATTAAATGGTATAATACTTGATTCGGATTTCATTTATTTATAGGAATTGTGTTTAGTGGAATTCATTTTTCGTAGTTTCAACAAATTATTGAACCAGTGAGACTATTGACTAAACTAGACCATCAATCAGATAGAGTTAATCTCATTCACACTACGTTACTTAGTTACAACCTGCGAAACCCCAACTCGTTATGAAGGAAGCGTAAAACACACATGATTGCGCGCGAATCAAATCTAATTGATTTATCATTGCCTTAGCTAAATCAGCACCACTTTGACGTTTCCAGTTTTTCATCCACGCTTAACCTGTTCGCCAAAGTGCTCTCTCTCTCAACCAACGCATGGCTCCAGTCATAATCAAAACACACCTCTAAATGTAATCTGTTACTAATCAGTTAAACGCGAACGAAAATATGGTTAGGCATCCACACGTGAAGAAAGAAATGCATGTCTCGCGAGAGTTGACAATTTTCCAGCATCCGTATTGCGTATTGTATCTAGCTGTCTGTTTGCGCTTCGTGTGGAACCATTTAAACTGAATACGAGTAGCAGACGGACAAGCGGCAAAAGCCGCTATTAAAGAGGTAAAAAATGGCCCATACAAAGACGCAACATAAATGTTCCGGCTACCAATTATAACTACGCTGCATATACATACCTACACACAACCGTTTAGTTTTCTCTGGAGGTGATGCTGCAATAACCGCCGCCATTAGTTCGACGCTGAGCGGCTTTCCTCCAACCAGATAGCCATTGCGACTCGCGGAGGTTTGTCATATTGTCAACGAATGTTGTATGCGCAGCAAAGCGGTCCAGATTTAAAAAAAATCATTGAAAAATACCACCTGAGTGATTTTTGTATGAAACGCTCGAAGCGCTCTGATTTTATGGACGAATGAATTTGTTCTTCAATCAATAAAATGTAAAAAAAAGATGTGTTTTATATGCTAAACAGGACCACTGTGCACCGCCGAGTCGATCGCAACGATGACGACGTGAAGCAAGGGTGACCGACCATAATCACAATTTTAAAACATAATCATCACATGAGAGTGCGTTATATTTTTTCAGCAGTGTTAAAAACAGGCCCGCGGGAAAGTTGTCCTTAGCGCGGATTGGGAGAGCACGCTATGTCTGAACCAGACAATTATTAAAATCGAATGTACATCGGATTTTTTCTCGCTAGAGATCCCTATTTGGTCTATATTTTCATAATCAGCAGATTTTAAAATATTCTATCGGTGAATTTTTTTCCATACATTTTGTATGGGCGGAAATGCGTCGAAAATTTGATTTTTGGAAAATGGCTAAAAAGTGGAAAAAAAATCAAAATTCACCGATGGAATATTTTAAAAGTTTCCGATTATGAAAATATAACTTAAATACTAAACTCTATCGAGGAAAAATCCGATGTACATTCGATTTTTATAATCGTCTGGTTCAGACATAGCGTGGAGGGGGATGTTACTCCGTACGACCGTTGAAGAGAGCACTGATCTCGCGCGCAATTAGCTACGGAAGAGGGCTCGTCGTCGGTCATCGTCGCCGAAGAGACGCTGCTGCTGTCAGTAGACGATGATGGGACGATATGTTGTGAACTGTGATGCCTAGCAATGACCGCGACCGATGAGATCGTTGCTTCGCGGTGACAGTTGCTCCCTAGGTGCTCTGCAAGAGTTCGAGTCGATAGAAGAAGAAAATTTATCCAGTTGCAGCATTAGGCGGCGTCCATTTATTACGTAACGCTAAAATTGGAAATTTTTGACCCCCCCCCCTCCGTAACGCTTTTTGTATGGAAATTTTTAAATTTTTGTATGAGCCGTAACGCTTAAGCCTACTCCCCCCCTCCCCCTAGAGCGTTACGTAATTTGTGGATGCTGCCTTAGAGAAGCGTTCACGTGAACTGGGTGCTGTAACTTACCGTTTGTAAACGTGTTCATGTAGATGTAGCTAGCCAAATCGGCAAAATTAAAAGAAATCTGTTTACTGATGTCAACCGTGTTTATGCACGAATGAAACGATCGGAAAATTGTTTGTTCGAATCCTCGTCATCCCACCACTTCAACTGCTATAAAAGCTTAGGTGAGATTTTGAGCTGTTCAACAATGGGCGAGTTACCCTATATGAGCGCTTTCCGAAGTTATTCTCCATAAGATCTTACTAAACCAATGTTTCTATGGTATTCTTGACTTGCTGTGTATGAAATGATTCGAACCGAGCAAATTTCTATTACGCAGGTAAAACTGCGGAACACGTTTTTGTCTCAAGCACCAAAATACCGCTATTTACTCAATTAGGGGTTGCTGAATCTACTGCCGTTCTCAAAAATATCACAACACGTCTAGTTTTTGAGATATTTAATGTTGAAAATGCCAAATTTGACTACTTCAGCCAACTTGCATGCAAGTTTGCCAGCTTGTATGGCAATTTATTCGCCTAATTTGTCACAGAATTCAAACTTTATGTGTATAACAATTATTATCAACAAAGTTCATAATACTTCCGATGCTTAAAAGTTATTTTTTTATTGTTTCGAAGAGTATTGTATTTTGCCATATAAGTGAAACGAACAATTTTGTATGGAGACTGCAAACATGTTAGAAAAATCTATTAAATCTAAATTTAACCGTGAAATTTCAACCAAATTATATCTCAACTGAATGTTAAAGTAATATATTGCATGCTTGGTGAATTAGATCACAAAAAAGTTGAATAAATAATACTTTAAATTTCATGTAAACATCAATAAAACCAGTATTTTATACAACTTTTGCGACCTGTAGCTAAAAATTGTGACGTGCTGGAACATTTCTGAGAACGGCATCAGATACAGTAACCACAAATCTACTAGAGACACATAATTTGATCCTTGAGACACGCAAAAATGTCATTTTTGTTACGCTGTGTAATGATTCCGATTATGATGCGGAAGTCCTGACGAAATCGTCAATTCTGCATAACATTATGCTGATAACTACTAGTGATTCTATCAAACTACCTGAGAGACTTATCCGAGATACTCATCAAGAGTCCAAAGATATTATCAGCGCTGATTTATTTCAGAAGATGCCTATGTTATTTTTTGCGTTGAATGAAGCGATAGCCGTTAGTATCTATTCAAACACAAAATCATATTCTGATATAACTATTATTAACCCTCTAATACCCAAATTTTAAATTTCCAAAGTGTAAAGGCTGGGTTGGGTATTAGAGGGTCAGAAAGTCAGACTTGAACGTATGATTAGATAGGTATATGACTGGAACAAATCAATGAAATTTAAGAATCATTTGCTATAAAATTTACAAATCATTAACAGAAAAAATAATTATTTAAGCTATATCCTAAGGAATTCTTGGGGCATTTCTGAAGAAGTTTTGGACAATCAATATTTTTGCCGATAAATTTGCGACAAATCTAGCATCCCTTTAATGTGCATGATTTTACGCTGCGTTTTACATGGATTTTTATTTATGTGTAGCATAAACTGACTGATCACTGCTACACGTATGTAGCAAACGCTTATGCTTGGAAGAAGTGCGTACTACATATTTGTAAGGTTTTATATTTATATCGAAAGTGCAGTAAAGTCTATGGAACGATTTTTATACATACCACCCAATATGTTGTAGCTTTCCATCGAGTACTGTCCGCAGCACTTTTCGCTCAAAAACATCGAAGGCTTTCCAGTCTGCCTCCTTCAACGTCCACGCATCGTGCCCGTGGAGAGCCACCGGAAGAATCAATGTTTTATACAGGGTAAATTTTGTTGCCCTATTCTTAACCGCAATTCGTCTTTTCACTTCACGGGAAATGTCATTGTCACATGTCACAAGTGTTCCAAGATAAACAAACTCTTCAACAACTTCAAACACATCCCCATCAAACACTGCCTTAGCACCTACACCACCAAGTTTACCTTTATCTCTAACTGCATCCATGTACTTTGTTTTGCTAGAATTAATGGTCGATATCATCCGCAAAGCCAAGAAGCATGTCTGACCGTGTGATGATAGTGTCGTTTCTCGGCATGCCAGATCTCTTAATAGCACCCTCAAGTGCAATATTGAACAGTAGATTCGAAATGCTTCAATGCGTCTAACGTCACAAACGAGGTTGACACCTCGTCTGTGTTCCGAACATTCGATTTCGCATCATCTAGCGTAGCACGTATCAGCTGCATTAGTTTCACCGGAAAACCATATTCCGACATTATTTGTCACAGCTCATTCCTTTTCACGACGAAGGACTCCTCGAGTTGTCTCAGACTGGATGCGGCACATTATTTTGTATGTTGAAATCAGCAGAATAATTCCTCTGTAATTGGCACACTGTAGTCTGTACCATTTTTTGTAGGTTGGGCGTATGAGGCCGTCCAACTAGTCAGAGGGCATTTCTTCGTCCTTTCATACCTTCAGAAGCACTCAGTGGAAAGCTGCTCACTTCCGTACTCAAGAAATCTCGACCGGGTTCTCGTCCTTCCCAGCAGCCTTACAGTTCTTCAGCTCGCTGATGACCTTTTTTACCTCTCCTATGGTCGGAGGGTCCACAGCTTGATCGTCATCATCAATTTTCATCCTGTTTCTCGCTACATTTTCCATATTCTCGTTTGGGAACGACTGGCGGTCTACTCCGAAGGAACTAGAATTAACTCCAAAAATGGATTATTGGCCGTTTGCCGTTTGTTAAGCTTCGGTCGGGTATTGGCCACAAGCATCCGGCTTCTGGCGACATTCTTCTCGTCTGTCACTCTCTGGCGCTCTTCATCGAACCAGTCGTTTCGTCTTCGTCGTTGACCAGTGCAAAACACGTCCCGCATCATTGTTGATTCTTCCCAATTGCTCGTCTAGCCGCTGGCGGTACGGTGAAACTACTCCATCAGCCGACAAGCATTGGATATTGAAGCGCAACGTTCTGTAAGTCCTGTACTGTTAGGGCCTCGGAAGGTCGTGACATCCATGACATCTGAGAAATGTCACCCATCAAACAGCACGTGGTCTATTTGGGAACTGGCATCGCCACTTGGGTGTCGCCAGCCGTATTTGTGGATGTTCTTACGTGCGAACTAGGTACTGCAGATTGCCATCCCTCTAGCAACAGCGAAGGTTACTAGCCGCAGTCCATTATCATTGGAAACAAAATGGAGTTTAACAACTACCGAAAAGCTAAACATTACATATAATTTGCACTTGGATTAGATGGACAAATTGATGTGAAGATTTGCGAAAAAGTTACACGTCTTCTCAGTGAGAATCGAACTCACGACTCCCCGATCTCTAGTTGGGGCGCGTTAACCACTACGCCATGAGAGGACTCATGAACGCAGAAGTTAACCTGAATTCGATTTCAGCTCAATAATCACGTGGTCCTCTTTCGCAAAGTGCACCTCTTTCGGAAGAATTAGATGCCCATCCAAACACAACGCTTTCTATATATATCCAATGCCTAGCCCGAGAGCGCATTGTTTTTTAGGTATAGGAATAGCACACTACACTAGCCAGCAAGGGCTACATCCTCGGTGCTGACACGATACAGCATTGTCCGCTTGTTCTTTAACGTGATGACCACGGTCATCGCCATAACAATCATCCACTTTTATCTGGGTTTTGGACGTGAAGCTCTGTATCTCAATAGTTTTAGGTTCTTTAGGTCATGCTGCTATGGTGAGCCGTCATGCGCTAGCGGTGTATCGATAGAAATGTATCTCTCAAGTGTCATCGACTAAGTGGTATATCAAGTTATGGAAACATCGACTTATGGATATCACGATGTATGCAAATTTGAAGGGACCGGAAAATCCATCCAGTTATAGAATATCGAGTAGTGGAGAGTCGACTATACGTGTAAAAATCTATGCTAATAAATCCTCGAGCTGTTTAGTGGAATATCTATAAGTGTTCGAGTATTGAAATAGATCTTAAATCTAATGCTTGAGATTTTTCATGTAAATTAAGTGTGACTTTAATGCTTTCATTGTATTCAAATTACTCTATGGTCGAACAACGGATTTTGCTGATAAAATTGAAAATATGTAGTTTTAAGGATCTCGGAAAGTTACTGGCACCCAGAAGCAAACATCAGGCACGGTGGACGAGAACAGCTTTCCCGGGAAGTTCACAAGATTGATTAGAGCAACGATGGACAGTGTGCAAAACTGCGTGAAGATCTCGGGTGAACACTCCAGTTTGTTCGAGTCTCGGCGGGGACTACGACAGGGCGATGGACTTTCGTGTCTGTTGTTCAATGTAGCTCGATTTTAACGAAATCCGGAAAATTTGTTTGCTTCGCAGACGACATGAATATTATTGGGAGTCAACAAGATTCGGACAGGTGGTGAATGCGTCGAAAACAAAGTATATGCGACAGGGCCCGCCTAGGAAGCAGTGTCAAGATAGACGAGGATACCTTCGAGGTGAATTGGCGAAATATTGTTGGCGAGGTTTAATCAGGTTTTTTATTATGTGAAACAAAAGAAATAAATAAAAATAAATGAATAAATAAGCAGACATCAATAGAGGAGCATAATCTTATTCCCAATAAAAGGCAATGCATTCCGGCACACTGTGCCTTTAAGGCCAAATTCTGCAGTTACTGGAGCGATCGCAAAATCAGGGAGGCTGATCTATTGATTTATTTATATACTATTAAGCGAGTAGTGGTCCAAAGTTCCAAAACTTTTCGCTTTTTTTAAGTTTGTATATTTCGTAATGAATTCTCGGCATACATTTCCAGTTGGTTGATAACTATTTTTTGACTTTCTCATAGAATTTACTTTTCCTTTCCACGATTCGGGCATATCTTTATTGGTATTTTTGTAATCGTCGTTAGGGGTGAGAATGGGTCAAAAATGGTACATTAACAACCGTCCAAAAAATTATAAAAAAATATTTATTCATTGCGGCGCTACAAGTGAATGAAAAATGACCCAATCTCACCCCATAGAGGGGGTGACATTGGGTCACTGTAACTGAAACAATTTGTTTTTGAGAATATGATTGCGAAACCATTAACAGCTGAAAAATATTGATGAAATACGATGCAAACAAGATAAAAAGACATCTTTGAAGAGCTATGAGAACAAATATGTAAACGCAGCATTTAACGTCAAGTTTACACAAATTTTTCTTGTTTTTTAGCTCAAATCGTCTTCAAAGTCTCATCCCCGTTGCCACAAAGCCTATTCAGTTTCCCCAAAGGTTTACAGAAACATTGATTATTATAAACCTTCGCAAATAGCTAAATTTTGGTGTGACATTCCACGAGCAATACATTTTAGGCTGATGTTGACGTCATAATCCCGGTATTTCAGTGATCTCAATCATTTGTACTTCCGTGAGATGTTTGTATAATATGAGAACACTACTAAATAATTAAATTTAAAAAAAAAAGTCCATTTGTTAAAATATTACGATGTTGTTGCACACGAAAAACAGTTGCTGGTCTTAGAAATTGTCAAAATGCGTTGCATTGTTATTCAATGCACAGCAAGACTTGTTTGAAGTTTCAGCGATGATGTATTTAGAAAAAATAAACATATCTTAATGATGCAAGAGTACACATGGCACCGTAAAACGACAGAAAAGTAGACTTGTGATTTCATTCACCATCGTTCTTCCTTGACACAATCTCACCTCCATTTTTAAAGTTTTAAATACCGTACCAAAAAAAAATGAAATTTTTGCGGAAAAATGAAATAGATTCCGGAAAATACGTGTGAAGTGTATTAAATAGCCTTTCAACCTTCTATTTATATAAGAAAAGAGATTGAAGTACATGCGTTATACTTAGCGCAGGAGAAATTTAATGTTGTAAGTTTCAACATACAAGTTTATATTAAACAATGACTACAATTTCTAAAAATGTATATTGTGATTAATTATGTGCAATAATATGTTCCCTACCATATGAATTATAAATTTTAGTAATAGCATTATTAGCTGATATATTTAATACATCATATTTTTCCGTTTTAACCCAATCTAACCCCATACCCATTGTCACCCCCCTCGACGGTACCAAAAATGTGTTTCTCCAAGCATTCATCCAATCCATTGTGTCATTTTATACCAGACCCATTTTGAGTCTGCTTTTAATATGTCTTCCAAGATTGCTATCAAAAAGTTCTGCCGATGTTTTGATTCTGCCAGTTTTTAATATATATCAAGCAATCGGATGGCGAATAATTATCATGGTGCAAAAATTTCCCAACAATTCATTTATTCGTGTCTCCAGAAGCTAAGCTTAAAGAAGCTCCATGAAGTAAAAAAGGCTCACCAAGCTTGAAGTATGTATGAACAAAACTGCGCTATTCTGTCTCTAAATACCCTACATTAATCTTTGAGAAAAAAACATAAACCCTAATCATAATATGTTTCTTATTTTTCTTTTTCAGGTATACCGAACACAAAAAGATTTCCATCACTATCATTACAAGATGCGGCAATTAAGTTAATCTAATGAAAAGGTAACCTCAATTTCATACGACGATGATTTATTACTAAGTATAATGAAATGAAAATTAAGTTTCAAATCACTTATTGGTTAGACACATTACAAGCAAATTGAAATAAGGCATGATTCTTTTGATATTTTCTAAAGTTTCCCGGTGGAATCTTGAAGATTATGAATCACCAGAATCCAAAAAGCTTTAAGATATATTATCCTAATGCAATTAGGACGTCGATTAGTTAGTTGAAATAGTTAATCTATATCAATAGAAGACAAATTGCAAGCATCACTATACAGAATTATGCAAACAACTTTTATGCAAAGCACAATCTGCAAAAAAAAAACACACACACACATAATAATTAAATTTAAAAGCCAATCAAAATTTTCCTCCTTCGATCAACTTCCTCTGCGTTGATATGCACATCTCTCCGCTAGATCGCATCTCTTTTCGACCGGCAGCAATTATCCTCGTTCAATGTGTCTTCTTTCCTAGCCGTAAAACTCGGGCATTGTCCATATTTTTTGTACCAACAACGGAAAGCCCGAAGCCAAAACGAGCTAGAGAACAACAGCCAATCCAAAATCTAGAGCAAACGCACACACTCATACTCGCATGAAATCCGATCGCGATCGCTTGAATCAATGTACGCAGCACGTATGGAAATTATTCAACCTAATCACCGACTGACCTATGCACATCGTGATCGTACGCGTATACGATCGATTTCCTCCCATCTCTCACTCTCTCTCGCTGATTGCCAAAGAAACGCGTATAACCACGCGAAAATCGTTCCCCCGTTCCGTCTCCGCCGATCGATCTTCGGGCTTCGGATTGATCATAATCATTTTCATAATCTCGCGTGCGGTGCGGGCGGTTACGAAACGCGTCGGATTTGATGCTTTGTGGACCGAATCAATAGACAATGCATATGGATAGGCGAACAACTGACCAGGCGCAGCGCTCGAGACTGGATGTCGCCGGTTTGCGAACGGATCTGTTCCGAGCGTAGACTGGTTCGGATGGATACGAATTGTCTTATCAACGATTCAACACTGTTACCCCAATAGGGCTTAACTGACATGAGCGATTTATTTTCATCGATCCTCTCTTTCGCTAATAAATTTGCTAAACTAGATAAATCTGTAATATTTCTTGTTAATGAAACAAGATGTAGTGATTCTTCATCCTACAGCACAAAAATATGGTAAGAAAAGAGAATCAGTTTTCTGCAATTATGCAAAAAGAGCAACGATGAAGAGAAATCGAAGAATTCAGATAAGCCCTTATGAAAAAACAATGCTAAATTGTGAAACTTTTGAGTTACTGACTCTTGTTAAGCTCTTTTATTGAGCTATAAAATCCATTTTTAAGGGGGCAGGTTTCGCCATCATTTTGAGAATTTTCAAAAGTAGTTTTTTAAGACGATTATTCAATAAGACACACCCTTGAAAGTCAAATGACGCAGACTTAATACATTTTCATATATTGCAGCAATTTAATTAGCTTCGATACATAATTTTATGTGTTCCAATTTTCAGTTATACTAATTAAACACCCATAAACCAGTCTAGTCACCATAGTGTTACTGACAACCGAACAAGGAACCGGCAAAAATTACGCCGCCATACATGTCGATTTAACAAAAGACTCCAACTCCCCAAAAGCAACCAACAGCGGCGGCGGCGCGTGAGGAAAAACTCATTTCGCACTGCTGCTCTGCTCCGGTTTTGATGGAACCCGTCAAACTGCAGCCCGTACGTACCTAGTCTCGATAATAAGACGAGGGCAATTCGCAGAGATCGTTTCTTAATCGAATCAGCGTAGGTAGTTTTTTTTTGGGGTGATTGCCAATTATTGCGCACATCCCACCCACCAATTGGTTTACATACCTACTGCTAGCTCTACATGGCCTAAAATGCATGAAAGGTTTTACTTTCCCGGTCTTTCGCAGCCATGGTCGGTAATTTTGCTGCTGTTTGAGATGTGGTGAGATCCATTGACTATAACAGGGGTGCCTAACGTTTTTGGATTACCGGCAATAATTCAGGGAAAAAATGTAAAAAGTTATGTAGTACAATACATTTCAAAACTCCACTAGTTATAACGAAAGCTTGAAAATGTGCATTCGATCGGTGTGACCTGTCAATCTGCCAATAATAATAGATTAATATAAGAGTCTTCAAATTCTTCGCGGACTTCTAAAAATGCATGTTGGGCAACCCTGTCCCACACTCAGCTGACGATTCAGCTGCCACCGAGCGGCTTGTGGTAGGTTCATAAGTTGCTCCCGCGCGCCACTCTCCGGTGGGTGGGTGATATAATGGCTGATTGACGAAAGGTTGCACCGGGTATTACGAGAGGCCGCCACTGCCGCGCGGATCGATCGAAGAATGTGTCTCAATTATGGAAATGTGTTACCATTTTTGGCACAAAAGGGGAATCCAATTGGCTGTTTTGCACCATTGCATTGCGTTGCACGGGTTGGCCCCAAAAACGGTGCGTTTTGAGACGGCGTGAGAGCGACAAACTGATGGTTGCTTGCAAGAAAGTCATGGGAAGCTCGGAGTGTGTGATCTCGGTCGATGTAGGGGTAGAGGAACAATGCTGCTCGCACGAAAAGGAGGTTAGCGCAGTTTGGAACGTGAAATTTGGAAGAATTATGCTATGGCAGGGTTTAGTATGACGCATGTTGGCTACTGTAGGTGACCTATGCTGGAATGCAGCATACAATTAGTAGACGTGCTTGAAGTGGGACTTAATAGTTGAAAGGTGAATTATTAGAAGGTTTGTAGGCTTAGTTTCGAGGGCATTTTAATGTCAGAAAAATACTTTCAGCGTTTCTAATATAATGACTACGTACGAAAAGGTATGTAATTATTGGCACATAATTCTTGAAGTGTTTTGTCGAATTTTGATCAATACACAGTGAACCCACTACACATGTTTCATTTGAAGGGTTCTATGGATTCGATTTTGCTCCAAAACACATATCGAAATAGGTAACTTACTTGAGGAACAATATTATAAGTAAATTTGTTAGCCAAAGTAGCAAATCAGGTTTTGTCGAGGCCGTAAAATCTGAATTAGCGTAACTCAAAGTCAGAATGAACTTGGCCAGTGCCGGATTTGGGCTTCGGGGGGCCCGGGTCAGATCTCTGGATGGGACCCTTTGTCCCAAAGCATAGGAAACTTTAGTATTATAAACATACAATACCCGGATAACTCTAAAAAATTGTAAGTTTACTCGCATTTGACTACACCCACATTACTTCGGTGATAACAACAAAAATAAAAATATATTTTCAATTTTACTGCAGTTATTTTCATTTATTGATCTAAAAAACAGTGGTTATTGAAGCAATAAGCAAATCGTTGAACTATTTTATTTTGTTTTGTAGACATTTTCTATATTCCTACTTTTATCGTCTGAATGAAAAATGACCCTATCACCACAGATTCAACAATATGCTTTTAAATCCTCAAGTTTCGTAACGATAAAGGAATGAACGCTTGTATGGCTTTTCTTTAATCGGATATTCTAGAAGTCTTTGCAGAAAAGGAGCAATTGCTTTTAGAGAAGCTCATAAGTTTCACTCTCGAACAACTAACAACTTCCAGAAGCTAGCTAAATATAGCTAAATGAGCCTTCCCCAAGGCTCATGTCTTAATTCCTTGCATTCAAACATTCAAATTATAGAATGTTCCAGATATTAACAAAAGTTTAGAATAACTATGCACGTTTAGACAACTTTCAGATTATGCTAGTCTCTGTAAATAATTTTCCAATAGAAATCGTGCAAAGACCATAGCATATTTACCTTGATAATCTATCCACTGGGGCTAGAATTAAAAAATTCTGTAGATTTTGGAAAAAGTTATGGTAAATTCTAAGTGAATAATAAAAATTGCAATATTTTAATATATTCTGTGGTTTGAGGCCAATACTTATGTTACAAATTACTTCGGATTTGTATTTTTAATTTAAAATCATCAATATAAAAAATAATTAATTGAATTTGTATCAGGGGCATTTGCCCCCTTGGCACCCCCCTAGATCCGGGCCTGAGCTTGGCCCACTCGATCATTCTTCTCTTCTCTTCTCTTCTCAAATTCTTTGAGCAAAGTACTGTGGTGCATAGAAATGCCGGACGCTTCGTGTTCACTGGCCTATAAATTTCTACAAAATTGTCTCAAAACTTCCCTTAAACAACTTCAGATTTTCGCAGGAATGTCTCTAAAGAAATCATAAAAATCCAAAGATTCCTCGCAGTTTTTGGTAAAGTTTTTCTCTGAAGACTGTTCCCGAAATTGATTCAATAAATTTTTATGCTTGATGCTTATATTGAATTTTTCCAAAAAAAACATGTTATACTCCTTTAACATGATTTTTTGAAAACAGAAATAACAAAGTTTACGGATCTTTTTTTACTCCTTAGATTTGTTCTTGATTTATTTGATTGATGATTGCTGCAAATGAATTTAACTCATTTTCTTCATTCCATGTATATTTTGCAGTTATTTTCAATATAAGCAACTTAAAAATTATGGCTACTTTTTAGATTAAATGAAGGATATCCTGAAGAAATACGTTAAATTAGTATTTTTGGGAAAATCACTGCGGGAATCATTAATCACAAATATGTTTTACAAATTTCTTGGTGAAATTTTATTGTTATTTTCTAAAAAATGTCTAAAAAAATCTATCACGAAACTTAAGACGCTTACATAGAGCTGTTCGGTAATCCAATCCGCATAGATTTTAAATTAATTAGCTCATTACGCGTGGTAAAAATGTAATATTATGAAAAAAACCCACGAGCTCGGCTGGGATTCGAACCGAGGACTCTTTTATGCTAGACGTGTGCTTTAACACCTAAGCTACCGAGCCACTTGGTGACCAAATAACTTAGATGGTTTCAAGTTTCGAATTCAAATCCCCACAGATCACGCAGACCCTTTTCATAACCCATATCCGGGAAGGGGCGTCTAGCCATTTGGCCGAACGCCATTTGGCCGAATGCCATTCAACCGCACGGGTCGTTTGGCCGAATGCCGTTTGGCCGAATTACGAACAAAAAAAAACAAATTGCTACAACGCTGATGTGTATGATTTATAAATGCAGCCCAATAACAAATTAATTTGTTGATTTGTGTGATGTAACGAGACGTCATATATGTCACTATATGAGTGCTCCAAGAGAACGATAAAACTGACCCAATAATACAGGACAATGTTGTGAATACCACACATCACTCAATACTCTGAGCCGATGAATGATTCGTCTCTGGGTTATCAACGGTGAGCTACAGTTTCAAGTGTCTCTAATGATTTCATCACAAATTTTTCCTTCTTTTAAACATAGGCTATTCTTTGGTTTCATCACTTTTGGCAATAATTTAGCTTATATTTCTATTTGGAATTTTACCTTCTTCAAATCATCGGTAGTTCTTTGTAGTTATAGTGATGAAATGATTATTTGCATTATACTTGGTTAAATTTGTATAAGAGATTTTTCCTTCTTTTGATCATAGGCGGTTCTCTTAAGAGTGAAGTATTTTTCATAGTTATTGAAATGAAGCCTTCACAACGTTCATAAAATTACTATTCAAAATTTAATGTTAGCACTAGTGTCGAACTGTCATTCCAGATTAAGATTGCAACGTTTGAACTGAAGTCTGCACCGTTCCTTGCGTATAGCGACTTGGTGAACACTTACGTAAAAAAACCTCACTGTTCCACTGTTCCCTTCCCATCAACGTGACCCTTTCCATAACCCATATGCGGGAAGGCTATCAACGTGTCGTTCGCATTCAATTGACAACATGATTACAAAAGTTTTTTTTTTCATAATTTCACCCATAATTTATCCATCCTAATGAGTTAATTAATTTAAATACTATCTTTTTTTTGACAATAAATCAGTAGTAATTTGAATTTATATAACATTTTTAAAAAATATATTACTTCAGTTGTGACTCGAAATATATAGAGAAAATTTTCTTGGAACTCTGGCAGAAAATAATTCGTTTACCTCACTGGAGATTCCATTTGATTTGCCTTTTGTATATATTCATTCAGAAGTCTCCACAGAGGTCTCAGAGATGGGCAAAACGGCTCATTTAAGTGAAAGGATCCGATCCAAATCACTCATTTTAGTGAACCGGATCATTTGATCGGTTCAGGGCTCAGCGGCTCGCAAAGAAAGAGCAAACTGAACTGAGCGAACAGAAATAAAGAGCGGTTCACTTCTGTTGCGCGACATGCGTATCTCTCGTATCTTTCGTTCTCAAACGGTTTCCCCTACCCGAACCGAAAGAAGGAAGAAAAATGTGCTTTGCTATTCACATGTGTACTTTTTCTCTCATCTTCCATCTGCTTGTATGCTGATGCGCGGGTCAAATTAGTTGTTTGGCTGTATAAGCTAAGAGTGCGAAGCTGCAGCATACTGTATTTGCATATGTGCCGTGGCGTGCAAAGCAAGACACGTGTCAAGCGTTATGGTAACGCCGAGAAACGAACGAAAGAGAATAGGGGAAAAGATTCGAATTGTTCAATTTCCGGGTCACTTTTTGTCTGATCCATGCTGATCAAATGAGCCGACTCTCACCAAAAAAGAGTGTTTCTTTCGAAATTGATATTAAATAATAATGGTCGTTTTTTTATCGAGAATAACTCTTGAAATTTGTTCAAGGATGCCTCCAAACAATTTTCCAGAAACTGCCTACCCTCAAGATTTCTCGGCCAATTAAACGCCGACGCTTTTAGGGTATCCCTAAAATTGCTAAATTTCAAATGGTGATGTTTGAAGCTAACCTTCAGCAAAATCTTTCAATTTGGTAAGACAAACAAGTTTGTGGAATATTAGTAAAATAACTTTACACAAACGAGGCAAAACTTTAAGGAAAGATATATTTCACCCGAAATTACGATAAATCATTAGCCAGGATTTCCATCAGGGGAAGAAGCGGACGTCTTCAAAGTCATTTTCCTTCTCAATCAAATTTCTATTTTGGATATATGACGCGTATAAGGAATGAAATACAACCATGTTTAATTTTTCGGTTACACAGCGTTACAAAAATAACACTTTTGCGTGCCTCAAATATGCTGCTTTCAGAAATGTTGTAGAACGTCACAATTTTGAATTACAGGTCGCTAAAGTTATACAAAACAATGGTTTCATCAGTGTTAACTACAATTCAACATTTTTTTTTGTGATTTTATCCACCAAGTATGCAACATAGGGATTAAACTTTCATGAAGAATGTAATAAGGTATAAATTGCAGGATCAAATTTCAATTCAATCGATTCTCTCAATTTCATTACAATCTCCATACACAATTTTTAGAGAAGTATTGTATCTTGCCATAAGAAAGACAAGATACCATACTTCTCTAAAACAATAAAAATAACTTCTGATCATCGAAAGTATTTTAATCTTCTTTAACAATTATTTTCAACACAAAAAGTTTGAATTCTGTGATGAATTCAGCCAATAAATCGTCATACTTATAAGCTTGCATGCAAGTTGAACTAAATCGACCAATAATGTATCTTCAACAGCCAATATCTCAAACATGCTAGGATGTTTTTGAAAACCACAAGGATTCAACATCCCAATATAGTGATTAATGATGTTTTGGAGCCTGGGCAGAAAATTGTTCTGAAGTGGTTGGAATGGGGTTGAGTTTGATTTCGGACGAATTGAAAAAAAAAAACCGAACACTTAATTGGTAACAATACTATTGATTGGCGATTTGACCTTTACCAGTTAGAAGATTCTTCCGAATTTCCTTCAAGAGCTTTAGAATTTTCAGCAACAAAATGAATCCTCTATATTACTTCAAGTTTTTTATTCGAAGTGTCTTTTGAGCAATATTATCTATTTTAGTTCAGGAATCAATTCAAGACTTCTTCAAGAAGGTTGTAACCCGTTAGGCCGAATGCCGTTAGGCCGGGTGCCGTTAGGCCAAAAGGATCATTAGGCCAAAAATGGACGATAGTTCCAATGAACCGTAAGGAGGAATGGGTAACCATCAGGGATAGGTCAGGACAATTTGCATTACCTAAAAGCTGCCTAATGAATTTTCAGGTCGAATCGATAGTCAGTTGTTAGATCAAGATAATATGCGTTACCTAGAAGCCCACAATATTTGCTGTGATATATATGTATAACTAGAAAGAACAAGCTTTGATTAAAAGTAGGAAAAAACACTGATGAGTTTGTTAGCCATTTGAAAAAGTAGTAAATGATCAAATGTTATTTCGGCCTAACGACCCTCTCGGCTGAACGATCCTTTCGGTCTAACGACATTCGGCCTAACTACCTGCACCCTCCAAGAATACATTGGTTTTCATCCAACTCCTGTCTTTTCCTGAAATATCATCAGGATATTTTTTTTTAATATTACTGCTGATGATTCTTTTTTTTCTATTTTTAATTTCTATATTAGTATCACTTCAAACATTACATTATGAATCGTGGTTTACGGCTAACCAGCCGAGTGGAAGTTTAACAACTTCCGAAAAGCAAAACATTACATATAGTCAAGGATGGAAATCTAGTGATCATAACAAAATCAACGATGCATCGCGGTTGTTCTTTATCGTGCGATCATAGCAACAACGATTAATCTTTTGTCGTTAAGATATCACAACAAATTACGCTCCACGATTAATGCATCGTTCTGCATATATCTTAGCGATTAAGTGTTCGCGGGTGAAAGTTTTATTAATTTGAGGATTTTTTCGTTTTTACTTGGTAATTTGCCCTCGGATATGTTGCTTATGATTCTAAAATCATTTTGGCATGGACTACGCGAAAAATAATAGCGCCATGCGTCATGATTTGAGTTGATCGCTACTTGTAACAACATCCGATAAACTCTTTGTTCCACGACAAACAATGCATCGGATGCTCCATATGTCGGTAGAGTACGCGCGTGGTGAGGTGTTCAAATCATGCTTGCTGCAAGAGTGATGGCCCTCTTAGACCGCTCGTATACCATGTTGTTTGTCGCTAGAGACGATTTTTTTCCATCCTTGCATATAGTACTTTGCAATAGGATTAAATGGACAAATTGATGTGAAGTTTTGCGAAAAAGTTACACGTGTTCTCAGTGAGAATCGAACTCACGACTCCCTGATCTCTAGTTAGGGTGCGTTACCCCTACGCCATGAGAGGACTCATGAACGCAGAAGTTAACCTGAATTCGATTTCAGCTCAATAATCACGTGGTCCTTTTTCGCAAAGTGCACCTCTTTCGGAAGAATAAGATGCCCATCCAAACACAACGCTTTCTATATATATCCAATGCCTAGCTCGAGAGCGCATTATTTTTTAGGTATTGAAATAGCACACTACACTATCCAGCAACTGCGCTGGCTGAGGTTTCTATTGTGTGGGCTTCCAATGGGTCGCGACGTTCTCAAACGACCGGTTACGGAACATGAGTCCGTTGCTCGATTAATACTTGTTTGTGGGGCTGTTAGGGGCACGTCAGGAGTTAATCATCAATGTTAACTTCCTTTTTCCGATCAGCCTAGATAGCCGCGTAGTGTCGGTAGCGGTTGTTTCAACTGGGTAAGAATTAACACTACGGACTGCCTGTTCCGGTGGTAAAAGTCCATCTAACAGGTGACCCCTAATTCATGCGGCTTTAAGCTTACCGTGCCTAAGAATGAATGGTAAGGGGGGTCTAAATAAAACCTAACCGCAAACGGAGCCTGTGGAGTATTAGGGCGCTCTCTACAGTATTATGCTCTTCCTGTTCTACCCGGAGCAATGGTGCAGGTGACCTTGTGTTTCTCCGAGATAATCGGCTTCCCTTCTTCAGTCTCAAGCCTGAGGCTTAATAAGGGTGGGATTATTAATACGTTGTAATTTAGTTTAAATTTTCACCTTAATGGTCTCGCATTATGCGTTTTACACAGTTTATTTTGTGCTTTTCGCCTTTGGCGACTTTTAAGAGATACCGATCTGGTTTTTTCGCTGCTGGTCTTTCGTGCTGAGATTGCGAAAAGCTTAATCCTGCCTAGTTTGGGTAGTGGCTACGGTTAGGATAGCTTAGTTAGACCAATCTTCAGCATAAAATATCAGCAACGATGATTCTTTGTAGACTCATGCAAATGGTACAGCTTAAGTGGCGCTAGTTCAAAAACCTTACTTTTGTGAGCTTTTATCTAGATAACCATGTGGACCCAGTTTTTGCTACTTTCAGAAACATGAAATGGTAAACTTACGTGACATGCCTCGTGCATGCGTGCTCGTAAATAGCGCAGACGTTGCTACACTCATTTCTGAGTTAACAACCAGAGATGTATGTGATGTCACAATTGATATTTCTGTTCATATATTATATATTCAATAGGAAATACGTCTTTCGTTTTGTGGTGTATTTACCACATGATGAACCATCCCTAATGGATGATTTCAAACGAGTTGTCGTTCACTGTCTATGAAGAGGCCTTCTGCTGATTGTGGGCAGTGATGCTGATACTCATCACATCATCTGGAGCAGCTCGGATACCAATTTGAGAAGCTCCAGTCTGATGGAATGCTTATGTAGTTCAAATCTTGGATTACTTATTGTAGTAACCTTCATGGTATCTGCTAGAGAAGAAGTGTTAGACATAATGTTTCGCTCGAACAGAATCAGTCACGAGTTGACGAATTGACATGTATCAGATGATGAATCATTATCTGATCATCGCTACATCTCAATATGAACATATGAATGTAAATTTGCAGACTTTGCATTTGTTATACTCCACAAACTGGGAATTGGTTGTGACCAAATATCATGGATTCTCTGCGTCCATTGGAAATCCTAGTGATTTGGATGTTTCCACTTCCGGTGAATTGGGACACAATTGTCCTTGCTGTGAGTGATCTCACAATTGCTTGTCACTTTGCTTATAGGAAATGTTTCTCACAAGTCCCTTCGCAGGACGAGTGGACGTCTGGCTATTTGTAAAGGAATATGTCAGATAGTCAGACTGCCTTTAAAGCTCTTGCTTCGGCCAACTCAGGGTCTATGCTTGTTATCGCACGTCGAACTCAATTTGAGGAACTGAATTCAGTGAACTCTGTAAACCTTGTATGGGTCCTTGCTATTCTTCCATTGCTGGGAATGAATTGGCTTATGAAATAGCTCGCAATGGAGCATCGCATAACTTAATTGGCCCTCAGGCAGCTATTCCAATTTCGAAGTGCTGTGTGAAGCTCCAGAAATTCTTGGGCGGCAACTCAGCACAAGCAATATTGGAATAATTTGGAGTCTTGTCGTCAAACAAAATTGTACATTACTGAGCCATCCCAAAAATGGTATTTAACAAATCTATTTAACAAATCTGTCAAAGCAGAATTGCAGTCTATTAGTTACAACCTTGACTGGCCACTGCCGACTCAACTATCACATGGTAAATATTCAGCGTGCTGATACATTTGTGTGTGATAGTTGTGATTCCGATTAAGGAACTTCTTATCACCTGATATGTAACTGTCCAATTTTCGCGTAATTGCGATTCCAATTACTTGGTAAACATTTATTAAGTGAAACTGGTTTCAGAAACCTGAATCTTCAGGACATTCTGTCATTCTTAACCCGCTGTAGTAATGAGCTATAGGCTCTCTTTACGCTCTTGCGTTTTGCAGTGCCCTTTTTAGGGCACTGTTCGAACCCATTGTGGTATGGAGCTACATGCTCTTAATTTGCTTATGCAATTTTCCCTCTTCAAGGAACCCCACTCCTATTTCCTCCCATCTTTCCCTTCCCTTTCCTCACCCATCGGGTAGATGATGGAATAGGCTCAATTATGACTTTGGCACAAATCTCCCAAATGGCGGGAACGTGCCTCTGGAGCCGGCCTTCTGATACCTGAAGGAGGAATGGGTAACCATCAGGGATAGGTCAGGACAATTTGCATTACCTAAAAGCTGCCTAATGAATTTTCAGGTCGAATCGATAGTCAGTTGTTAGATCAAGATAATATGCGTTACCTAGAAGCCCACAATATTTGCTGTGATATATACAGTTGTGTTCAGAATAATAGTAGTGAATGCCGATTTTCATACAAAATGCTCAACTTTGGCATGCTGTAACTTTGTTTCCATATGGGCAATTGGCATGAAATTTTGGCAGTGAACTACAAATGAACTCAATTTCATTATCAAAAGATTTGAAAATTTTCACACTACCGGCTAAAAAGTTAAGCACCAGGTGAAATCGCTCAAAATAATAGTAGTTTTAAAAATTTAAATATCTGCTGTATTTTGAGTTTTTGAATTTTTCTCTACTCATTGTTTCAACCATTTCCACCCAAGCTGCAAATGTGAGAACAAGACAAATTTTTAAAAAATTGTTGCTGAATAACAATTTACAAAAAAAGAACTACTATTATTTTGAGCGATTTCACCTGGTGTTTAACTTTTTAGCCGGCAGTGTGAAAATATTAAAATTTTGTGATAATGAAATTGAGTATATTTGTAGTTCACTGCCAAAATTTCATGACGATTGCTCATATGGAAACAAAATTACAGCATGCCAAAGTTGAGCATTTTGTATGAAAATCGGCTTTCACTACTATTATTCTGAACACAACTGTATGTATAACTAGAAAGAACAAGCTTTGATTAAAAGTAGGAAAAAACACTGATGAGTTTGTTAGCCATTTGAAAAAGTAGTAACCTCAGCCAGCGCAGTTGCTGGATAGTGTAGTGTGCTATTTCAATACCTAAAAAATAATGTGCTCTCGAGCTAGGCATTGGATATGTATAGAAAGCGTTGTGTTTGGATGGGCATCTAATTCTTCCGAAAGAGGTGCACTTTGCGAAAGAGGACCACGTGATTATTGAGCTGAAATCGAATTCAGGTTAACTTCTGCGTTCATGAGTCCTCTCATGGCGTAGTGGTTAACGCGCCCCAACTAGAGATCGGGGAGTCGTGAGTTCGATTCTCACTGAGAAGACGTGTAACTTTTTCGCAAATCTTCACATCAATTTGTCCATCTAATCCAATTGCAAAATATATGTAATGTTTAGCTTTTCGGTAGTTGTTAAACTTCCACTCGGCTGGTTGGCCGTAAACCACGATTCATAATTAAAACAAGTATTTATCGAGCAACGGACTCATGTTCCGTAACCGGTCGTTTGAGAACGTCGCGACCCATTGGAAGCCCATACAATAGAAACCTCAGCCAGCGCAGTTGCTGGCTAGTGTAGTGTGCTATTCCTATACCTAAAAAACAATGCGCTCTCGGGCTAGGCATTGGATATATATAGAAAGCGTTGTGTTTGGATGGGCATCTAATTCTTCCGAAAGAGGTGCACTTTGCGAAAAAGGACCACGTGATTATTGAGCTGAAATCGAATTCAGGTTAACTTCTGCGTTATGAGTCCTCTCATGGCGTAGTGTTAACGCGCCCCAACTAGAGATCGGGGAGTCGTGAGTTCGATTCTCACTGAGAAGACGTGTAACTTTTTCGCAAATCTTCACATCAATTTGTCCATCTAATCCAATTGCAAAATATATGTAATGTTTAGCTTTTCGGTAGTTGTTAAACTTCCACTCGGCTGGTTGGCCGTAAACCACGATTCATAATTAAAACAAGTAAATGATCAAATGTTATTTCGGCCTAACGACCCTCTCGGCTGAACGATCCTTTCGGTCTAACGACATTCGGCCTAACTACCTGCACCCTCCAAGAATACATTGGTTTTCATCCAACTCCTGTCTTTTCCTGAAATATCATCAGGATATTTTTTTTTAATATTACTGCTGATGATTCTTTTTTTTCTATTTTTAATTTCTATATTAGTATCACTTCAAACATTACATTATGAATCGTGGTTTACGGCTAACCAGCCGAGTGGAAGTTTAACAACTTCCGAAAAGCAAAACATTACATATAGTACTTTGCAATAGGATTAAATGGACAAATTGATGTGAAGTTTTGCGAAAAAGTTACACGTGTTCTCAGTGAGAATCGAACTCACGACTCCCTGATCTCTAGTTAGGGCGCGTTACCCCTACCCCATGAGAGGACTCATGAACGCAGAAGTTAACCTGAATTCGATTTCAGCTCAATAATCACGTGGTCCTTTTTCGCAAAGTGCACCTCTTTCGGAAGAATAAGATGCCCATCCAAACACAACGCTTTCTATACATATCCAATGCCTAGCTCGAGAGCACATTATTTTTTAGGTATTGAAATAGCACACTACACTATCCAGCAACTGCGCTGGCTGAGGTTTCTATTGTGTGGGCTTCCAATGGGTCGCGACGTTCTCAAACGACCGGTTACGGAACATGAGTCCGTTGCTCGATTAATACTTGTTTTTTAATTATGAATCGTGGTTTACGGCTAACCAGCCGAGTGGAAGTTTAACAACTACCGAAAAGCTAAACATTACATATACTTTGCAATTGGATTAAATGGACAAATTGATGTGATATTTTGTGAAAAAATTACGCGTCTTCTCAGTGAGAATCGAACTCACGACTCCCTGATCTCTAGTTAAGGCGCGTAACCACTACGCCATGAGAGGACTCATGGACGCAGAATTTAACCTGAATTCGATTTCAGCTCAATAATCACGAAAGCGTTGTGTTTGGATGGGCATCAAATTCTTCCGAAAGAGGTGCACTTTGCGAAATAGGACCACGAGATTATTGAGCTTTGGCAAAGAAAGCTATCAGTTAATAACTGTGAAAGTGCTCATAAGAATACTCAGCTGAGAAGCTGGCTCTGTCCCAGTGAGGACGTAAAACCAAGAAGAAGAACGACGAACAATAGCGCTTGCGACGAAGTATATTGAATCCGTACTTGGAGGAGTATCTTGAATGGATCTTCTGAACAAATTTCTGGATTGTTTTGTAAATGAACTAAAGAAAATTATAAGAAAAAAAATCTGAAATCTCTGTAATCTTGTCAGGAAAACTACAGAAAACGTTCAAGAGGGAATTCCACAGTTCAAATTAGAGCTTACTATAAACTTACTGCAGTTTTGCTAACTTTTTGAACCATTTTCCCAACAAAATGCTTTAGCCATTCCGTAGATTAGTTAGTAATATTCCTTCAGAAAAAAAAATCGAATCCCATCCCCGACATAGTCACTTATGACGTAAAAAGTTATAGTGACGACTTCCTTCGGAAGGGAAGTAAAGCCGTTGGTCCCGAGATGAACTAGCCCAGGGCTAAAAATCTCGTTAATAAAGTCAAACCAACCAACCTATTCCTTCAGAAATTGTTCATGCCCTCAGTGTCTTACGGCTATCAGCCTAATCAGATTTATCACAATTTATGATGTTGAGACATGTACGTTTCATTACCACAACTTGAAATGATCTCCGTTTAAATAGCAGCATTTGATGTTCATTTTTTTACCATCTACAACCCCGTTTTATGACAGCAAACTTTGCGGTCACCATTTCCTGTCTCAACGCCCTTCTTTGACACAGTAGCTCAATTTTAATGACCGGTTTCACGACAGAGTCGACGCATGTTCACTTTCGCACTGGCACAAAAGTGCTCCACTATTGGCGAATGAGATCAAATGTCGAAAATCTTTTCCATTTTTGCTTTGTACCTTCGCCAAGTGATGCTTGACATTAATCTGGGAGTTCGCAATGGTATTAGGTAGCAGTTTCCCTGCCTCATCGGTACTTAACCCAAAAGAAGCTTCTATTTTGTTTGTTCCAGTAATTATGAGTTGCAAAGATAATTAAGAAATTCGTTATGATGAAATAGCTAAATGATTCAATTTGTTACCATCACGCACGTAACGGACAACTATTCCATCCACCAAGCGGAAGTCGCTCCTTATCTTTCCCTCCCTTCGATACGCCCCTATCGAAATCGAACAGACTTAATTGCTGTTACAACACGCACAAACTCCGCAACAATAACATCCGCGATGCGAAAGGTCATAGAAGAGATTTGTTCCGAAAAACTGCGCGCGAATTAGGAATAATGCAAACCGCAACGCGTCGAACGCCGCGAGTCGATCAACCCTACAATTATAAAATTACTTAATGTGAAAACCGAAAATTGGCTGGGTCCATTGCGAGGCAGTGCTGATTAGGGGTATGCGATATTTAGATTATTTTTGGGGCCTTTGAGTGGTTCCCAGACAACCAGAAATCGCATGAAAGTTCACGTTATAACTCGTTTATTCATACTAATTACATCAAACCCGCAAAACACCGTGGATAAACTCGTCAGATTGGAGTTTCCTCGCATAAAACACTTTTTTTTTCTGAGTTCATTTGTACATTTTGCTTTGTCCCGTACACTCGTACAAAGTAAATTGAATCAATTCGTAACAGCTGTCAAATCAACATTTGTTATCATAAGTTAAGTCGCATAAGATCACAGGTTAGTTCGGTAGAATATTTATACACTCGCATTGTATGTTATTATTCATCACATAATATATGCATGCATATCGCCTCCACTTTTGTACGTAGAAGGCCTTTTCGCGACATCTTATAAGTGAAATGTTGCACATACAAAGCCTCCAGGTGATTTCGTTATACGTACATTTTGGTTGTCTGGGTTAGAGTCCGCGGCTACAAAGGTTATCCATGCTTAAGGTGTCTTGGTTTGATTCCCGGTCAGTCCAAGATCCTTGACTTCCATGGGTAAAGAGTATCATCGTACCTGAGGACGTCAATGCCAATAAGAAGAAGAAGAAAAAGATTCGCTGTTAATTCGTTACAAAGAACAGCCTTTGCGTAAAATAAGGCAAACACTGATAAATGTGTTACCCATTTGAAACAGTAATTTTTCACCTTAATTTGTCACGGCCAAACGACCCTTTCGGCCTAACGGCTCTTATTCGCACAAAATCAAGCTATCTGGACCACCACATCGTGTGTGTACTTATAACACATTCTGAAGATCTGCTCATACCCTCGCATACCCTTAAATTGCAGATAGGGCCGCCGGTTCACCGTCTGATTTGTTCCGTTTGACCACCACCGTGGCATACAACTGGAAAACGCTGAATTTCCTTCTGATTCGCTCGATGTGAGTGAATTGGTGGTTCCGTTTCGTTGCGTGACTCCCCTGATCAGAGCGCGGCGGTCGGTGTGGGTGCGAAAAATTTGTGCGAATCTTTGCAATGCCGAGACTGCTCTTCGACTCTGATGGATTGCGGTTTCGATTATGCAATGGTGGCGCTGATTGTTGTATTGTATGAACGCTATATCGCAGTGGGTCGGCTTTTGAGATGCCTGGCTGGATACCTTTATTGTGATAGATATCTACGCAGAATGACAGAAAATTGTTCACGAAAATTGCGCACTTTGAAACTAATACAATAATCTGTGGCTTCTACTGTGTAGAGGCATGGAACTTCATCCAGTTCGGAGATGTGCGCAATTGGTGCTTGCTAGTAGTACTGTAATGTCAAATTGATGGAAATAATGAAGAGCAACTCGGAAGGTTGAGTTATGGTAGATTACTAATAACGTAGCTTCAGTTGCAATATCTTTAGCATGAAGTTACACAGCAAAAATCAAGAATAAAACTATCAAGTGGTTTCCGCTTTACATAACATGAATCGTAAATGTTACCTGAAATAATTAAGATCTATGTAACTATGTAATTTTCTATTTATGTAGACGTTCCCAAGTAACGTTGTTAGCTGAATAACAATTTATTGAGCTGAAGTATGCTTGAGAGTGAATTTTCAAACTCACATCTAGCAAAAATGTTCGTTGAGTTATTAACTAAAAATTATTATTGTTACAAAATATATCATTTGACATTTATCCCAAATCCTTAGCAAACATTTAATCTTTATCAACGAAATCTTCTCAATCTGTACAGTTGAATCTTTCCCAACGATAGCGATCGACCTCTCGTGAGCTGACAATTGCCATTATCTCTGTCCGTTCTCCTGTTGGATAACTAACTGTCATGCCGAATCGTGGCTTGAAGGCAGAAAATGACCCCGCCATTCGGCCATTTATAACGGCAAAATTGGCGAAATTAATTCGTCGAGAGTTGCCATTTCCAACGATCATTGCATGGAACGCTCTTCCACGATTTTTTCACCTTCAACATCGAGTCGAAGCGTTAAGATTTTGGTTGCCTCTGTGACATTTATCCACCAGAAGGTGAAATTGTGGCGAAAAATAAATTGATAGCAGAAAAAAATTAGGTGACCTATCTTCCATCCGCGAACCAACCAATCAACGGGTGTTTCTGTCCAGCAAAAAAGTTCGTCCACAGGAAATTCTCAGATTGATTGCAATCAAAAAGCGCGCGATTCCACCAAAAGGGGCCCAAACAAAAATTGCCATCTGACAGAGATTGATCGCGTTTCCGCTTTTCCCCCTCGGTCACATTTGGATCTGGCTTCGATTGCTGACCCGTTAATTAAGACACAGCACCTTCTCACCAAGAGCCAACAAGTCTAGGGGAATGTGGGACAAAATGAGCACCCGGGGCAAGATGAGCACCCCTAGTTTGTGTCGTTCCTACCGAATTTTTTTAATAAATTATTTAGAGTTCTGATGAATATCATCAAAATGATATGACGGCCACAAATTTCAACTAAAAAATCAGCACAACGTAAATATTGTCAAAAATACATAGTAGTCCAAAAGTTTAACTTTTCATATTAGATAAGATCATCTAAAAGTGATATTTTTGTTGCGTAAACTAATTAATTCATAAATTTTTGGCCGTATAGTTATAGTATAATCTTCTGTAGATAATCAGGAGCAATTTTTTTATCAAATTTAAAAAAGATTTCAATTATTTTGATTATAACAATAAGTGTTCACCCTTGGGGCAAGATGAGCACCATGTTCAAAATTAAGTAAAACTGTGAAATTATAGAACCACATTTAGCTGTGGGCTTGACTTACGGTATGCCCTTTGCACAAAACTATTTTTTCTAAAAAATATATAAACAAACAACAAATTTAATAAATTTTTAAGTAAAATCTTAGTAATTTATGAAAAGTTATTTATTTTTTGATTAAAGTTTTAAAAACTAAGCAAGTTGAACATAAATACCATCAGAAATTAAAGATAAAATCTTCGGATATTACAAGCATTGCAAAATAATAGTTTTCTTTAGTAAATTGCATCTTTTTATGGGGGTGCCCATCTTGCCCCGCAGTATTTTTGACCGATGATAAAAAAGCTATTTTTTAAACTATTGGAAAACTATTTATCACTTTTTGAAACTTTTAATGGTTGGAGGTCAAAGTAATAATGTAAAAGATAAGGATGGTTACCAATTTTACCAAAATAAGAACGTTTAAGTAGGCTTAAATCGCGCTTATCCTTAGGGTGCTCATCTTGCCCCGCCTGACCCTACACATTGACAAAAAGACCAAAACGGTTCTCTAAATGAAGACGTTGAAATCCATTCGTGGAAGTGCTGGAAGAAAGATTCTATTTAATTATGAAACTGATGAGCGGCGCTGGTTTTTTTTTTTATGGTCAACTTCCCCTCTGCAATGACCACAATCACCGACTGGGATGGGTTGGTAGAAGAACGATAGCGCGGCTATCGTTATGGGCAGATGAATTAATCCCGTTCCTCTCAAGGGCAGTTCCGTCCATTCACCGGCGGCAAGCAAATGAGTATAATTGCTTGCTTTTTCCTGTTAGCGCCTTGTTCGATTCCAGATCTTGAAAAAAAACGACCGATTTATTGTGGGAAATGAAAACGGGTATGAGATGGGTCCCAAATAATTTGTAGGGTCTTAGCTGGCGACGCTGGATTAACGTTTGAAGATGGTGCTGCTCTAAGTATGGATTAAACGACTTTGTGACATGTTGTTAAATCTAGGTAATGACACAAGCCATGGGTGTAGCCATGATTTTTATCAAGGTGGCGAACGACCTCAAAGACATAATATGTACATAAATTTCACTCAAAATGACAATCATTGATACTTTTCGCATCTGCATCCTTTTTGTATAGTTTTTCTGAACCTTATCAGATTGTTGCCCAGATCAAGTGCCAAGGAAGAAATAACATTTTAAAACTTAAAGAAAATAATGTAGCAATGATTCAGTACAGCTCAGGAGATACGTTTATTTTTACGATTCAAATCAATTCATTAGATCATACTAACATAATAATGCCAAAACAAGTAAAACATCTTTTTTTTTTCTTTACAAATAACAGCATATTTTTTGGATTGCTTTCGATTATAATGTACCAGTATTTTTCTACTGTTTTCAAGCCTTTCAGTCTAGTTAAGTATCTAGAACGCCTTTTTCATTTACTTTCCAACGTTTCGGAAGAAGCTGAAATATACTCTGACGGGTAGGAAGCAGATTAGAAGGGTGTTTGGGTACTTTTCTCGACTCAAAGACCCAAAAACCGTTAAAAAAATGAACGGTAGAGCTCCTGTGATTTACAGGTACAGTCGAAATAAGATGAATTTAATCCGACAATGACTCGACATCGACCCATCTGCATTTTCATTACCGACTTGACTCTGACCCGAATTTAAGCCAATGTCAACCTGGGATGGACGAAATTGAACCCGATATCTAGTAGACATATAAGGTCGAGAAAAATAGTCATTTCAAATTCGCTATGTTACAAATCTCACAACCAGAGGCACGCGTATCGTTTTTCTTCGCATTTGACGTTTCACACTACTGCCATCTACAGGACTTGTTGCACGAAACAGTATTTCGTGCAACATGCGCAGATGATGATGGTATAAACTGGGCGATGGCTTGGAAGATTTCTCCTAATGCTTCCAAAACTCAACTAATAATATTCCCACATAAACCAAAAGCTCTTTATTTGAAACCTTCAAGTAGACATGTTGTCACGATGAGAGGGGTTCCAATAAATTGGTCAGATGAAGTTAAGTATCTAGGGCTCATGCTAGATAAGAATTTAACTTTCAAAAATCACATTGAGGGCATTCAAGCCAAATGTAATAAATATTTAAAATGTCTCTATCCCCTTATTAATAGAAAATCAAAACTTTGTCTTAAGAACAAGCTGTTGATATTCAAACAAATTTTCAGGCCAGCCATGTTGTATGCTGTACCAATATGGACTAGCTGTTGTAATACCAGGAAGAAAGCTCTGCAGAGAATTCAAAATAAAATTTTGAAAATGATTCTGAGGCTTCCTCCTTGGTATAGTACCAATGAGTTACATAGAATATCCAATGTTAAAACATTGGAACAAATGTCAAATACAATCATTAATAATTTCAGGCAAAAATCGTTACAATCTTCTATTGCCACGATTAATGCGTTATATGTGTAGATTAAGTTAGGTTAAGTATATTAAAAACATTTTTTTTTCTCTTATAAGCAGGTGAAATCAACTCACCTGTAAAAAAACTGAACTGCTACGGCAAATGAAATGTAATATGTTGTTAACAAAATGTTAATAAAATCTTAAATTTGTTTTACCAAATTAGGATGATAGTGTTGTCAAATAACACAGAACACCTAGATATAAGAAATGAATGTAATGTTTGGAATAATACTAATGAAAAAAAAATGGGCGATGGGTTTTCAACAAATGTTGATAACATAGAGGTTTTAAAATGAAAGTGGATTTTTGAAAATTACAATTATATGTTAATATACTAACTGTGCAATAGCTGTGATGACGAATACAATTCTCGATTACTTTTTCAAATCGACGTAAGTAACTATCATACTACCCGTAACGCGGGTAGATCACCTTTTCGTGGTGCGTTACGGGGTAAAATCTACCAATTTGAACCCTAGTCTCATCTTGTTTGTCGAGCTAGGGTAATATGTTCTGGTAATTCAAGGATTCGCGGTACAAAGTCCTTGTTACTGGCAACAGTTTTTGAAAACTAATCTATTTTACCTAGCAGATAGTTAAAGACTCGGAGTTGGTCAAACCCGAGACTACACTTGAAGCCAGGACAACAATCACGAGTATTAACTCAACAAGGACTGTAAGTACTGGTAATTCAAGGACTCACGTAAATTCTGATTACTGAACAAATTTTCTAGCTTGATTCGGTTTTGCTGCTAGCATAAAGCCCCTTTTTTCTAGTATTTTTCTGGGACTAAACTAAAAGCGAAACAAAGATGTGACTAGAGTTCCGTTGCATGGTCAAATATCAGTAGTACCGATTTGGTTCCTCAGAAATTTAATCGATTTGCTAAGGGGCGCGCCTTTACTGAGATTTAAATTTCTATGAAGGGTGTTAATAGCGGGACCTTTTCATCATAGTCGATTTTTATCAATATCTGAGGAATCAAAACAAAAACTGTACAGAAATCGATGCTTCATTGCCTATCAATGGAAATGGAGTAATGCGACATGCACTATACACTAAGGATACGGGTAATGCCACAATAGATCTAAATACTGGTCGCAGTGGCGCATCCAAACAAAGAGAAAAAAAATAAGAAAAAAAAAACTATCATACGGTTTTGAGAAAGTTAATTAAGAAGAATCTCAACCTTTCTTCTAAAACTGTATTAAAATAAATCCCCTTTTTTAACTTTTTTTTACCGTGTACATCGCTTAAATTTTGCATGCAATTAGCTCGCGTTAAAACACTAGGTAGTTCCTATCATTTCCCACAAAAATTGTACGACAAAATGATAAGCCGTTTCAATCAGTTGCTTACGACGTTTTTGTACCAGTGTAAAATCGACTCAAGTAGTGTTTTGTTTTGATTCGTGGTTAAGTCACTTTGTCTCTCATATAACAGAGCAGCGTTTGTAAATTCGGAAATTAAACGTTCTAAAAGTGAAAAATCGAGTTGGTATAGAGCGGAACGTGTAAAATTTCGTCTGCGAAACACGGAGGATTGATAAAGTAAGTTTGTTAACTCTTCTGACTTGAGTCTGTTTGAATAAGTCTTCGAGAATTTATCTTAATTTAAGAATACCGTGCAACCCCGCTAATTCAAACGTTATCTCATACAAACCATCAGGGTTCATTTTCTAATTTGAACTTCTAGTCACCCTACGAACAACAACAAATCGTACTTATGGTTACTCCTTTGGCTGTTTTGTTTTGATTCTGCGTTCCGTTCCACAGCGTTTCATTTCACATTACTAAGCTAAATGACGTTTGAATATTTTTTTCTGAACGATGTGCAAATTAGCAGAGTACAAATTAAAAAGGGATCAGATCAAACGTGGTCAAACCAACGGGGGTTCACGGTACATAGATGACCCAATTTTATCAGCCCTTGTTTGAAAACGTTTTTCAGCTCCTATTCAAAGTGTTTCAATATTCGTTCTGCCCTGTGTTATGCATTTTGATAGTATAACTTTAACAGGACTAACAAACAGTTTGAGAAACTTTGATTCTGAGATAGTGACAGCAAAAAGTTTTCCGCAAAAGTGGGCTTACGTAATTGGGCCGATACTGTACATCTATTCAAATTCAGAGTGATACTTGAAGTGATTATAACGATTTCCGATCAGTTAGTTTGCTAGCCTACTTTCCGATGAACATCACCAATGATCTTTTTATTGTTCCCAACATTTTTTAGCTTGTAGCCTGTTTATCTCCACTGGCTCTTTTATCAAGTAGAGCTTAATGAGTGTCGTTTGATTTCAGACAATACCTACCAAGAATTACGAAATGTTACCCATAAATACACAATTAAACTACATATTTCGAATGACGAAGAAAAGATTATAGTTGCCAATAATAGTAATTGCATTGCAGATAATAGTACAAGGGCCCCTCAACTTTGGTTAGAAAATATCGGTGATTTTGATTATTATGTGTTGTTTTGTGTACAAAAATAAATACAAGAAGGATGTTGTATAGTTTAGATGTCTTCTGCTCATACTTATGCGTTATAATGTGTATAATTGCGTTTCAAAAATTCAACTGCTTAGGATGCCGTAAGTTCCCCTAGTGTAAAATACACCGAGTTCAATTCCCGTCTTGGTCTGGTTTTTAAACGTCGAATAATTCAACTATAATAATATAATCTCATATAAAACAAATATTTGAACAACTATCGAAAGCTAAACATTACATATATTTTGCAATTGGATTAAATGGACAAATCGATGTGAATTTTTGCGAAAAAGTTACACGTCTTCTCAGTGAGAATCGAACTCACGACTCCCTGATCTCTAGTTAGGGCGCGTTACCACTACGCCATGAGAGGACCCATGAACGCAGAAGTTAACCTGAATTCGATTTCAGCTCAATACTCACGTGGTCCTCTTTCGCAAAGTGCACCTCTTTCGGAAGAATTAGATGCCCATCCTAACTAGAGATCAGGGAGTCGTGAGTTCGATTCTCACTGAGAAGACGCGTAACTTTTTCGCAAAAATTCACATCAATTTGTCCATTTAATCCAATTGCAAAATATATGTAATGTTTAGCTTTCGGTAGTTGTTAAACTTCCACTCGGCTGGTTAGCCGTAAACCACGATTCATAATTAAAAACAAGTAAATATTTGAAGTTTTTTTAGTAAATTTTCATTCCATACTAATTGTACGGAAACCAAAAAAAAAAACACTCTACGAATTATGTTATTTTCCCTGTTGGTATTTTCCTGAAAATACCGTTGGAATGCTTGGAAACAGTAGAATTGAACAGTATCCCTAACTTAATATCGGCCGAAATGTCACTTACACCCCTTTGCTTTTACAGTGACCGGTGAAAAAAAAAGATCATTTTGCCGTTTTCCATACAAAATCATTATAATTGGATCTTGGCTTCTAGAGCCCCATTTTACTTGGTCATTTTGTATTTCTTTCAACGGTCACCTGTAAGTCCATTAATTATGATGGAAGTGGAACATTTCGCATGGAGCCGTATGGCATAAAAACGTTTCGGATAAGGGCTTTTTCCATAATGAGAATTATATGCCTTCTTTAAAATGCTACCTGTTCTTGTATGATCTGCATTATGCAATATATATACTAAATCAAGGGTTTTGCTGAATCCATTGCCGTTTTCAAAAATAGCATAGCACGTCTAGTTTTTGAGATATTGACTGTTGAAAATGTTGTTGACTAGTTCAGCCAACTTGCATGCAAGTTTTCCAGCTTGTGGGTAACTTTATTCGCTTAATTTGCCACAGAATTCAAACTTTATGTGTAGAACAATACTTATCAACATAATTCACTATACTGTCGTGGCTTAAAAGCTATTTTTTGATGGTTTGGAAAAGTATTGTATTATTGTATATAAACGGAGAATTTTCGATTCATTCTTAATTTAATCATGCAATTGCAACCAATTGTTTTCTGAAATGTACCGTTCTGATTTATATTACTGACACTTAAGGCCTCAGTGACCTATAAATTATCTAAAAGAAGATTTTCATTCCGTTCCATGAACAATTACAAGTAAATGAAAATGTGTGACCTTTTCATGATTCTTATTCCGGACGCTACCTCTTTTTTGCCTCATATTCCGGACACGTTGATTCAAATTCCGGACAGCTCACGAAAATCATAAATAGAAAAGTCAAATTATCAATTCAAATCGTCCAGCAACTTCACAGATATCTAGGGCAGTTAAGCATTATAAATTTCCATAGATGTCTATGGAAAAAGCTCACTAAAACAAGCCTCGAAAGTGAGAATATTTGGACGGCAAAAATTGAAACATTTCGTGTGAAATGTTTCCAATACAAAGTAGAGTGTCCGGAATTTGAAGCTATCCGTAATATGAATCAAAACGATAACTTGAAGTCCTATTTTTCACGCTTGGTGGATCAAATCACAAAAAAGTTTGATAAATCATACTTTATATTACATGTAAACTGTAGCTAAACATTGTAATGTGTCAAAATATATCTGAGAATTGCATCAGATTCAGCAATCCCAAATTTACTAGAGACACTAAGTTTGATTCTTGAGACACGCAAAAATGTCATCTTTGTTATGCTGTATAATGAATACCTCGAACAAAATTAAGAAAATCTCCAGTAGAAAATTCTGCAGCATCTAGCAATAACTCCAGAATTTTTGTAAGCATTAAAAAATGAAATATTTCTTCAAGGAATCCGTCTGAAACTCTATGGTATTTATCCCAAGATTTCGTTTTTGTTTTCTTCAAAATCTAATCAAAAGATTTCTGTAGCTTTGTGTTTTCTGAATCATCAGGTAAAATACTGTATGGATCCAGCAATTTTCAACGGATTGTACAAAGCATTATTCTAAAAAAATATTATTGACTTTCTCAAAACATTCTCAAGAGTTATTTTGAGAAACTTTCTCTTGAGTTCTTCCAGGAAACACACCTTTCAGATCATATCAGAAGACTACTGCGTTTTTTAAACTTGTTCCTTTTCTTCTTTCCTTGAGATATACTCAGGATATTTTTAAACGTTAACTCTGATAATTCTATCAAGATTCTGTCATGAATGAACACCACATAGGATCACTTTCCTGAAAAGCTCTTGTTATTCCTTAAAGTTAACTTCCAGAAATTCCATCATAAGGATTTTCAGAGTTTTAACACGAAACACCCTTTGATTTTTTCCTGCAGATTCCTAAAAGAATCTATTAGTATTAAGTACTTAATACCTTACAGTTGTATGCGAAGTTGCATTTATAGAATTCAAGATGAAATATTTTAAGCAGTTTCCATGTCTAGATCTGTTTTTATGCCTCATCAGAAGAATTCCTAACTAAACTCTCTATGAGATCCTGAAAAACTATATATTTCTATAGAAATCTTCAAATTGAGTGTTGGAACAATGTTGGCATTGTTCGTGGCAGAAACAAAGGCGAAAATGCGTGGAAAAGACCCTCAAAAAGAACTTTTGAATACAATATTGAATTGTAGCATAAAGGAACTCCTGGAAAAATGTAAAAAAATACATTTCAGAAATCTCTGCTGCATTCTTAAGGATTTTTTCTGAAAAATTTCTCAGCTGAGCTTTTTAAAAAACCTCATCGTCGAGCATCCCCTGTACAATTTTTTGCTGAAATCATTGTACGAACTATTCGAATAATAATTCTATAACGGTTACTTTCAGAACAAGTCTTAATTTTGTAAAATCCTGAAAAAAATCTGGAAACACTCTAAAAAATCAGGTATTCTTTCGAAGATGTTTAGAGCCACAGGAGTTTTTGAAAGATTTGACCAGGAATAATAATATATCATACTGTAGAAATCGATCAGAAAACTCTCTAACAAATTCAGAAACAAAATGAGTGGAATTTCTAAATGAAGCTCTTAAATACTTCTCCGGAGTTTTTTGTTTCAGCAATTAGCAGTATAAAACATTCTGAGTCTTGAGTCAAGCTATCGTGAGAAAACAACTGGATGTGGTTTTCAAGAAATTATTAAAAAAATGAAGGTGTCATTAAACAATCCTTAATTACGTGCTAGAGAAGTTCTGGTTGTGATTCCTGCACGATTTCAAAAGAGAATTACTGAATGCATAGATAACATATCTAAACAATATATAAAAATGTGCTTGGAGATGTCATAAGTAGAATTTCTTGAGAATCACCTGGAGGATTATCTTGATTCTGTACGAATATTTGCCAAAATCACGGGTGGGAAAGATTTCATGTCCTTTGGAAGAGAATGTATCCTGGAATTTATCGATGAGTTTCTAGAGCAGTTGATAGATAAATTTCTACTGAAGTTGTTGAAAAAAAAATCACAAAAATACAATTAGTTATTCATATCAAACTTTCAGGAAGAACTTTTGAAGGAATTTCTGTGAAAAAATACTGGATAAATCGAAGAAAATTACATCAGTAATTGTTGTAGGAATCTGAAAATAAAAAAAAACATTTGGAGGATGCCTTAATGAACCTCTGGCGAGATTCTTTGACGAATCCATCGTTGATTTATTTTGAAATAACAAGTAGATATAAATTAATGAAAAACATTATTTAGTACTGCACCATTTAATTCTACTTGAATTCCACAAAACCGCTCGAGGATTTATTATCATTAGGTTTGCTTGAAAACAATGATAGCTGAATTCTGATGAATTTCATAGAAATAATTTTCTACAGATTCCCAGATTTCTTGTGAGATTAGTTACGGATTGTTGATCTTCGAATGAGCTTTGAAAGTACATAGCATGATGTGTAGTTGAGGCAAGACACAACTACTAATAAATATGATTTGCGAATAAAATAATAACCATCGGAAATTTATGTTTAGTTGATACCCCCTCCTCCTTTTGGCTAAGCCTATGATAAAAGCCATGGCAAAGACACAAAACCTCATGATGGTTAATTAATTTGCTGGCCAGGCTAATCGCATCGGATTAGATACATACTCTAAAATTAAAAATATAGGCTCGGTCCATACAGTCAACGTGACTCAAGTCAATGACCCCCTCCGGCTAATGAAGTAGCCGAAATCTCGAATCTGTTAGAAAATCAAGACCGCTACCAGATACCAAAAAATTTAAAGCCCTAATAGTGAGCCATTAACCTATTCTTTACGATCAATTCGCGTTTAACTGTGTCACTAAAACCGGAGCCGGAGAATAGCATTCGTTCACAGCTGGCGCTTAGAGAAAAATCCCGATTATTTACGAGCTCGTCACACGAGTGTATTACAAACAATTATCGTTCGTTCGTTCCTTCGCTCGGTCGTTCTTCGTTCATCCCATCGACGCCGGGCAATCACTGAAGCTCGAAGACTGAGCGCTATTTGCCTTCCTGCCCTGAGGAGTCACATTAGTCCTCTAAACGCTCATCTCACGTGTGATCGGCGGATTTACTACAGCTAGTCGTCTAATGTTTCCATCCTCCCTCTATCCCGTGCGTTGGCCGCATTTCTTTCCGTCTTTCTTCGAATCGGACGACCACTAATGCCGGCCAGATAATCTTCCGAGTGCGAAGAGGTGGAAGGTATCATACTCGATGAGTCAGTAGACGAACGACGTTTAAAAGTTAATCTCAAAATATCCTCTCTAGTGAGTATTAAATTGCTTTTGTGGCTTTCTTTTTCCGGAGAGTGTTCTACAGAGCTATAAGTGTCCCATTTTTATTTGCCCTTATTTTTTTTATTTTATAGCCATTTGATGGTAACAAAATACTTTACAGAGTAGAAAATACTATCAGCACCGTTTATTCCATTCTATTCTATTCTAAGTGCTTGCACAGCAAATAATGAAAAGCATCCTGGAAATACCGGAGCAACTGCTGGTACTTTCTTGCCAGGCCCACTGTGCAGACTTGGGTTTTAAGATAGTTCAAAAATTTACGGCAATCAGATTACACAGCGTAACAAAAATGACATTTTTGCGTGTCTCAAGGATCAAATTATGTGTCTATAGTAGATTTGGGGTTGCCTAATCTGGTGCCATTCTCAGAAATGCTCCAGCACGTCACAATTTTTAGCTACAGGTCGCCAAAGTTGTATGAAACACTGGTTTTATTAAAGTTTAAATGAAATTTAAAGTACAATTTATCAAACTTTTTTATAATCTAATCCACCAAACATGCAAAATAGAACTTGAACTTTCATTGCAGACATAATTTGATTGAAATTGCGCGATTAAATTTCGATTAAACCGATTTTTTCAACATGCTTGCAATCTCCATACAAAATTCTTAGTTTCTTCTATATGGCAAAATACAACAATTCTCTAAACCATCAAAAATTAACTTTTCCGCATCGAAAGTATTACAAACTCTGATGATAAGTATTGTTATACATATAAAGTTTGAAATCTGTGGCAAATTAAGCCAATATATTTATTACCTTACAAGCTGACAAACTTGCATGCAAGTTGGCTGAAATAGTCTTTTTTTGCATTTTCAACAGTCAATATCTCAAAAACTAGACGTGCTATGATATTTCTGAAAACGGCAATGGAATCAGCAACCCTTAATTAAGTGAATAGCGGTATTTTGGTGCTGGAGACAAAAACGTGTTCCGCAGTGTTATTCACGTATAAATAACATGATTGACGAAAATTTTCAAATTTTTTGAGGAAGAAACGGGGACAACCGTATCAACCGTTCCAATTCAGGGATATAGATAAAATCGTTAAGAGTGGCTTTGCTAAGAATATTGATGCACACTCCGTTTGTGATCCTTTTCCATTTCCTGGGACGGGACACGGGTATTTCTTCCTCATGTCCTGGCAATAACGCCTAGGCCAAAGCGCCATTACTCGCTCTCTGAAACGAGAAGAAAACTTATTTTGACCTCTCTCCCGCGGTTGTCGGAAATAATAAAAAAATACATTATTTCATGACTAAGGAGACTCATGAACTTGTTTGTGGAGGGCAAAAGAGATAACTACAGATAAGCGGGAACGAACTCACCAAAAAAATCCAAGCTGTAAAATTACCGCATTCAATGCTGGTTTCTTCACTTTCCTCGCCGACATCGTAGACCGTGATTTGAACGACTTTCGCAAATTAAAATCCTATATATGTTATCACTTTTCATTGTTTTTCTAAATAGCAAAATTATAACAAATTTATCACAAGTTAGAATATTGACCAGCGGAACGGTTTAGCCATCATCAGCCGAGAGCTGCAAAATTCTAATACGAACGAGCGAAAACTTTTCACGATAAAAACGCCATATCAATTTGCTGTTTTTTGCTCCCTTTATCTTTGTCGTACAAAGTAATCAGTCATCAAATGACCACGCGTCACACACAGATTCTGTCGAAATCGTTGATTCTTCCTCAAAACCACAATGGAGAAAATCAGTTTTCTTACAATGTCTTAGTACTAGTTAACTTTTTGTTCCTATCTTGAATTTCTATAAGCATCTTCTCTAAAGGCATAATTTGGATTAACACAAAATGTTCAATGCACTACACTACATCACCAGACAAACTATCAATTTTCATTAAAACGCTTCCCGGGGCAGAGCACCATCATCCATTTTAACACTTCATCGGCCGAATCCAAAATATCGCGGAACCGAGATTAATCGTGACAGCAAAATCCAAAAAATACTATCAGCACCGTTTATTCGCATACATTGGTTGAATACTTTCCTCTTCCAATCTCTCAGTTGAAGCTTATAAACCTTTTAAGGTCCATTTAATTTTGCACACATAAACTTTGTATTCAGCCTTTTTTACGTTTGGTACATGTAGGTCGTCAATCCTTTGAGACATTTGTCATTTGTCCCTTTATGTTAACCGTATCTATGAATCATTGGTATTAAGGGCATAATCTCCGGGTTTCTCACATAATTAAAGAAGGCTAAAAATTGCGAATTGATTTAGATAGCTCTCTTTTTATAAATGTAGAAGTCCCCATTATCCTTTAATACAGTGTATTCTGTCCTTTTTAGTTTTTGGCGTCTCACAATTGATACTGATCTGGTTTGTATGTTACTGTTCTTTATTGTGCTGTAATTGCGGCAAGCTTAACTTTTCCTTATTTTAGCAGCTGCTTAGGTTCGGATATTTTGATTGCAAAAACAGCAAAGATCACCCTGAAATCAGCTGGCAACCAGCTTCAGTCTCACTCGTTCATGAACCTAACTTACATCAGGAAGAACTTCTACCTAGGTAACTTTGCCAGCTTTTGGGACACGAAAGGAATCAATCATCAATGTCAACTTATTTTTTGCATTTTCTTATCGCAATAGGCTGTTCTTTGCCAATGTGTCATGAAACGGCCTACTTTTCTGAACTGAAATATACAGTATTGTAATAATCGTTAAGCAACTGAAATCATGATTACTCGCATAATAAACAATCCCTTAACATCCTTTAGCAACAATGGCCCCAGTTTTGGAGCTTATTTAGATGAGTTTAATTATGCACTGTTATCCCTCCGATATAATCAGAGCTGTAGCAGTAGAAGATAAACAGACCCCCATAATGTGATGCGGGTTATGATTGTCACAGAGAGTGATAAGTGAGAAATACTCTTAATTTTCTTCAGAATTCCTACATGTTCCCACAAGGATTGATTGTCTTAGCAGAAATCATGGGCGATGAATTTCATTTGAATTACTTGGAGCTGTTCTGTTTTTAATGTAGATTTTGATCAAATGTTTCCACATTTAAATGCCAGGAGCGCCAATTTCTCCACCATTTGTCGAAATCCACCCGACGACATTTCTCAATGAGAAATTCTCATGTCATTCACAGTGAAATATCACTGCATACCACACCGATCGAAAGAAAAGTGAAAATTCGTTCCAAATTCACGCGTTCGGTTTGTCACGATTCTCTACGGACACTTCCTCCTCAGCAACCTGTATCTAGAGGTATTGATTCGTGTGCCCGACAGGCAGGCGGTCCACATCCCATACCTCGAACTGTCTGATCGAATAATTAATTCAAAGCTCTCCGAAATGCCCGATTGTCAAATAGCCCGGCAGCCACACACCGAGCAAACGAAGCCTTCGTCATCGTCATGCAAAAATCTTTCAGAGAAATGTTGCCAAGTTTTTGTGGATCATTGCTCTTTGTGGAGGTATTTCCCGCTAGCATTTTGAGCCGTCGCAATCAGTTGGCAATATTGACTTTTCCCTTTTTCGATTCCTATGGAACTTCAGTTCCACAGGTTCGAACGAAATCGTCGTCCGGTTTGAATAGGAAACAGAACGAATTAATTTCTACGCCTCGGAACATAAATATTTTCGTCTGCTGCTCGGATCGCGGATCGTACAGGGTACCCGAAAGCCTCGAGGGGACCAATACTAGGATCTGGATGGGGGTTCGCTAGGGGAAGCCGGAGTGGTGTGGAAGTGCATAAATTCGGTAAAATTGCTAGCAGCATGTCACGCTATTTTGCCATGTTTGGTCGCGGCGCATATTTTATGCTCCGCGCGCCGATGTCGATCGCAACAACAACGGTTCGGTTTGACTGAAGTATAAGTGAAAAACTTGTTTCATCGATTTGAATTTTATTAAAAATCGATTTTGATGTTTTTTTTTAAGTAATTTTTCATTTCACACTTTGTATAAAACATGGAAAAGCAAGCCAATCTTCTACGCATTTTGGTATTTTTCTTGTTTTACAGAAAACTACCTAAAATTCCGTTGGAAAGTGGTTTTCAACATTACAATTTTGAGAAAATCGACCGAAATGTCACTTACACTCCCCTAAGTTTGTTCTATTCAATCATCGTTATGCCGGTACTAGACTAGGGGAAAAGCACCAATTTTTGACCCAGCACTAGTTTTCGACCCATTCATATGCATTTGGCCTATGTTGGAGTAATTTTGGATGTTGAAGTGACAGATTTCAGGAGCTGTTTGACTGAACAACTTCTAAGCTGAAATATATTTGTTGTTAGCTTAAATGTAATTCAATACATGTTTGTATGCTTACATTTCTGTATAATTTCTTAATTCAACCTATCTCCAAATCCAATTATTTTATCGGTTTCTACTGAAAGCCGTGAGCTGCTAGGTATGAGCGATAAAACAATAGTTCAAATCACACACTTATCCAGCTTGCTGCATATGATAAGCTACGTTTGTTTTTAGATGTTTGCATAAGTGTAGGTACTCTCATGGGTAGTCTGCTAGCAAGGAAGTTGATAAGTTGCTTCACACAATCATATCATCTTTTGTCAGCAAAATAAAAGAAAACTGATGAAATGAGGTAGTTTTGGTCACAAAGCATTTTTTTAAATCTAGTTTATGTATAATAAATCTTCGAGCTGTTTAGTAGAATACCTATTAGACTGGCCCAGCTCAGTATGGGAGAAAAATAAAGTTGCATGATTCCACGGGGCACCCCCCAGGATTATTTCTTGGGGTTAGAGGAAGCCTTTCTGAAAAATTCAGCTCATTTGGTCGTTCCATGAGCTGGCGCATTTGAATTGAAGTTAATATGGGATTTTCAGCTCAAACATATGAGCAACAGCACATCATCTACTGTTTGGTTCAGGAAAATTGATGATCGCGTTCAATTGGACCCAGAATGTCAAAAACACTTCTTGATGTAATAGCGAAGAATATTGTAGAAGATTGTACCATGATCAAAATTAATAAAGTTGGTGTTTTAACCATCTGAAGTATATCATGCAATACTGCTTGTATTTCTTCAACATAGCTTGGAGGTTGCCACTAAGCGCATCATAGCCACCTATGACGCTGGGCGAGCTGAGACACATGTCGCATGCACATAAGTGACTGTACGGGAGTGCTGTTCTAAGCCTAACTTTCAACAACTGAAAGAGTAATGAAAATGAGATTAAATCCAGATACAACCTTCTGCAATTATGTTCATTAGGGTATCAACTAGTGTATTTGTCATTCTGGGCTTATTTGAACGTGAATAATTAGTATACGGAACGAAACAGTGACATAGGATCAGTTTTCAATATATTTGAGACGAATATCCCAAACAAACTTCAAATCGAATGCGCCAGCTGGTGGAGCAACCAATTGAGTTGAAATTTTGAGAGAACGTTTCTCGTACCCTAAGGCTCATATCTAGGGGGTGCCCCGTTGAGTTTTACAACTTTTTTGTTTAAGGGCCAGTCTAATATCTATAAGTAGATGAAAAACCCGAATTTAGTACTATACCATTTAATTCCACTAGAGTTTGTATCCTTTGACAGATACGCGTATTTCGACCTCAACTGTAAGGCCGTCTTTAGTGTCGTGTACTAGACTCGAGTCTAGTACACAACACTGAAGACGGCCTTACAGTTGAGGTCAAAATACGCGTATCTGTCAAAGGATACAAACTCTAGTGGAATTAGATGGTATAGTACTAAATTTAGTTTATGTAGTCAAAATCATGTTAATTATGTTTGATAATGAGATTTTTCAACAGTCATAGAAGAAACGCCAAAAAATCACATTTTTTTAATTTAACGATAGAATATGAAATTTTTCAAAATTTCAACAAGTTTTCACTGTGGATACTATTAATAAGATGTATTTCATCGTATGAGCAATGAGATTTTATGCAAATTAGAATTTTTTATTTTGTTTCAGTCGAAACCCAAATGCACGGTGAATGGATCCTTTTCAATACATATGGTTCCTATTACCGTGCATTAGTATAAAATGCATGAAATTATTTGGTAATACACTAAAACCTCAATTTATGAAGTCTTTTTTTCTTCTTCTTCTTTCTAGCGTTACGTCCCAGCTGAGACAAAGCCTGCTTCTCAGATTAATGTTCTTATGAGCACTTCCACAGTTATTAACTGAGAGCTTTCTTTGCCGATTGACCATTTTTGCATGTGTATATCGTGAGGCAGGTACGAAGATACTCTATGCCCTGGGAATCGAGGAAATTTCCATTACGAAAAGATCCTAGACCAGCGGGATTCGAACCCACGGCCCTCAGCATGGTCATGCTGAATAGCTGCGCGTTTACCGCTACGGCTATCTGGGCTCCTTTTTTACGCTACCTCAATTCAAGTCTATTTTTTACGAAGTAAACTCAATTTACGTCACTTTTCTTACGCAGTGCGTAAGTTGAGTTGTGACAATTCTGTGGGATATTATTGACCTCCGGTTGGGGAAAACCGTTGGAAACCCATACAATTTGGGTATTTTTGGAATGGGCACGATGAGCGGATGACGAAAATCGATGTCCGACGCCATTTTGGAATCCAAGATGGCGACCTCTGGTTTAGGAAAACCGTTGGAAACCCATACAATATGGGTATTTTTGGAACGGGCATGACGATGGGATGACGAAAATCGATGTCCGACGCCATTTTGGAATCCAAGATGGCGACCTCCGGTTGAAGAAAATAGTTGTAATATGGGTGATGAAACACATGTAATATGGGTATTTTCGGAACGGACACAACGAGGGAATGACGAAAATCGATGTCCGACGCTAATTTGGAATCCAAGATGGTGACCTACGTATGGAGAATATTGTTGATGAAAATCGATGTCCAACGCCATTTTGAATTCAATTCACCAAAACCTCAATCAAAGAAGTCTGTCTTTACGCAAATTCAATTGTCGTCACTTGTTTGACGAAGTGACATTGCTGAAAATGTATCAGCATACTTTTTGTATTTAAGCGCAAGTACAGCAATGACCCGATTTTGTCAGCCTTCGATTTTGTCTACCCCTGATTTTAGCACCTTTTTGACCCGATTTTGTCTATCCCCGATTTTAGCATCCTTTTCTCCCGATTTTGTCAACTTAAAATTTATATATATACAGTACTGACCCGATTTTGTCAGCCCCCCATTTTGTCTATCCCCGATTTTGTCAGCTTTTTGACCCGGAGTTCTGTTTGATCTTTCGACCTTGACGCTTGCTTCTGCGGGAGCGGATGACGAGGGCAGGATCAAACATATCGCGCGTCGGTCGAGTAAAGTGAAAAAGTGCCGCGATCGGTTAGTTCTGTTTGATCTTCGACCTTGACGATTGCTCCTTGGCAGTGCGTCAAGAAAGGCCGAGCAGTCATCAGTTGTTTTCCCTCTCGGGTCGTGCGCCTATTTTCTCTGAGTGCTTTTATATAGCCGAGCAAACGATTTAAGCTGAATGTGGATTGTTGCTGCTCAGTCAAGGATGACGGATCAATTGGTGAGCTCGTTCCATGCTACTATTCCTAATCTATAAAATATGTATGACTGCACATTTAATCGATACAACGGTAGGACGTAAATATGATTTTTCAACAAACTATGAATGGTTCGTAACTGTGAGTGTCGACATAAACTCTAATTCATGAATTATTTATGTTTAACATTTTTTTGTTTTCAAAACACCCCTTTCTTTTTATCTTTATTTTTGTAATAATAAAAAAAACTTTGAATGGTTCGACACTACAAGTGTAGACTTGCGAAAGGTTCACTTTATTCAACAAACTTTGGATGGTTCGCCACTGTAAGTGTCGGCATAAGAATAAGAGTGTTCTATGACGTTCCAGCCAATCTAGTTTTTGTTTCTTTTCGAATAAATAAGATATAATAACACATGCTTTCGTCCTGACAGCTGTAGGAATGTTACATTTAGATATTTGTTCAACAAACTTTGAATGGTTCGTCACCTCAAGTGTCGGCATAATTTTCCTTTACATAGAAATTGTTCATATCAAATGAAAATATTATATTTTCATAAAAGCATATTTATATTTGACAAAAAGCTATTTATCATGGTCTAATCACTTATCAAAGTGAATCCTTTGACCAACGATCCTCCCCATTAACAAACATCCTTCCCAGTAACCTTTGTGGAGATGCAGAGGCAAACACGGTCTCCAAATAGCAAAGGTTACACACTAATATTCCTTCCCCCAATCCCACCTGACTGCAAGGACGTGGCCGGCGCCGTTATTGACCATGTTTAAATAGAGGCATTGAATTATGCATATTGAAGAAGATTATGGCCAATCCCAGCCGAACTTCTAGTTGATTCTTTGTGCATTTTCACTGACTTCGGTCAATCACGGAATAGCAACCATTGATATGTGTAGTCAGTCTAAGCTAAGCTAAGCCCCGATTTTGTCAGCTTTTTGACCCGATTTTGTCAGCCTATCTTAAATTTGTAAAAAAATTGTTATCGTCATGTTTTACCACGTTTACATTAAAATTGATGATGATGTTTGACGTTATGCACGCATAGTCGTAGTCAGAGGGGGCAATGCCTTTTATTAGGTGTTAAAAATCGATATTACCAATATAAGGGAGGGGGGAGCCCCTGATAAAATAAACTGGCTACGCCCATGTCCATCGCCCTCTTAAAAGTCCATGTAACAATGTAACACGTCAAAATTTGAAAAACAGGAACAAAATAAAATGACCCGATTTTGTCAGGTTATAAAGTCATTTATGACCTTGGCCACGTCTATACAATCATCTGGAGACTGAATTTTTTTTAAATTTCAACTTCTTAATAATTATCCAAGAAACTTATCAATGTTGCCTTGGATTACGGTACATAAAAAATGGAAGTAAAACAAAAATGTTTATATTAACAAAATCATAAAACTAAGTTTTTCCGATTTTGTCAACCCTAAATGCAGAATGATGGGCTTAATGGAGTCCTTGGAGGACCTAGGACATCGGCACAAATTATAACAATACTCATTTACTACTATGAATAGATAAGGGTCTGTGCCATATCAAAAAAAACATCAAAGGATCACTAAATATGCCAGTACATTGCAGGTTTATATTCCAGGAAGTTTTTGGATGAACTAGAGCACCTGTTGTACTCACTTAATTACCAAAACTTGGATCTGACAATACGAATGCTTCCTAAATATATAACAATCTCCTAAGGTCCAGTAATGTGAGTCATTCTTCTACATAGAAATGATAAATAGATCTCCGTTAACTCATGTAGAATCATATGCCCAAACTCCAAAGAGTTCTTGGAAGACCTTAACTTGCACACATTCTAGCCTGTTTTAGAACCCAATTTATAATTAATATATCAATGATGCTAAACGAGCATGCTTTTTCTATATAAAATAAATTAATTTCATACAAGTAGACTCCAAACGGCAAAACCTCGTTTTACGAACTGAGCTCCCTCGTTTACGCACTGATTCAATTTACGCACTAACTCAATTTACGCACCCCCGATCAAGTTCGTAAATTGAGTTTATAGTGTATTTGATTTATTGGTATGTCGTCATTAAGGTGGTTATAAAACGAAGCCAAACCTTGAATTTTCAAGTGCACAAGACGAGAGTCCCTGACAACCGTTCGCGTTGAAAACCAATCAACTTGCTTGCTTGCTGGTGGTGACCAATGGGATAGATTTTTAACGCGGATCGTTGTTTGGTTCTCAAGTCTTGTGCTCTTAAAAATTTGAGGTGTGGCTTCGTTCGATACTCACCTTAAATTACATCATATTTAGTTTTCGAGTGTATATGGAATGGTTTGGACAATACAGTCAAACCTCCTATAACGATTTAATTGAAAAAAAAAAAAACATTTAGCCAATTTTTTAATTTTTTTATGGTTTTATTGTAAATAAAGATTTGAATACTCTTAAAAATGTGCGCGCACACTACTAGCAACATAGTTGTTCCATCAACGACTTTTCTTCAAGATACGAAATTGAAACATAACGAAAACAATACGCACATGGTGCACTAGTGTGCACGGTAAATGGTGACATATAACGGTACGAGGCGACCTTAACATGACATTTTCAAACATAATTTTTGAGTAATTTTTTGTTTTGCATCACTAGGTTTAGATTTTTCCCTGAATTATTGTATAATTGCACGTTCCGTAGTGGTAGTCTAATACGCTTCAAATTATTTGTTAAAGTTATATCTAGGTTTTTACGCTAGCTATAAAACAACAAGGGGTGATTCAGATTTGACATTTCTTGCCTATATATTTTATAGTTAGACCTTAGTAGGCAATCTTTTGAGTTTGTTGATTGAACTGTCAAGAATTTTCCCGCTATTGTTATGATGTGATTTTCGTAATTTGATTCTTTTATACTTATGATATTAGTTTAAAATTGTTTTTATCTCATTTTAGGCAATTATTTCAGTTAATCTGCTTCCTCATGCATAATAATATAACATATGTTTGACGCAGCAACGAAACTGTACAATATGTACCTATCAATATTGGACAAATCCAGCTGATTAATAAGTTACTATCGGATCATCTTCATCAAGCTTCATCAAAAAATGAGTTGAGAGTGGATCAGACAAAATAGCTTATATTCCAGCTTTAGAAAAGTTGTTCTGAAAAGCTCACATTGGCTATACAAAATTCTCACGATTACTAACAAGAGAATAGAATTCATAGAATCCTGAGCATTAATCCACCGCAATACTAAGAGGAATCCTTGAGAAGTTTTGTAATGTCTTGGGTCTTACGCAAAACCAAACAGGATTCTATAATAATAATGGCCAGCAATTTTGGTAGCAATGGAGTTCTGATAAGAATCAGACACAATGTCTAACGAGATCTCACAAAATATTGCGCTAAACTTTTATACAACCCAAAATTACGTAGTTTTACAAATATTTTGAAAAAAAAAACAGAATTGCTCATGTTTTTCTTGTATCATGTAAATTTGTTTCCCATCCGACAAATTCTGAAATTGTTCCCGCGATCCAAAAACGTTTGCAGGCTTGTCCCGGCTACATAATGAAGCGACTATCGCTAAGCTCGAGACTTGAAAGCAACTTTAATTTAATTAATCTTAATAATTTGTTATTTTGATTTGTAGATTGATCCACTAATTTTAATGTAGATTGAATCACATTCATCAGTGTTGGCCCAATAATGTAACAAGGTTTGCATTGAATTACTGAGCGGTCTACTGCCGAGTGGCATCATCAACTAAGATCGATTACTTATTTTGTTTTTCATCTAAATCCAGTTTAAAGGCTGGTTTGCTACTGACAAGAAAAGGAATCGCCTATCTCGATGCGTGGAAAATTTCTTCCCAGAAATGGTTCAGAAAATCACATTTTTCTAATCGCAGTACGCTGTTGAGAAGAAATGTCACTTCAAAGGGGACCCTCTGTAGGAAATTTCTTGACCCATTCAGTCAAGGAATTTCTTTACTTTTCTTGAGCGAAACAGCATACTTAGCTTAATTCGTAGTTGGTAGTAGTATCATCTATCAGGCTCTTATTCCCGCTTCATTTTAACATAAAATGGATAGAAAAATCATAGGAATTATTGGAAAATATTGAAATTTTGGTTTTTAGAAAATAAGAGTGGAAAAACTCTGACATCACATTGTCAACATCAGAAATTTTCATTTTTACAAAGCTTGCTAAGATTGAGCTATCAAAATTATAGTGGATGCTCAAAGTGTCAGAATGGGGTGATTCAAATATTAAAGCAGGCTAACGTAAAAAGCTGGATAATTTTTTGGAGTGCAAATTTTTCTTAAATGCACGGTGAATGGTAGCTTGACGGTACATAACGTTGCTACGGATACTACAAATGTGAGAGGTAAAGTTTAATAATTTGATTAAAAAAGTTTGATGAAAACTGTCAGTCAAGTTTAGAGTCACTGACCATGCGATTTGATATTCTACGTCCGTTTGTTAGGATGCTTCATCCCCCTAGTCTCACATTGTCGTTTAGTCCCTCATACCCCCTAAAATTCTACGTCATTTATGAACGACCCCAAACGAAATTTTAATTTTGTTCCGCCGAATACATTTTTCAACATTTCTCTTCGGAAAGGTTTGCAAAAATATATGTATGCATCCCCCACTGTGCAATCTGCGAAATAAACTGTATCTGAATCATACACTCGGTATTGCATGGATCAAATAGGAAACGAAAATTGTATTTCTAAAGCTGTTTGTAAAAGCTACCGGGTCTTTTAGGGGAACTACTTTGCTTGGATTCTGGTCATAATCTATATCCGATATTAATTTTTGAAATTGTGTGTGCTGGAAACATTAATCCATTTAATCCAAACCTATATTGAATCAGTTTGACAAATCAAAGAATCTCACGTTACAATTCTAAAGGGCCAATGATAAAATTGCAAACGAAGTGGGTTTTGATACCATTCGATAACATCTCCCAACACCCACTAACATTGTATACATAATCACTACCCGATTTTTAAAACGGCCATCTACCGCTCTTTACACATCACTTATTGACCGCTTGTTTAAAACGGACAACGATCGGATCTCTCTCCATCGAGAGGGCCCACAACATTAAAATTTGCAAACTGTCATTAGCCTTTGCATAGTCTATCTTACTCATTCGAAAAAAACCTAGCCTAGGGCCAGAACGTGATAACATATACAATAAATATTAAAACATTTAAATTCATAATTTTTCCCACATTTTACCAGTTTTCAGAATCAATCGACTATTGACGTGTAGTAAAAGTAAATCGTCATTCAACGAGTAAGAAATCATATTGATTGATTTAAATACTGAAAAATAGAAATTAACGATCTGAGAAATGGTCCTTTTGAATTGTTACGCGAAAAATAGATGCTTGTTGAAGCCCAAGTGTTTCCACAAATTCCTAAAGTGCACACAGAAGTTTTTGATGGAACAGACTTCCAAAAGGTATTGACCAAGATTTTTCTAGCATCCAATGAATTATCAAAAGATTACCATAGGTTCTCTAAGTGTACTGATTGACGCCAAAGGGATTGACAGAGATTCTCATGGGTTTCCAAGATGTTGTCAGGGGTTTCTTAATGGCATTTCAAAAAGGTAAGCGTACTTGGAATTTCCAATGGTTCTTTTGACGAAATGTTAAAAATTGTATCAGAGCTTCTTAGTGGTTCCTACTAGATAACCAGGGTTAAGTAGTAAAATTTCGTCACAACTTAGTGACGGCGAATTATTATTCTTCGCTTGCTATATTTGCGCCGATCGGTTCTCATTCCGATAATCGGGGAAGAGGTATACAAAAGAACAACTCGCGTAACTTTTCGAAAGGACCCTCCTTACATTGAGAGGCTCTCTTTGTTTACTCTCTCTCTATAATTAATAACTGAGCCACTTCTGTTGCGTTTTATGTATGAAACGCTAGCCAAGTACATTGTATTTTGAACAATAGGGAAAAACATCCCAAAAGTTTTAGTACTGCACTGTTATAATCGAAAGAGAGCAAGAGAGGAGAGATCCTCTGATTGTTACGTAGGCGTTCAGCGAAAACTTACTCACTTGCGACTAGCTGATACTTGCCAATGCTGGATTTCCTATCATTTTTGTAAATGAAAGTACTCACCACGGTGTACTTTAGGTCAACTTCCAAGTTAAGACCAAAAATGGACCTGTCAAAATTGAATAGACCAGTAAAAATGGGTCAAACTACATGCGCTTGTACCGGTGGTTGTAATTTTTTGGATCCATTGTGAACGTGATCAACAAAAACAAACAAGCAGAAATTAACGTAAGTACTACCGCAGAAATGCACATAAGAACATATCGCGAAATTTACAAAGAAGTTGGAACAGAAAAATGAATTTCTGGAATTTCAAGCGGACTTAGATACTCTTGGCGTCTTGCGTGGGTGGATTCCAGAAGAATTCCCGAGGCATTCCTGGAGAAACACCTAGCGGTATTCCTAGAGGAACTCAAAAATTCCAGGAGAAACTCCGGAGCAATTTTGAAAGCAACTTCTGAGGAATTTCCGGTTGAACTTCAAAGCAGTACGTGGATGAACTCCATAGGAATGTCCGGAGGAATTCCGAAGGCATTCGCGGCGGAGCTCCGAAGGAATTCTCGTTGGAGTTCCGAAATTTTTCCGGAAAACTGCTAAGAAATTCCCGATGGAGCTCCAGAGGAGTTGCTGGAGGAACTCCGAAGGATTGTACAGAGGAATTCTAAAGGAAGAAATTTCCAGAAAAAACTCTAAAAGATTTCCCGAAGGTACTCTGGTGGATTTCTTGGAGGAACTCTGGAGTACTTCCCGGAGTAAGCCTGAAGGAATTCTCATAGAAAATCCTGAGGTACGCAGAAAGAATTCCTTAATGAACTCCGAAGGAGTTCTCGAAGAATTGCTGGAGAATCATGAAGAAAATTTGAGGGAATTTTTGATGGAGCTCCGAAGGACTTCCGGGAGAAACTCTGCAGAAATTTCTGATGGATTATATAGGAACTCCGAAGGAGTTGGTGGAGAAACTCCAGAGCGATTCCTAGAGGAACTCTTGAAGCGTTCCTGTACGCACTCTAAGGTGATTGCTTGAAGAATTCCGAAGAAATTCATGGAGAAACTCTGGAGAAACTCCTAAGTATATCCCGATGAAGCTCGAAAGGAACACTGAGGAATTGCTGAATCAAATCCAAAGGAGTTTCTAGCGGCATTCCGGATGAATTTATGGAAGAACTTCGAAGCAATTCCCAGTAGAACACCTGATGAATTTCCAAGGATTTGTTAGATGAAATGCGGAGGTATCTATGGAACAAAGGAATTTCTGGAAGAAAGGAGGAATTCCAGAAAGAACTCTGAAGCAAATACGAAGGGATTTTAGGAGAAACTTATGAGAAATTCCCGGAGAAACTTTGGAATATTTTTCGGAGGAAATCTAGAGAAATTTTCGGATTATATTCAGAAAAATTCTTTGTTGAACTCCGGAGGTTTTTCCAAAGAACTTTAAAAAAATCCTGGTAGAACTCCGGAGGTATTCCAAGGAACTACTGAAGGAACTCTGAAGGATTCCTGTAGAAAGTCCGATAAAATTCTTGAGAAAACTATCGCGAACATCCGAAGAATTCCCGGTATAGTTGCTAAAGAAATTCCGGAAGGAATCTGAAGCAATTCCGGAGCATGTGCTAAAAGAATTGCTGAATATTTTTGGAGAAATTCCTATAGGTATTATAGAGGAAATCCCGGAGAAACTCTAGAGAAATTCCTGGATGATTTCCAAAGGAAATCCTGGAGGAACTCCGAAGAATTTCTGGAGGAACTCCGAATGAATTCCTAGAGGATCCTTCTGGAGGAAATCCTCGGAGGAATTCCCAGAGGAAATCCCCGGAAAAAAATCTGGATAAAATCCCCAGAGAAATCCCTGGTAAAATTTTCGGATGAAATTCTATTGAAAATCCTCAGAGGAATTCCTGGAGAAAACCCCCAAGGAAGCTCCTGAGGATATCCCCGGAGTAATCCCTGGAATAAATCTCCTGAGGAAGCCCCGGAAAAATTCCTGGAGAAAATGCTAGGAGGAACTCCTGGAGGTAATCTCCTGAGAAGTTTCCGGTTCAAATCCCCAGAGAAATACCTGTATGAAATCTCGGGATAAATGCTCTAATAAAAACTTCGGAGGAATTTCTGGAGATATTTTGAAATTGTTTATCGGCATATCGGTCTATTTTGCTCGAAGTAAGAGGGAGCATGGAGAAGAAAGCAATGAATACTAGATGGATAGGTACCGTAAGGGAACGGCGAGAGAAATTGGATTAGATGTTGAAGAGGGCATACCATATGAAACAGTATTACTTGAAACGTCACTTCCTTGTGGCTAACGTCCCCTATGGGAACGGCTTGGGTGTGTTTTGAGAATGACACTACCAAGACAGCCAAAAGGAAGGAGGTCTCAAGCGCCCTAATACTGTTTGGCGATCAAGCAGGTTCTATCGATCGATGGCTTATATTATTGGGGAATCATTACACAATCATGGATGGTTTGTCCATATCATGTGTATTTCTCCCCGATAAGCCACACACATGATCATTATTTATGAACTGCGTTTTTATCTTTTTAGCCGTTTGTTATTTTACATACAAAGGTATCGACCGTGATGATTTTATTTTTAAATTGTTTATCGGCATATCGGTCTATTTTGCTCGAAGTAAGAGGGAGCATGAAGAAGAAAGCAATGAATACTAGATGGATAGGTACCGTAAGGGAACGGCGAGAGAAATTGGAGATAATACTCGGAAAAATTTCATAATGAATATCCGGATGAAATCCCCAAAGGAATTCCTAGGCAAAATCGCCGTAGAAATTGCTATTGAAAATCCCCGCAGGAGTTCTTGGGGGTGAATCCTCGTAAGAATTTTGGGAAAAAATCTACAAAGGAATTTCTAGAGGTAATCCCGGACAAATTCCTGGTGCAAATCCCCGGATATATGCTCTTAGTACTCCTTGAAGAAATTTCTAGTGAAAATTCCTGAAGGAATTTCATAATTATATCCTCGAGGAAATCAACCCCTAAGGAATTCTGAGCGGAAATCTCCGAAGAAATTCCTGGAGAAAATCCAAGGAAAAATTCCTGGCGGAAATCCTGTTAGACACATCGGAAGAACTTCGGCAGAATTCCCGGGAAAGCTCCTGGAGATTTCTGTAAAAAGACATCGTTGAGGAATCATCAGACGAGTTCCTGTAGGAATTCCTAAAGGATTCCCCTGAGAAATAACCTGATGATTCCTGGAGGTGTGTCTGTATAAATTTCTGGAGAATTCCAGAATTGGTCCTATTTTTCCTTGTCTTGAATGGGCTTAAAAATATACCAGGAATCTGGTATAAAATAAAATTGGAAAATCATTTGCAACACCGCTGCTTGCTCCAACTATTAACATGGTCCAACAATTTGGACCAAACCGGTGATTTGGACCACCGGTGAAGTTGCCTTTAGGAAGCTATGCGCTTTTTTGATGCACTGGATTATATGAAATCGTTTTGATCCACTGGAAACCTCAAGACGTCACTTGGGAAGATATCGCATTAGCAATCCAGGTTGCAATGGACGGAGATTCAGCACTCTCATTTGCGAGAACTCCTCTGAGCTACCTGAAAATATTTTTGGAATCGCATTTAAAAAAGCAAATCCAGTTAATGTAATTTATGAACTGTTTCTTACTACTGAGCCAAAAACACATTCCAACTTTATTTAATGGATTTGTTAGTTATACAACAGAGCTTTCATTTGAGGTAAAAATGTCTCATATCGTACTATTACTGCGAACGCACCAACCATTTGTGTCAAAATAGAGCCAACAAGTTTGGGCAGGCTCCTCCACATCCAAACTCCCAGTGTTTACTTGTGGAAGTGCAGAGGACTCCTCGGCTTCCATAAAGCAAGTAACACGTCAACTTTTCCCTCCCATCCCAAATTGATCAGCATTCGGACGCAGCCGGCGCCGTTATTGTTTATTATAATAATGAGAGCACCAGTACTTACACATTGAGGATGCTACTGATCCCGAGAAGCGTCGGTTGGTTCCCTGTGTAAGTACAGCTGTTCTTGCAACAACGGAGTAGCATCATACTCATGCCTAAAATCAACAGTTCCGGGGCTATATTTTTTTAAATAAATTGCAAGCTAAATCTCATAGGCCATTTTCAGAAGTTATTCTAGAGTTGATTTTTCTATGGAACATATGTGAAAAATTTACTGCAAATCTAAGATGGTCGAGTGCTGTGACTTCGCCATAGAATTCATCGGTATCATTTGAAATATCACATACCCTTAGCCTGCTTACATAGGCTGCCTTCGATTGCTCGCCCAAGCTGAAGCATACACCTATAGGTACCTATCGATTGCCGGCGTGAGCGAAAGCAGGAGGAGATCACCACCAGGCGGCACGTTGTCTTTTTATGAGCCGTGAATCGTGACAATTTGGTTTATCTCCGCCGGGAGGAGCTTCATCTGCGAAGGAACGAGCATTGTGGATTTTGTTGGAGGTATGAAACAGCATGAGGAGGAATCGTCATTGAATTTGTAATAAATACTGTGTACTGTTTGTGGAGTGGAGTACAGGAAATGTACTTTCTGAGTGGCTTGCATTCTAATTGTCTAAAATTTAAACTTATGAATCCGTTCTCGTTGAAATATCATTCAAAATCCTTAAAACTGGTAAATATGCAACCATAAAATAACCAACCTATTCTAAATTTCTCTTCTGTTGTTTTGGATCCTTAGGCTTTATTTTCAAATAACCAGACACTATTTAATTGAGGATTTCAACTGGAAAAATGTTAGAATCCTTCTAAAATGCTTGACAGAACAGTGAAGGATACCTTTCAAGTTACTTGAAAGATTTGATCTGACGAATAGGCATACAGTTTTGAAGAAACTTCCAAACACCAAATATCCTTATAAGTTTTTTAGTGAAGGGAACAATTCAAAAAATGCTTTATAAAACACACTAAAGAAAAATGTTTTCATCTTCTTTGCTTTTAAACTCATGAACAGTGACAATGGAAATTCACAGTAAAATTTCCATTACGAAACGATCCTGAACCGACCGAGAATCGAACCAAGACACCTTGGGCATATATTTACTTTTTAGCTGTGGAATTTACCTCAAGGCTAAACAAGGCTCCTAGAAACCCTGAAAACCTCTGCATATTCATGGTTAAGATAAAGATAAAGTATTTTCTTCAGTTGAGTGTAGTTAAGATCTGAACACAAGAACAAAATATCATTTAAGGACAACTTAAGTTCTCCAAAACATCGTCGTCATATCAAATAATTTATATCTTGAAAATAATTACCTCAAACTAAACATAATTTTGCGTTGTCTTCTCTTCCTTTCAGGTACGAGTCCGCATATCCATTTATGAACCCAATGACATCACCAGAAGTTCAGGTACGCAACTGCCTCCATGAAGTACCTCTAATGATCCGACGGCCGTCCATTCCCGACAAGCTTCCCGCTCATGATTTCTCCCATCAATCACAACATTGCCCAACACCTCCTGACCAGGGTGGCGTTGAGTGCACTGCGCAGCGCATTCAATAATCAACCATCAATTTGCCTCCCCAAATCACATCCCAAACAAATCAAAGTTCGAAGTTTTTTTTTGTGCTTACCCAACAGTCCCCAACCTTGGCATTAGATGAGCGCGCGATGATGGTCGGTCAACCGAAAACGTGGAGTGCCAAATACCAAGCCCCTTGGTATTCAATAGCATAGCATTATTTGGTCAGAGTCATACCCGAGCACAATCTGATTTCAAATTTTTATCAAAATAGTATCAAATTTTGTTGTTCATGACATATAAGCCAAAAAGTTGGTGTAAAATTTTCTAATAAAATTATTGATGAATATATAAATATTTATTTAAATATTTTGAATTGGAATGATTGTCCTTTGAATGGTAAAAGGACGAGCTGTTCAATTTGTTAACAGCTAATAACACACATATTGCAGTTATTACTGAAACTTATTTGAAACCTGGATCCGAACTTAAGAGAGTTCGTAAATCGTAATGATCGACTGGATGGAGCACGAGGAGGAGTCATCATTCATAAGCATATAAAACACAACATATTTTGACATTTGAAACCAAAATTTTTATAACTTTAGGTGTTTTTGTTGAAACACGGATTGGTAAATATACTTTTATAGCCGCTGATTTGCTCTTCTAGACATAGGAAAATCATTTAGCAGTATTTGGCATGAAGATTTGATTGTAAAATAAGAAACTTTGATTTTCCAACATACATTGTTAGAATAATCCAAAGCTATCTGTCAAATCGTACACTTCAGGTTAATTATCAAAACACTAGGTTCGAAAGACTTCCTATAAGAGCTGGTGTTCCTCAAGGCAGCATTTTGGGACTATTATTATTAGACTATTATAACCAGATTTTCACATCTGACTTACCTCAGGAATATCAAAAATCTTTGTTTGCGGATGACACAGGCCTCTCCGCCAAAGGACGAAGCCTGCGTGTCAACTGTAGCAGAATGCTAAAAAGTTTGGATATTTTTTATTCATACTTGCAAAAATAAACGATTTCTCCTAATGCTTCCAAAACTCAACTTTTGATATGCCCACATAAACCAAAAGCTCTTTTTTCGAAAGCTTCATGTAGGTATGTTGTCACGAAGCGAGGGGTGCCAAATACTTGGTCATATGAAGTTAACTGTCTTAAGCTGAAATGGAACTGTTTTTTTTTTTCTTGAAAACAATAATATCTCAACAACAAAATAAGTTCCCAATCAGTTTTCTTCCCTTGCTCGGGTAGCCATCGCCGCGGTCGTTGTCATTCCGTTTCGAGGTGGACCCCTCCTCCGACGTTGCCTTGTTGCCACACATCCCTATAAGGAATTCAAACACTACAAAGGCCACACAGCCTCGGAGATCTAGTTCCGACTCTATCGGCAAACGGGGCTTCCAAGCGCCACTTTATGGGAGTTCTAAATATGGTCATCGCAAAACGAGCATGAAGCTTCCCTAGCTCCGTCTCCAAGCCCGTCCGTCCACAGCAGCCAGACTTTATGGACAATTGTTTTTCGAACAACTTACAGAGCTGGTAGCGCATAATAGGATGTGACAATGCTCGGCGTCGAATGTTGAGCATCGTCTTTTATGCTCACTTTCCATTTTCCAGCTGAGCATGGAACCGGTTCATGCTCGCAAGTCGCACCGAACGATGAGGGTCCTTTTGCGAGCATGAGCACAAGGGTGTATCATGATAATTCAATTTTCGAAAAGTCATGGTGCTGAACTCTAGAATGCTTATTTATAGCTTTTTGTAATAAATTTTTCAACACATCGTAAAGAGGTTCGAACAGATCTCTCGATTTATAAAATATAATAATTTTTGAGTGAAATCGTCATCTTTTGACGTTTTCTGCAGATTATGCAAATTATAATTAATATTTTCATGTATTTGTACAAATATTTTAAAGGTATAATTTTTCTTAATATTTATTTTTTCTTGTGTACAAAATTTTTATGAGTATTTCGCTGTAACATTTTTTGAACACAATCATATTTGCTGTTGAGGGGGGTCCGTAGCCTTGAGGTTACGCTTTCGCTTCATAAGCGGAAGGTCATGGATTCAATTCCCAGCCCCTCCACAAAAAAAACCCGTCCAGCCACCAGAAGACACCGCACGGAGAAGCGTGCTTTGGGGAGCACATTCATCCTCCGTCAGTATCAGATGGTGACTGAGACAAACTGACCCTCTTCGCAGGCAGCTAGCCTCACTAACAGCAGAGCTCTCTTCTACCTGTCGGTGTGAGAGTGAAAGAGTAGGAGAGAGTGAAAGTTGATGTAAATATAAATAGGTTAAAAATAGATCTGTATCGATAAAGAAGCTACCGATCAACTGATTCCGGCACAGTAGTGGCCACGAGCACGGAGTGCCTTAAAAAAAAAAAAAAAAAAAAAATATTTGCTGTCCAAAGATTTTTTTAAATCTTCAAAAATCGTATCTCAAGACATTGTTAAAAACTCAAATAATTGTACGATTTTTTTTTTCCAAAACTTTAATCATTGATATTACTATTCACCACTAACATTTTTGAAAAATAAAGAAACTAATAAATAATTTCGGGGGGCTAAGATAGTGGGTTGTATGAAAAAATGTAGTGAAGTTGAGTTAAACGCTACATATAGAACATGTTTGTGTTTTTTTACTTTACTTCACCTTTCGAGCATATCACAAACAGAGTGCTACAAAGCTACTGGACCTACTTCTGCTTTGTGATTCCAATGTCAAGTGGAGTGATTAACATTTGAGTAACATTAATGGAAATACGGTGTATGTTTTAGATCAGTGCTTCCCAAACTTTTTCAACTTTCGCCCCCCTGAGACCTGTATTTATCTGAAATCGCCTCCCTGATTTGTGATTCTATTATTTAATTCAGCGCTGTGCGCCCTAATTTATCCTCGACTCGCTTGTCCTTAGAATCGTAATACAGTAACTCTTACGCACATTTAAAAATATTTTTTAACTATCGATAACCCACAATTATTAGAAATGATTTACAGGACTTTCATTTATAATAGCAATTTTAACAATATCTTGCGTGCATTACAGGCTATTGAATAAGTCTTCGATACAAGTTCTGCACAGTTTTAGTTAGTTAAATGTAATGTATACATAGGCATAGTTGGGGGCGTAACTCTCCAAAATTGAACCAAATGCAATGGTTTTTTTTTTTCTATCTTTATTAACAAGATTTTTAGCCCTGGGTTAGTTCATCTCGGGACCAACGGCTTTACTTCCCTTCCGAAAGAAGTCGTCACTGAAATTTTTTTAGTGACTATCTCGGGGATGGGATTTGATCCCAGGTCCTCGGCGTGAGAGGCGTGTGTTCTAACCACTACTCCAGATCCGTCCCCCAAATGCAATGCTTTCCAAGCAAACGCACTTCTTTTGACATGAATATGTCATATTTGAGTGAACTGCATTGATTTTGTATGCAAAATAATTCCTTATATAAAATATTGGACATTTGCAAAAAATTTCAGACACATATTTTGTACATCCAATATATGGTGTGAGATTTAAATGTTATATGTGACTAATCATTCCGACCTTGTGAAAATTCTTAAAACTCACATGATATTAAAATACCTGAATGCAGAACACAAACATTTTGTGTTTGACAATCATCAAGTGTCTATCATAATTTCAAAATGACCATGATTAGAAATATAACAATCTAAGGTAAAATAGTCCTGGACTTTACTAAAGTTTGGAATTGGTTAACCTGTATGCATGTATTTTTTCAAATGTTCCCGTGTTAGCTTTTTCGCCCCCTTTATGGATTTTTCGCCCCCCAAATCCTGTTTTACAAATTTTCGCCCCCTTGAGCCTGAAAATCGCCCCCAGGGAATGTTGAATGGCATAATTCTCGGATTCCAGTGAGAATACAGGGATATTCGTAGAAATATGGATTTTTCGTGGGGATTCTGGCATGACAATAATTACTTCGCGATTTTAGTAGAAATACTGGGACTGCTGTGATAAATTTGGGACTCTGAGGATTTGAAGTGAAAACTTTGATATTCCGTAATAAATTTGGAGAATTTGCTGGGAATTCCGGAAGCCCTCCTTTGGAATTTCAAGAATTCTCAAAATCATTCTGGAATTTCCGTTAGAATTCTCGTTGGAATTTAAGGAGTTCGGTAAAAATTGTGGGCCCTAGATGATGTTCCTTGGGATTCAGGTGATTATCTTTTTGACATTGCTTAAAATATTCATCTATGTTTTGCAAACTTCCTTGCGGGATCCTCTGAGCATTCTTCGGGACTTTGTCAGTCATCTGCTGTATTGCCTAGAAAAGAGTGACATTCTTCGCTGATAAGGTACCGTTGGGTAAGTGGATACAGAAAAATCAATAGTTAGCTTCATTGTTATGTACAGCTAACGTGAATAATGTAACTCAAACTTTTTTCTGTGGATAACAAATAAGGGACTATTATACTTCAAATCGTTATTTATTCCGATTTTTCTGATTGTTATGTATTGAGTATGAGAGACTTTAAAATTTGAGCCAAATGATCCACTTGTCCCACCATGGTGGGGTAAGTGGATCACCATTAAAAAAAATCTGTTCTCGAAACAAATGTAGTGTGATTATGTTTAATAAGAATCATATAACCCTCGTTTTTGTTATTAGTGCTAGTAATGTTACATTTAAATACCTTAAAATTAAAAAGTATCTTTATTTAATCAAAATATAATAAAAAGTATGTATATATTAGCTCATACTAATTTGAACAAAAGAAATACATTGTAAGTAGAAAAATTTGGAGAAAATTCATCCATTTATACGAAAAGTTATGCAGAAGTATTGTTAGATAATTCCTATTGATATTTTCGAAAAACACTCTTGGTTTAAAAATATTAGTTACATTTATTTTTGAATAACAAACTGAAATCGTTCTATTTTATTTATGAATATATGTGTATCATCTGTCTAGAACAATTTATATGGTCAAATAAGGTACGATACTATGCTTTCGATTTGAAAATTAGTATATTTTGCTCTTTTACAACTCAACTTGATAAACCACGAAAAGTTTCCCTTAAATTTTGAAATTATTATTCTTTTTATATTTTTTTTATACCAGAAAGGTTGAAAAAAACTTTTAGGTGGATTAATTCAAATTTTCTATGGTCAATTTGACAAATTCAAGCTGGGAATGGAATAAAATAAAGAAAAACAACATTTGCGGATATTAAAGCTTATTAAAATTCTCGCAAGCAGTCTGCCAATAAATGATAATTATTCTTGATCCACTTACCCCACCCCATTGAAAAGTAGGGGTAAGTGTACCATGTCCAATATATTTGTATTTATTTATAAAAAGGACATATTTTTCATTGTGATTCATTCAATTAGAACTGAAATGCTCACCATGAGTCGAAAAAAATAATAGTATTCGTTTTTAGACAGAGATACAATGAACTTTGATTGATGGAAAACAATTTTCAAATTAATTACTTTTTGCAGCTAACAAGTTTGCTTGTGTTAGTGTACGTGTAGTACCAGTTTTGCAATAGTATCAGTGTGGGCGTAAAAACATAACCTAAAACGAAGCAATGTTGCGAAAACATTCAACATATTCAAGTATTTATGCTTTATATTGACAAATGATCCACTTACCTCACTGATACACTTCCCTCACTGTACCTTACGTAGAATTCTCTCAAATCTATCCAAAGGATTTATGGAGCGATTTTTGACTGGTATCTGTATTAGTAATATTTTTTTCTCCAATTGGATTTATTTGGTAGGCCCAACCGCCTGAAGGCTTTACGGGGCCGAATAAAACTATTTATATAAATTGAAAATAACAGAATTGGAATCACAAACACTATGTGATTCCTGAATTGCACACATATTCTTCTTCTCTTGGCCACGCTTATTTGACAGCTGTCGTTTGTTGTTGCCATCGTTGCATTCGCTTGGATGGATTGTTTGAGTCTCATTTGCAGAACTCGCACTCCATTGAAAACTCCGTCGAAATATTTTTTCTACCGCTCATTTTGAATGGAGAGTACATCTCCAAACCGCAACATGTAATCTCCGACAGTCGTATTAGGCATTGAAGGAGGAAGATCGCACACTCGAACAGTCACTGCCCCGCTGTCCACGTATACGGGAATCTTAAGGCCCAAGTAAAAATGGTGCAAAAACCAAAACTGAAAAAGCAGTTTTCTCTTTATAAATAGATAAATCAAAAAAATAAAAACACACCGCTTTTTTATTTGCGAAATAAAAAGGCTGTGTGTTTTTTTTTTTCATCAATTTGTTGTTTTAAAAGGAGAAAACTGCTTTTTCACTTTTGTGCTATTTTTTCTTGCACCTTAAACGGCTTGTCTTTGCTTGTCTTGTCCACTACCAGAGTATTTTTCCGAATACTACTCATGTTTGGTACAAGTGCGAAGAATGCGAAGCGCGAGAGCGAAATGTAGACACGTCCGAAGGCTCTGAACAAAGGCTGTCAACTATATTAGTAATGTTTGTTAAGTATCTGCGATGTTTGTTGACGGTTTTTTGTCATGATATTTTGGAAAGCTCCTGGAAAAATTCAGAACAAATTCTTCTTATTAAATAAGCTTATTAGAAAGTCTTTCGAGTTTGGTGCTTAGTGGACAATATTTTTTGATTTTTTGCGAGACAATACTTGCATTTATGGCACATGAAACTTGAAAAAAAAATCAATTATTTTTCAGGTATGATTCTCGAGAGTTGAGCATTTTATAAGGTGTTTGAGTAGATCTTTACCCTTATATTATCTGTGGCGGATCACAAAAGTGATTTTTGATGCATTTGCCAACACCAAGATTTTTTGCTGAATTGAGAAATCTTCGACAGGTCTGCAAAAACATTGATTTCAAGAACATCCATTTTTAGGGAATCGCGGATTGTTTGTAGATCTTTAAAGGGGGTCGCTGCTTCAAAAATGTTGGGAACAACTGTTTTTATGGGATAAAAACGATTTTTTATTACTTATCCTATGTTAAGTTCCTAATGTTTTAAAATAAACAAACACATAAAATAGTATCCTTCAAATTTGATACAAATAATGCGTCTATATCGCTATATTCACAGCTAAAATCTAAATATATAAAGAAATTAAAAGAAAATGTTGTTGTTCTTATTCGTGATCAAATGTCAACATCCCACCGCAAAAACACTAGTATTTGGAGGTAATGATTACTTCCAAAATGCGAAATCATCACCTCCAACTTAGTTCTAATACCCTCCGTTATATGAATTATGGTGGCGCGTCAATAGTCGCAAGTTTCTCGTTAAACAGTCAATTAACTCAAACAGCAATACTTCAGCTCTCTGACATTATTTTTTCGTTATTCTTGCCATTCTTGTAAACTTCTTATGATTTTTTTCATATTCATAACCTTTTTTCATAGTGTACATCAAGAAGTTAGGGCCCTATTTTTTAAGTCGAGTCGATCAAAAACGACTCGACTGGAGTCACTGTCGACCAAATATTCCGCTCGACTTGGCTCTGTCACTCGAGTTTATCGACAGTTGTCACTCTATGTGACTGGATTACTATGGGAGTCGATGGGTGACATCTGAAATATACTTGCTTGCTTTGATCGACAATGACTACAGACGAGTCACGTGAATTCGCTCGAATTACAAAATAGACCCCTTAATATGATTTTGATCAAAATAAGTTCATCTCACCGTTGTGCACAACCCAAGAATTAAAGGAAGAAGTCGAAGAGGGCAAGAACAGGCTTTTTTTTGCTCATTTTGATCGGATGGGCTCGTACGCTCACAAAAATTATGAGTCAGCATTCGATGTGCATTGTATAATCCGTGGCTGAGAGAGTGGAGAGAAACGCTGGCTCTAGCCATCTTTCATTTGTCAGCTCTTGCTTACTGCGAAGCTCTGCAAGCACATCATTATTGAAATGAGGTTGGTTTCTCCGTCAACGCAAGAGCATGATTTCGCTTTCCTCTTTGCCCTTCTGGGAAAAAAGCTGCAGAGACAACGGAGAGCTGTCTGGAAATTCTCTTCCCCGAACTGAGAAATGGGAAAAAATGCTCTCTCCCGAACTGAGGAAGTGGGAAAATAATCTCTTTCTCTTTGGAGCACTGAGGTTGTCAAAACAAACTCGTCACAACTGTGAGAATGGAAATAAGCAAACACAAACGTGTAAACTCTTCATCCCGCAGAGTACGGATGCTCAGTTTGTGTGTGGGTAAAATCGCTTCTCTTTTGTAGTTGATCGTTGAAAGGGGGAAAAAGAGGTTAAATAAAGAGCAAGGAAGAAGCCTGGGCAAGAAAACTGTCAGTGAGCTGTCTCCTGTCTCTCAGATATTGGCTGCGCTTCCTTTCGAAATTCAGAACACAAGTGATCAAACGAACCTAAGGAACAAAAATGTCAATTGAATGCCTCTGACTACGACTCTGCTATTCTATCTTATTTTTCGTAATAAAAACTGCTGTGTCACAATCTTCATAACAAGGCAAGATTTAACAATTCTTGTTATTGCTGCTTGGATGTGTCTGAATTCTATGCAAAACATATGATTTATGAGTATGTCATCGTGTCAAACGGCGTTCAATCAACTTTTTTTTTTTGTATCATGATGTTCATCCTACCACTCGTGCTGCTTGTGAGAGGTGACGGTAGTGGATGAATGCAGAAAATTCAATTGACTGCTGACTATGGCAATGAAACGTACTTCACGCAAAGTGTAGAATGTTATTATTATTATTTCCTTTTATTTGAGAGACTTTCAGCCTTAGGCTGGTTCATCTAAAATGGTGTCGAATGTTTACAGCTCTGGTTTTGGTTCAGCTAGTGTCAAAACTGACCTATTAAATACAAAATATATTGTTTGTAGGAAACAATCAAAATAATGTAAGATCACTAACTGTATCTTATTGAATTACAACTTTGATAAGTTAACTTTTTGGCTTGAAATACTAACCCAAGATTGCACAAAAAAAAAGAAATTCTATTTGTTGCCCCCCCCCCCTTTTTGCACATTATGGATCAAATTGTTACATATTTTGGATCAGTGTACAAAATCAAGAGGATTTTGAACACAGTTAACATTAACATTTCAGTAATTTGGCGTAAGTAAACAATGCATCACATATAATAGACTCTTTTCTATTATATGTGATGAATTGTTTACTGTGATAATGTTAAATGTTAACTGTGTACAAAATCCTCTTGATCTTGAACAGAATTGAAACTGATAGTAAGAGTAAATGGATTATGACTAGCAGGGAAAGCAACTGGTAATAGATTAATGGATAATCCTTTCAGATTGGCCAAGATTATTAGCCGTGTTTTCAGATATATAGGATTTAAAAAAAAAGTTCATGCTTGATATAATATTCATTGGAGATTTTTATTAGTGATACTGCACTGTACTACTATACCTATTTTGCTCTCTAAGTGGACACCTTGTTTATGCTATATCTTTTTTATTTATTGATGAAATCGTAAACGGTTTTCTGTGTATCGTTCAACTTTTATTCTACAATGTTATGAAAATGCAGAAACTTACAAAATGCTTTCGGTTGAAGAACTAAATAGTTTTTGCAAAAACTCCTAAGAAAAACTGTTCGTCAAGTTTAAGCATTATTTTTCGCATGAAAAAAATCCTAAATTTAATGAACAAATTGTATGTTGGTATCGTTTACTATTCAACTTAAGTAGAGCTTTTAAAAACATCAATAATATTCCATCAGTTCCTGACGCTGAGTCACTTTAGTGATCTATTCCTCATGGTCAAATTTGCTGATATACCATCTTTTTACTATCAGCAAAAAAGTAAAGTAATAAGCGTGTTCAAAACTGGTTTAGATTACTAAAGAAACTATATATGTATATAAAAAGCAAAATCTTGAGTTTTAACCGCATTTTTGGGTACCAAATTTACTCTCTCTTACTATCTATGGTCGTTTTATTGAAAAATCCCATACTTTTAAAATTATATACGCATGTTTATCGATCTAGAGCAAACTGTAAGCGTTTTTCTCAAAATATTTTTATAGGTAGCCTCAGAATAACACATTCTGAAAATAATACATGCAAAAAAAATTTGATTTAATTCAAGCAGTGTTCCCAATCTTGATGATTGTCATTGTGCTTTGAGTGGTCTTCTGAAAATAAATTATTTGTTTTTCTATTGTGCTTAAAATATGACGTGGGGACTAAATCAGCAACTCTATGAAGGCGTAAGTTATTTTTTTTATAAATACTATATTATTACTTCCGTCTGAACGTACTTTTAACCTTAAAATTCTACTCATATCAGTTCCATTTAAATTTAAGATATTTTTCCTTAAAAAAAATGATAAAACATGATTTTATGATATCTGCAAAATTGCTTCTCCAAAAATAACTTGATATTTTTTAGCAAGCTTCTAATTGATGATGCTTTCTAAGTACAACCATTTTTTGAAAATAAAAAATATAAATTGTCGAATTTTCCTGCCGATTTTTAATAATCCTTGATTTTGATAACCTCCATAAATCGACCGTTCTAAACGTTGTGCCTTATTAGTGTGAAATCATATTATTTTGGTAACTTTTTTATTACCACAGCATTGAACAATATTAGTCGAACGATGTACAGAAAACCGATTTCGATTTCATTGATAAATTAAAAAGATATTGCATGTCCAAAGTGTCCACTTTATAAAATGAACAGTCCTTAGAAGCTTTTCAACAATTTGTGTTTGTTAATAAGTCAAGTACAAAGTTGATGTTGACAGTGTTTGAAAGTGATTATGGGAAACCAAGAGTTATTGGTTCCTTTTATGGATTTCTTTCCGGAACTACTTATAGTGCTAATATTCTAAATTTTAAATTATGAAACATTAAAATTGTTTTTCATATGAGAAAAGCACCAATTTTCGACCTTCAAGTATTCTGTGCCACTTTTCGGATTTTCATACAAAGTAGGCCAAAATCGTATGAATGAGTCAAAAATTAGTGCTTTTCCTCTGTAACAAATCATATTGAATTTATGTGAACCAGCCGATTTAATTTCATAACTGTTGAATTTTACCATCTGTGGGTGCTTATGAATGCTGATGACACTTCTTATAAAAAACGACGATAATTCGATAGTTGGATAAAACCAACTCAACATTTGTCAAGAACTCCATAGTTTTGTGGTTGAATGTTAATAAAGCATTACATTTAATTAATATGATAAGGCAAAACATTGTCTAGCGAGACGGGGTTGGTGGTCTAACGGCTACCGCTTCTGCTCCATAAGCAGAAGGTCATGGGTTTAATCCCAAGCTCGTCCTTTTCCTCGTATTTTGTAGTTGTTTATCTCTCACTTGCTTCTATCTCTCATTCTTAATCTATCACACTCAAACTATTCGTTCATAGCAAACGCTAGAACCAGAGACGGACGAGAAACCGTTTCCCTAACGCTTCCATTCTTCCACGCGCATGCCTTTCCATACGCCTGATTATGTATGGCAGTCTGCTAACCACAAAAGCAAACCTCTCTGCCATGCCTTTCCCCCAATCCATACATTTCCGCATGAACTGGCGTAGATGCAGTCGGACTCCACGGTTTACAGTGGGCCGGTATTTCCCACATTGGTTTGCATTCTGACGTGGCAGGCGCCATTGTTGCCTAAAAATAGAAGATCACCAGCACTTATACACTGGGAGTGTCTGTTAGTCCCAAGCAGTCATTCGGTTGGTTCCTTGGGCGGCTAATCAAGCTCAAGCAAAGCATTGTCTAGCTTAAAAGTACATGCTCAGAGCGAAGCATTCGGTTTTTAAAGCCAAAGTGATCCGTAACAGTGCAGGCATGGCACCACAAGCATGTTCAAAAATGTTAATAGAATATGAGAAAAATGTTGATCTTCATCTGCAAGATTTGCACAAATCATCAAAAATAATAATTATTCATAGATCAGTATGGCCCCACCTCTAAACGATTTCATAGAATGTTATTTTATTCTAAAATAATGCAATAAATCTCTCATTCTCGAGCCGAGCGTCATAACTTTCCGATCATTGCTATGTTTTTTGGGACACCCTAATAATGATCACTTTCCGAAAATGTTGTGATACACATTCACATGGTCTTTTATTATCGACTCCGAACGCGTGATACCCGTGAAAACCGCCAACACCTTCCTTCGTGTCCTCGGATTTCTCCACTCGAGACTGCTCGAGACAAATGGCAGCTATAAGATATTAATTTTGGCATTTGCGATCAATGAAAGAGCGACGCTGACGAAATGGCAAAACCCGATCAGACGACGACACGGCATTAATAAATTGACTGTTGAAAGGTGTCAGACTGGACCTGGTTTGGAAAGAGGGGGGCTAAGTCGCTGCCGCTGATAGGGGGCTTAAAATGACTGCTTGCATCCCGTTGATTGTGGTTTCAGGTTGAGGGTTCCGCTGGAGTTGAAGACAAAACAGGCACGAATGGCACGTTTGATATATGGAGAGATACACTTTTACTTACACGAGGGACATGCGCTCGTGCATGTCGTGTGCCTGCTGAATTTCATGAGAGGTGAAGAATGGGGAGCGAGATTACTTTCCATTTTTAGCTTAAATGAGATAATGAGTCTTCAAATAAAAGTGTCACTTTTAGATAATATACAAGGCTATTATTATGCAAAATAAATTGCTACATTAGAAAGAAAGCTGCTGTTTCAATAGTTTTGAACCAATTCAATTCTACTGGTTTTGCTTTTCTAGACATAAAAAAGCATTTGACAGTGTTTAGCATGTGAAGGCTTGATTCTAGAATTAAAAAACTATAATTTTACAACATATACTGTAAGAATAATCCAAAGTTATATGTCAAATCCGACACTTAAGGTTAATTATTGAAGCTCCAAGTTTGAATGACTTCCTGTAATAGCTGAAGTTCCATGATACAGCGTTTTGGGACCAATATTATACAATATTTTCACTGCTGACTTACCTAAGTTGGATATTTTATGTACAATGTTGAAACATTGAAACATATATCGAATAGAATTAACACAACAATAATTTTAGACAAATATCGTTGCAATCTTCTATTGCCACGATTAATGCGTTATCGTTATCAAAGTTAAGTTAGGTTAAGTGAATTAAAAGCGTTATTTTTTTTCTATTTAAAACAGGTGAAATCAACTTACCTGTGAAAATTCTACACTGAAAAAGCAAATGAAATGCGGTATATTGTTAACAAAACGATGATAAAAGCTCAATTATGTAATTTAGTTTTATCAAATTAGAATGATAGTACTATCAAAAGGCTGGTTTGCTACTGACAAGAAAAGGAATCGCTTATCTCGATGCATGGAAATTTTCTTCCCAGAAATGATCCAGAAAATCACATTTCTTTGATCGCAGATCGCAGTTGAGAAGAAATATCATTTCAAAGGAAGCTCTCTGAAGAAAATTTCTTGACCCATTCAAACAAGGAATGTCTTTATATACCTAGAACACCTAGGTATAAGAAATGAATGTAATGTTAGAAATAATACTAGTGATGGCATCAAAACAGAAGAGAAAAAAAAACCCATTCGAAGCCCTTTGTCAGTCTTATAATAGCCTGATCTGGTTACATCAATAAAATCGAACGCTTCCACATAAACTAGGTCATTCAAAAGTTCGTACGACCATTACCTGGACATTCGGTAATCTATCCTTGTGAAATAGTGACACATCAACACTATTTGTTCCACTTTTTAACAGCGGTCACATTCAAAAGTTCCATTCATCATAAATCCTGTTAACTTCTGTTGCCTTGCACTCACAGTCAAGGGGTTGTCCATGAACCACGTTACCAGTTTTAGGGATCGCTTCTGTTGTAACCTCTCAGAACATGTCTCTTTCTGATTTAATTTGATTTTACCCTTGTAAATATTTGACAAATCATTTCGCTTCCCCAAAGGCATTCCGTAGTATAAGGACGACTCCCACTCAGTGATCACTACAGCTAAAATAATCCATCTGAAATTGACAACCGATGGATCAAACAAGATTGTTTTAAGTGTTGCTGGAACGAGCCCGTCAAAGCTTGTCGTTCGCTCGATTCGACGATAGAAAAAAAAAGGGATTTGGAGGGCGTTCATTCGACATAGTGTTTCGACAGGAGCTTTAGCTCCCCTGAATAGCTATCATTATCGGTGAGATCGAAGGGTTTTTTTTATTGGACATAACCGAAGTCGTTCGCTTTGGATGAATTTGGATGATGGCGAGGTGGGGACGGTAATCAGCAAGCTGTGTTGAGAAGCGGATCAATCCTCGTTCCATTCCATCGGTGAGCCACCGCGATTCGTTAATGTAGTTTTAGATGCGGGAGGCAGTAGGGGATAATGGCAGATATTGAAACACTGCTTTGTCAATTTGAATTTTTTGAATTCAAGTTTAAAGTCAATTAGCGTATCCCATGATTCTTAACAGCAAAAAATTCTCAAATTTACATGGCACGTATTTTTTTATGATACTCATGTAAAAGGAGTTGCAACTGAACATTCAACTATGATTAATGTTCACTGTCTCATTGCATTCGAAAATGCTTGCAATCTTGAGTGAAATTGAAACATTTCATGATCTTACATCCAACATGCTTAGCTTAGCTTAGCTTAGCTTAGACTGACTACACATATCAATGGTTGCTATTCCGTGATTGACCGAAGTCAGTGAAAATGCACAAAGAATCAACTAGAAGTTCGGCTGGGATAGGCCATAATCTTCTTCAGTGTGCATAATTCAGTGCCTCTATTTATACAGGGTCAATAACGGCGCCGGCCACGTCCTTGCAGTCAGGTGGGATTGGAGGAAGGAATGTTAGTGTGTAACCTTTGCTATATGGAGACCGTGTTTACCTCTGCATCTCCACAAAGGTTACTGGGAGGGATGTTTGTTAATGGGGAGGATCGTTGGGTCACAGGATTCACTTTGATAAGCGATTAGACCATGATAAATTATTTGACGCGAGCTAAGGATCGAACACAACTAACCTGCTTCTCGAACCGCGACACTAATAGATCATGCCACGCGAGCGACGCGCGACACGATTGATCCTGCTCACATCACCCGCCCCCGCAGGAGCAAGCGACGCGAGCCAAGGATCAAACACAACTAACCTGCTTCGCGAACCGCGCCACTAATAGATCATGCCACGCGAGCGACGCGCGACACGATTGATCCTGCTCACATCACCCGCCCCCGCAGGAGCAAGTGACGCGAGCAAAGGATCAAACACTACTAACCTGCTTCGCGAACCGCGACACTAATAAATCATGCCACGCGAGCGACGCGCGACACGATTGATCCTGCTCACATCACTCGCCCCCGCAGGAGCAAGTGACGCGAGCAAAGGATCAAACACAACTAACCTGCTTCGCGAACCGCGCCACTAATAGATCATGCCACGCGAGCGACGCGCGACACGATTGATCCTGCTCACATCACCCGCCCCCGCGAGAGCAAGCGACGCGAGCAAAGGATCAAACACAACTAACCTGCTTCGCGATCCGCGACACTAATAGATCATGCCACGCGAGCGACGCGCGACACGATTGATCCTGCTCACATCACCCGCCCCCGCAGGAGCAAGTGACGCGAGCAAAGGATCAAACACTACTAACCTGCTTCGCGAACCGCGACACTAATAAATCATGCCACGCGAGCGACGCGCGACACGATTGATCCTGCTCACATCACTCGCCCCCGCAGGAGCAAGTGACGCGAGCAAAGGATCAAACACAACTAACCTGCTTCGCGAACCGCGCCACTAATAGATCATGCCACGCGAGCGACGCGCGACACGATTGATCCTGCTCACATCACCCGCCCCCGCGAGAGCAAGCGACGCGAGCAAAGGATCAAACACAACTAACCTGCTTCGCGAACCGCGCCACTAATAGATCATGCCACGCGAGCGACGCGCGACACGATTGATCCTGCTCACATCACCCGCCCCCGCGAGAGCAAGCGACGCGAGCAAAGGATCAAACACAACTAACCTGCTTCGCGAACCGCGCCACTAATAGATCATGCCACGCGAGCGACGCGCGACACGATTGATCCTGCTCACATCACCCACCCCCGCAGGAGCAAGCGACGCGAGCAAAGGATCAAACACAACTAACCTGCTTCGCGAACCGCGACACTAATAAATCATGCCACGCGAGCGACGCGCGACACGATTGATCCTGCTCACATCACCCGCCCCCGCAGGAGCAAGCGACGCGAGCAAAGGATCAAACACAACTAACCTGCTTCGCGATCCGCGACACTAATAGATCATGCCACGCGAGCGACGCGCGACACGATTGATCCTGCTCACATCACCCGCCCCCGCAGGAGCAAGCGACGCGAGCAAAGGATCAAACACAACTAACCTGCTTCGCGATCCACGACACTAATAAATCATGCCACACGAGCGACGCGCGACACGATTGATCCTGCTCACATCACCCGTCCCCGCAGGAGCAAGTGACGCGAGCAAAGGATCAAACACAACTAACCTGCTTCGCGATCCGCGACACTAATAGATCATGCCACGCGAGCGACGCGCGACACGATTGATCCTGCTCACATCACCCGCCCCCGCAGGAGCAAGCGACGCGAGCAAAGGATCAAACACAACTAACCTGCTTCGCGATCCACGACACTAATAAATCATGCCACACGAGCGACGCGCGACACGATTGATCCTGCTCACATCACCCGCCCCCGCAGGAGCAAGCGACGCGAGCAAAGGATCAAACACAACTAACCTGCTTCGCGATCCGCGACACTAATAAATCATGCCACGCGAGCGACGCGCGACACGATTGATCCTGCTCACATCACCCGCCCCCGCAGGAGCAAGCGACGCGAGCAAAGGATCAAACACAACTAACCTGCTTCGCGATCCACGACACTAATAAATCATGCCACACGAGCGACGCGCGACACGATTGATCCTGCTCACATCACCCGTCCCCGCAGGAGCAAGTGACGCGAGCAAAGGATCAAACACAACTAACCTGCTTCGCGAACCGCGCCACTAATAGATCATGCCACGCGAGCGACGCGCGACACGATTGATCCTGCTCACATCACCCGCCCCCGCGAGAGCAAGCGACGCGAGCAAAGGATCAAACACAACTAACCTGCTTCGCGAACCGCGCCACTAATATATCATGCCACGCGAGCGACGCGCGACACGATTGATCCTGCTCACATCACCCGCCCCCGCAGGAGCAAGCGACGCGAGCAAAGGATCAAACACAACTAACCTGCTTCGCGATCCGCGCCACTCATAGATCATGCCACGCGAGCGACGCGCGACACGATTGATCCTGCTCACATCACCCGCCCCCGCAGGAGCAAGTGACGCGAGCAAAGGATCAAACACTACTAACCTGCTTCGCGAACCGCGGCACTAATAAATCATGCCACGCGAGCGACGCGCGACACGATTGATCCTGCTCACATCACTCGCCCCCGCAGGAGCAAGTGACGCGAGCAAAGGATCAAACACAACTAACCTGCTTCGCGAACCGCGCCACTAATAGATCATGCCACGCGAGCGACGCGCGACACGATTGATCCTGCTCACATCACCCGCCCCCGCGAGAGCAAGCGACGCGAGCAAAGGATCAAACACAACTAACCTGCTTCGCGAACCGCGCCACTAATAGATCATGCCACGCGAGCGACGCGCGACACGATTGATCCTGCTCACATCACCCGCCCCCGCGAGAGCAAGCGACGCGAGCAAAGGATCAAACACAACTAACCTGCTTCGCGAACCGCGCCACTAATAGATCATGCCACGCGAGCGACGCGCGACACGATTGATCCTGCTCACATCACCCACCCCCGCAGGAGCAAGCGACGCGAGCAAAGGATCAAACACAACTAACCTGCTTCGCGAACCGCGACACTAATAAATCATGCCACGCGAGCGACGCGCGACACGATTGATCCTGCTCACATCACCCGCCCCCGCAGGAGCAAGCGACGCGAGCAAAGGATCAAACACAACTAACCTGCTTCGCGATCCGCGACACTAATAGATCATGCCACGCGAGCGACGCGCGACACGATTGATCCTGCTCACATCACCCGCCCCCGCAGGAGCAAGCGACGCGAGCAAAGGATCAAACACAACTAACCTGCTTCGCGATCCGCGACACTAATAAATCATGCCACGCGAGCGACGCGCGACACGATTGATCCTGCTCACATCACCCGCCCCCGCAGGAGCAAGCGACGCGAGCAAAGGATCAAACACAACTAACCTGCTTCGCGATCCACGACACTAATAAATCATGCCACACGAGCGACGCGCGACACGATTGATCCTGCTCACATCACCCGTCCCCGCAGGAGCAAGTGACGCGAGCAAAGGATCAAACACAACTAACCTGCTTCGCGAACCGCGCCACTAATAGATCATGCCACGCGAGCGACGCGCGACACGATTGATCCTGCTCACATCACCCGCCCCCGCGAGAGCAAGCGACGCGAGCAAAGGATCAAACACAACTAACCTGCTTCGCGAACCGCGCCACTAATATATCATGCCACGCGAGCGACGCGCGACACGATTGATCCTGCTCACATCACCCGCCCCCGCAGGAGCAAGCGACGCGAGCAAAGGATCAAACACAACTAACCTGCTTCGCGATCCGCGCCACTCATAGATCATGCCACGCGAGCGACGCGCGACACGATTGATCCTGCTCACATCACCCGCCCCCGCAGGAGCAAGTGACGCGAGCAAAGGATCAAACACAACTAACCTGCTTCGCGAACCGCGCCACTAATAGATCATGCCACGCGAGCGACGCGCGACACGATTGATCCTGCTCACATCACCCGCCCCCGCGAGAGCAAGCGACGCGAGCAAAGGATCAAACACAACTCCATTTCATGATCTTACATCCAACATGCATCTTGAAAGTGAGATTGAAAACAAGAATGCTCAGTTTACATGATTCTACGCTGAATAATCTGTCAAAAAAAATGCACATGGATGGAACGACGGCTTGTCATGTCATGTGCATTATTTATGATTTAATTTTCAGCATGAAAATCATGTAAACCGAGCCGTTTTGCATGCAACATTCTTCGAGAGAAGACGTTTCGCGTTCAATATTGAGGATTTTGGTAACGATTTAGTTTAAATAGATGTGTTTATCATTGAATAATACATGAGAATGGCTTTGCATGATTGAGGCTAAAATTACATTACGAGTAAGTCTAAAATTTTTTTGGTGTGTAGGTCTTTCTATATATATTTTTTTTATTTCCATTCAAACTACTACCGAACTCAAAACTTTTTAACAGTGCTTGTAGTCAAGGCTTTTGGAATACTATACTAGCCCGATAAAGCTATACCACAATAGATCCACAGATAAACAGACGTAAAACGGACAAAATTTTCATCTACCAAGATTATTTCTGATTCGCTATATTACAACCAGAGGCGCGCATAGTTTTTCTTCATATTGGACGTTTTACACTACCGCCATCTGCATGTCTTGTTGCTCACTAGATGTTGATTGTGTGACCTGGGCGATGGATTTTAACCCATTAACGCCCGAATTATTTCACATTTGTAGTAGTCACCTGATTCTTTTTGGAGTATCGCAATATGATAAGAGAATGCTAAACCCGTAATTTAAATGAAAATCTACTGTCACATTTTGTTACAGTACACAGTGGGTCATATGTACGCTAAATATTGGAAAAATAAAAATCTTTGATTATTTTCACAAATGTTTGAAGGTGGTATGGTGCACTCAAAAGTGACAAGATATTATGACAAACATAATGTAAACGGTAATAACATGTTACCATTAATATAAATAACAAAAAGAGGTTTATTTGAAAACTACATCACAAAATGATGCTGAATGTGACATGTGCACAAAGCACACACAAGAACATACACGTACATGCATACTAGTTTGCACATTCAAACATACATACATTCATACACATCACGGAGAAAAAACAAGCTAGTTTGAAACAACAAAAAACTGGTTGAAATTCAAACTAAAATTGTTGTTGTTTCGAAACTAACACTTGTTGTTTGTAAACCAAAATTTTGTTTGAAACAAACTATGTACATTATTTATTTCCAAGTTATATTTTTCTGATTGAACAACAAACTAATATATTAGTTGTTTGCAAATAAAATTTTGTTTATTTTTACCAAATTTCAGTTTGCGCGATACCTTAACAAATTTCTCAAATCAAACCAAAAAAATAAGATTGATTCAAACAACACCACACATCGAAACAAACTGATTTTTTTTTTGTAGAAATAACAACCTAAGAATAAGTTTGAAAAAAGCTAGATTTTTAGATTGTTTGCGAGCTCAAACTCTGGATCGAGAGTTAGCCATGTTTTCATTTTGTGTTGTGCCTGAAAACAAACTGTCATGTAAAAATATGAAACTTGCTTATAAAATAATGCAACCAGAGTCTAAATATTATAAGATGCTGAATGTTCTGTCAATAATTCAGATAATTAATACTTTGTGTATAATGGTACATATCTTAATTTATAAAGCTCAAACAAATTATTTTGTTTGCAGAACTATTCGAATAACATGTACGTGAGTCGACAAATGCTGAGATTTTAAGTTTTTAGAGGTATTTCTTTCATTAGTTTTCGTTTACGTTTTGTAAAATATATTAATTTTCCTATTACAGTATTACTGTTGATAAAATGTCTACTAGTAGCGGAAGATTTGGCGTGGAGCTTAGTGGTAACCATTAGCGGCATTATTGATTAGATGGACGAAGTCGCCGGATGCAATCCCGGAATACCAGTGAACTTCGATTTTGTCAATGATATTAAATTTGTTTGATATATTATTGTACTTTTTATAAACAAAAGCAAATATATGATAAGTAGTTGCGGTTTGGATATTTTAATTTTTGCTTTAAAATGATTAAAACAAAAATAGAGAGAATATAACCAGAACGTTACTTCAATAAAATTGTTGTTTGTTTCAAACTGCATCTCTTGTTTGTTCCAAACTAATTTTTGGTGGAGTCAAACTAGAAATAATGCTTGATTCAACTATTTTTTTCGTTTGTTTTGAGAACTGTCAAAATCAAATTAGTTATTTCTAACAAATGTTCGTTGATTTCAACTAAGACGGCAGTCAATATTTAACGCAGAATGTTAGTTTATTTCCAACAACGCGATTAGTTGATTCAAATTAAATTTATGTTTGTGAAAAATTCAACCTAAAGTTTTGGTTGGAACAAACCAAAATTTGTTTGTAATTACTATATTTTTTCTCCGTGATATAGCAGCAGTAGTCGCATTCTCCTCCTATATTTTACGCCAGCTTCGTTAGTATCAAATAGTTCCGGGGCACACACTTATAAAACTTTCCACGAATATGATATTTTTTGTCGTAATAAAAACCACTAAGGATTTAGCAAGATTCCAAAGATATTGACATATTGTTTCTACAGGATTCTTGAAGGCATCCCACAGGATTCCCTCAGGATTCTCGAAGAATATCACAGAATCCCAATTGGAATTTTTCCAGGATGCTCATGAAAAAAAAACACGGAATTCCCATAAGGTTCACAATTCCCGCAGTATTTCTACACAATTCCCAAAGAATTCTTACAGGTTTTACAAAAAGTTCCCTGAGAATTCTCACATAACTCTTTCTAATAAGACCAATCCAAATTCCCAAAGTATTTCTACGATATTCTCTCAGGAATACTAACTATTTGCTATATAAGATTAATATAAATAAATAAATAATAAGATAAGATTTCAACAGGACCTTCACAAGAATCCCAGCATTTGCGTAAGATTCCCAATGTATTTTAAAACTTTTTGCGCACTATTTCCGTAGAATTTTTGCAACATTTGCACTGTCTTTCAACATAACTCCAACAGGATTCCCACAGTGTATCCTTTGGTTACCATCTAACAATTCCCACTGGAATGCCAGAATCCTTACCGGAAAAGAAGCATAATAATAATAATAATCCATTTATTTATCTCTTGATAATATACATTAAATACATACAAATTCATCTAATTATCTATACTTATTCTTTATCCACATTGCACAATTTCTTTTAAATTCTGTAACATCTACAGTAGAATCTCAAAATCGGCACTGAAAATCCATGATCTATGCTGGAATCCAGGATCCACACTGGAATTGAAGGATCCACACTGGAAACTCAAACTCTCCACTGATATCCCCATATCGCACTGAAATCCTAGGATCCGCATCTGAAATCCATACTGAAATACAGGATCCTCAGTGAATTCCATGGATCTACACTGGAAATGCAAAATACTCACTGGGGCTCAAATATCTACACTGAAATCCAAAAATTGGCACTGAAATCCCAGCATTCACATTAGAAAACAAGGACCCATGTTCTAATCCTGTGGTTCACACTAAAGTCGCCGGGGGGAGACAGGAGGACCAAAGAGAGCGAGAGGGAGTCAGCCTAAGAAAGCAAGAAACAGAAGCGGAGAGCTTAAAGTATGGCGGCGTTAAAAATTTGAAGCCCCCGTTTCCCGAAGTAATACCATGAGGTAGTTCCGGGGGACACATAGGCTTCTTTCCAAAAGCCGATTATATGTGGTGTGATTGAGTTTTTTCCTCTTTTTTTCCTCTTTCACAACAACTCAAGCGAGCCGGAGTAGTTATAGAAGACATACGAATGAGAACCACAGAGCCAAATCCCAATCGGCGCCAAGACAGCCGTGGATGATGAATGTTTCTAGCTTTTGCTAGAAGTGCGAGAAGTCTATAAAAAAAATAATAATAAAAAAAAACACTAAAATCGCAAGATCCATACTGGAGTATCAAGATACTGAAACCCCAAGGTCCCCACTGAAATTTCAGGTTTTACATTAGAATTACACGAACCATGTAACAATCCTAGGATTCAAACTGGAATTTCAATATACACAATGGAATACCAAGATCCACACTGACACACTATGATCTGAACAACAATCCCAGGATATACATAAAAATACAACAAACCTAGTGGAATCCCAATATCCACGTTAGAAGTCAGAGATCTACAATGCAGCAACACAATCTACACTATAATCCTAAGATTCACACTGGAACACTTGGAACCAGACTGGAACACCAGGACCCACATTGTTATTCCAGGATCCACACTGAATTCCCAGGATTCACACTGTAACCCTATGATCCACATTGCAATCCCAGAATCCACACTGGATTCCCAGTATCCACATTATATTCTCAGAATCCTTACGGGACTCCCAGAATCCTTGCGGGATTCCCAGAATCCTTGCGGGATTCCCAGAATCCTTGCGGGATTCCCAGAATCCTTGCGGGATTCCCAGAATCCTTGCGGGATTCCCAGAATCCTTGCGGGATTCCCAGAATCCTTGCGGGATTCCCAGAATCCTTGCGGGATTCCCAGAATCCTTGCGGGATTCCCAGAATCCTTGCGGGATTCCCAGAATCCTTGCGGGATTCCCAGAATCCTTGCGGGATTCCCAGAATCCTTGCGGGATTCCCAGAATCCTTGCGGGATTCCCAGAATCCTTGCGGGATTCCCAGAATCCTTGCGGGATTCCCAGAATCCTTGCGGGATTCCCAGAATCCTTGCGGGATTCCCAGAATCCTTGCGGGATTCCCAGAATCCTTGCGGGATTCCCAGGATTCTTCCTGGAAATCCTCGATCCACATTGGCATCCCAAAACAAAATCTGCACTCTGGAATCCCGGAATCCACACTGACTTCCGGCATTGTTATAATTGTTCAGGAATCTCTGATTTGCAAACCACGCTTATTATAGTATACGACGAGCGTGGTGATGCCGATAAGAGCTGGTGACAAAACAGATATGTTTTATGCTGACAGCGCAACCTAGTGGAAGAAATCTGAATTAAAAAACTTGTCATTGGACTGTCCTTAAGGTCTTTCACAACTTTGTCAAAGATACCAACCATCCATTGTGTCTAAAAAATTAACTGTATTCAAAAATGTTACTGATCTCAAAATAGATCACTGGGCGTTCGAGGCATCTGATCTCAAAGTAGATCACTGGGCGTTAATGGGTTAAATAAATTTCTTCTTAGTGTTACGTCTGGTAGTTGATTAACAATTGATCTAAGTTACTTACTTTACTTTTGCTGGCTCTACGTCCTTCAAGACATGACCTGCGCCACAATGTTACGCCAACTAACTCGATCCATGGCTGATATCCTCCAATTTCTCGATCGCCCCACACTTCCAAGATCCCGCTCCACTTGGTCAAACCACCTAGCTCGTTGCGCTCCCCTTCGTCTTTTACCGGCCAGATTTGAGGTGAACACCATTTTTGCGGGATTGTTGTCCGGCATTCTCACAACGTGTCCCGCCCATCGTACCCTTCCAGCTTTGGCGAAATCTTGAAACAACGTTCCTAAAATGATATTTTTTTCGACCAGGTTCGCATATCAAGCACACAAGATTACTACACAGCTTTTGTAAATTTCAGCTGTATGTACAGCTGTTGTAAATTTCAGTTTATTTTCATGCAAATATTTAGAGCATCAAAATAAACTGAAATGTCAACGACAAATTGCTTATTTTTTAATCGAATGCCCTTCAAATTAACACGATCATGTAACACTCAAGCATCTTTAGTTGAAAATTAAACGTGATGCTGTAACAATAGATGAATTTGATTTACTTTTACTATAATCTTCTGTTTACGCTACATTGAAATTTAAATATATTCATCTGTGTAGTTTTTGTTCCAATTTCACTGTTTTCCGTATAATTAATGTATCTCGGGTGCAGGGCGTTGTAAAGCATGTTTCGTCTGCCTGCGTTCTGAATGGAAACATCTATTACACAAATGTTTCTAACATCGAAATAAACGTATTTATACATAAAAAACGGTCTTGTACGATACAAAGGCCCATGGACGTACGAGAAAATTTGCACTTCACCTTGTGTGTTGCAGTCAGCAACCACTAACAATTCCTTAGAAACGGTAGAGTGAAAATCAGAGCAAACAAACCCGCAAGCTAGCTAGCTCGCCAGCTGTCACATTTCCACCTTCCCGCAGCTGACCTCACCACGTACCCATTGACTGCTTAGATTGATGAACCTTCCTTCAAGGAACCTTGGCTCAGGGCTTCTTGGGGTCTAGTTGTACTGATTTCATTATTTTGACTTTGTGCATCGTATTTTCTGCGCTACAGTATCAGGTGACGTACATCTCACACAGACCCAAATCATTCACAGCTGGGCGGAGGTTCCTTCTTCAGCAAAAAGGTGCGGGTTAACCATGTATGACCAATCTTAAGCTGGGTTTGCACACGTTGGTCGGCTACGCTGCTATGATCTGGCCAACTTGACATGTCGTTCTGGATCCAGATATGTTTTGATTCTCCTGTTCCTACACAGCAAAAAAATCTTAAATTTACGTGACACTTAAACTTTAATGATAATCATATAAAACGAGTTATAACTGAATATTCAACGATAAATAATATGATGTATTATTGAATTTTCAGCGTAAAAATCATGTAAACCGAGCCATGCATGCGTCTTTGACAGAAGACGTTTCGCGTACAAAATTAGGGTTTTTTGTTTTTTTTTTCCTTTTTTTATTGAGGGATTTTCTACCGTAGGCAGGTTCATCCCCAAAACAATGTTGAATATAATAGATATTAAAAAAATATTAGAATTACACGTTACGTAATTTCAGTTTTAATCTTGCAAAGCCATTTCTCATGTATTATTCCATGATAAAACCTACAAACACATCTATTATATGCAACATTGCTAGCAAAATCCTTAATATTGAACACGAAACGTCTTCTCTTAAAGAATGTTGCAAGCCAAACGGCTCAGTTTACATGATTTTCACGCTGAAAATTCAATCATAAATAATGCACATCAAATGACAAGCCGTCCATTTATCCATGTGCATTACACACCAAAAAAATCTTAGATTTACACGTAACGTTATTTTAGTTTCAATCATGTAAAGCCATCTCTCATGTATTATTCAATGATAAAACCTATAAACACATCTATTATATACAACATTGTTACCAAATTCCTTAATATTGAACGCGAAACGCCTTCTCTCAAAGAATGTTGCTTGCAAAACGGCTCGATTTACATGATTTTCCAGCTGAAAATTCAATCATAAATAATGCACATGGACTGACACGCCGTCAATCCATCCATGTGCATTATTTTTGGCAGAATATTCAACGTGGAATCATGTAAACTGAGCGATCTTGTTTTCAATTTCACTTTCAAGATCCAAGAAATCATGCAACATTGGCGAATGTTGGATGCAAGATCATGAAATGTTTCAGTTTCACTCAAGTTTGCAAGCATTCCTGAATGCAATGAGGCAGTTTACATTATTTATCGTTTAATGTCAAATGATAATTCGATTCACATGACAATCATGAAAGTTTACGTGACATGTAAATTTAAGATTTTTTTGCTGTGTATATATGACAGAATATTCAGCGTAGAATCATATAAACCGAGCATTCTTGTTTGCAATTTCACTTTCTAGATGCAAGAAAGCATGCAATATTGGCGAATGTTGGATAGAAGATCATGAAATGTTTCAGTTTCACTCAAGTTTGCAAGCATTCCTGAATGCAATGAGGCAGTTTACATTATTTATCGTTTAATGTCAAATGATAATTCGATTCACATGACAATCATGAAAGTTTACGTGACATGTAAATTTAAGATTTTTTTGCTGTGTATATATGACAGAATATTCAGCGTAGAATCATATAAACCGAGCATTCTTGTTTGCAATTTCACTTTCTAGATGCAAGAAAGCATGCAATATTGGCGAATGTTGGATAGAAGATCATGAAATGTTTCAGTTTCACTCAAGGTTGCAAGCATTTTCGAATGCAATGAGACAGTTTACATTATGTATCGTTGAATATTCAGTTATAACTCGCTTTACATGTTTGTCATAAAATTTTACATGGTATGTACATTTAAGATTTGTTTGCTGTGCTGTACATGCCCGCCAATCCGGCGGTATAAAAAGCAGCTCCTATCGTCATCGCTTGTCATGTCACCCACTCGACTTTAGTTCCATAGTCAAACGACGGTTGATGATGCGCTCAAACAATTTCGCCATGCAGATGGTGAGAGAGAAACGCCGGAAGGCAGCCGGTCCGGAATCCTGGCTAAACGGTTTCGGGATGGGAAATAGAAATATTAGTAGTAGAACGTTAATGGCGCTGTTCTCACAAAACTGAATTAGTTTATTATCACCTTTAACTGTATCTTTTCATTGTTTGTTCGATGCCATGTTGTAGTGGATGATTTAAAAATTCATTTGACACTTTGAGGACCGGTACTCAAGCTGTCAGCGCGTGGCAAACTAGATGTTGGTAACACGAACAGTAGCGACATTAGCATTCTTAGATTTTTGCTTCTACTGGATGGGAACGATAATAGCATTCCACTAGCAGGCAGGAAACTCGCCACTTCTTGTGCCTATGATAAATGGGTTATGACTAGGTGTCGGTCCTCAAGGAGCATCGAAATATGTTTGGAACCAAATTATTAAATATCCAAATCAATGTAGATTCTGAAAATAGACGACTATTCAGTAGCTTGGAAAAAATGCAATCATAGCAAGAATATTATCGTGATTTAGTTGTTGGGTAAAAACATAAGTTGACGTTAGAGGGGCTTAACTGTTACATCACATTTCTCGCCCTAAATCTGTCCAAATCTCACATTAACACATACAATGGTTTCAATTGAACGAAAGCCGCATGAGGCGATGATCTTTTCGACAAAAATATTTTAAATCATGGAATGGCAGTCCTTTTGGCAATCTTTTGACAGAAAAATAATAATGATAATGAGAAGAAGCAATAAGGTCAAGCTACAGCGAAAACATAAAGCCATAGAGAACAAAAACATTCTGACTAAAAATGACCAAATACCTAACAACCAACACAGCAAACAGTAAAGTAGAATCGTTCTAAGTAATTTCCACTTATGTTCAAAAATCTATCGCGAGTCAATTTCATCCTATCTATTATTCAACAATATTTTACCTAACATAATCGGAATCGTTCGATGAAAATGTGAAGAAACCTCTTTGGAACAGCAACATAAAACTTGTTACAAATTGAATGCACTATCCTCAGTTTGGTGAGATGGCCGATAAATTTCAGACGTTTCGTTCATACCCGCTAACAGTTGGCGCCACCGGCAAAGTACAGACAACAACCTTACGAACATTCAGTTTCTCTCACTGGCCACCGAGCAGCGACACTGATGTTTGTATTCCACTCACTGATCGCGCTACGCTGGATTCTCAAATTTCTCAAACTTCCAACACAAGCGCATGGAAGAATGGTAGTCGAGAGCTGTCAAAACGTATGGAAAATAGTTAAAAACCTAAATTACTAGCAATTTGGAAACTGGATCGAAAAATTAGTGATTAGAAATCAAGCGTAATGTGAATAGATTACTTTTTGTGTTTAGTTAATCTGCCATGGTGCTTTCTTTGCTTCAGGATTTCGATTTTACTACCAATGAAAACGAGCCATCTATTTTGCCTTTTCAGTTTTGAATATCGCCCTATTGAAAAAAAAACGACGCTGACAATATTTCATGATGTTTGAACGGTTGCAATCCTAGTTTTGAGTTTCATAAATGTTTGTTTCCGGATTCACCGGAATGACCTCAATCAAAATATGAAGAATGTTCCAGCAGCTACTCTGAGATTATTCCATTAAGTTTGAGTAGTCGCACGTCTGATCTTACATGTTATATATGTTAATCTCCTGGTTCACCGGAAGTGACCTCAAAATCCGCTCATATTCTGGTTATCTGGCCGAAGTATCGATTGATGCAGTATGTTCTTACCACAACGTTGAGGTTGTTTCATGACGTTTCAGTAGTCGCATTTCTTGTTTTACCTATTATTCATGTTTCTTCCCTGAATCACCGGAAGTGACCTCAGAAACCGGCCATTGTCTGGTCATCTGGCCGAAGTGTCCATACAGGCAAGAAGCATGTTCTTACAGCAACGCTGAGGCTATTTCATAAAGTTTGAGTAGTCGCATGCCTAGTTTTGAGCTTCATCCATATTTGTCTCCTGGTTGACCGGAAGGGACCCTACAACCCAGCCTTGGCCATATGGTAAAATTGACAATATTGAGAGTTGATGTCTTGCACTGGCTTTCTGAGTTGATTTCATGACGTTCAAGTAGCCGCATATGCTGCTTCAGGTTAAATTGACATGTGTTCCTTGGCCTCGGCTCCTACCCGGGAAATACTTCTGGAATCAGGCTCCGGCTTTAGTCCCATGCAAGAACCAAATAGTGTATTCCTGCATTGGTCCGTTACATAATGTCTAAAAATGGCTTAAACTTGTGAAAAAACTCGTTGTAAAATATGTGACTTGGGAACACCTATTTACGGTTGAAAAACATGTCCAGATCTGAACTTCCGGTTTGAAAACCCCACTCGCAGGTAGTCTAACTCATCCCATCGATCATAAATGGAAACCGCATTTCGTTTAACTTATTTGTTTCTGAGCACCAGTCGATTGAAAACAAAAGGTCTGTCCCGGGGCTTTGAGGGTTCATGTTATAATTTTAAAAATCAGTTTTTTCAATGAAAATTCTCTTAGTGAACATATTTTCAGCCAAACAAAATTAGTTCTGGGTATACCTGTAAACAGCTTTTGACCTTTTATTGACTACCATCCCCTACATACCGAATAGTCAAACGCACCAGGCGGGGCCAGGAAGGGCTGATTGGGCGAAACCAAAGCCTACTTTGTTTTGGCTAGCTCGTCTCGTCTGGTCGGCATCGGTGTACTAGCGAGAGACGAAGGAGGAAAAACTATCAATTTTATCCGATGAATCGAGTTAACCAGCAGCAAAATTGAGTCTCTCTTGATCGGGCGGATCCGCAGCCGAGCGTTAAACCACTTTTTATAACATAATAATGTTAATCCGCGCGTCAGTTGATTATGTGTTTGTATTGCATACTTAGAGGGTTATCAATTCCGGGCCGGACCACTTGCGGTCAGATTGCGGAGGAACCACTCCGCCGACCGGCGCAACGGGAAAAGCATCATTTCATAACGGTTCAGCACGACGACGACGCTATCACAGGCTTCGAGTTGCGTAACAAGGTTCGGTCCTAAAAAAGTTCCTTCGTCGCTTATAAAACAAACCGACATCATAATCATCATCATCGTCGGTGGTGGTATCAAATTGCACTTTTTAGTTAATCCAATCCAGGCCGACCGGGCTGCAATGGTCGAATGGGGGGCATGAATAATTTAAGCTTAATTATCAACCGTCTGAACTGTTGTGTGGGGCTGAGCTGAGAGAGACAGAGAATCACGCATAAATGCTAATACGACATGTGATGGAGGTTGCAGACATTGTGGCTAGTGATTGCGTCCTTTCTAGTAGGGTTAAATGGTTCGAAATGCCAACTTAAGCTCAATCGAATCTAACATAGCACAGCATAGAATAGATCACATATGATTTATCGATAATGACGCCGGTCAAGTCCTTACAGTCAGCTGAGATGGAGAAGAAATGTTAAGGTGTAATGATTGTTGCTTCTAGATACCAAGAATACCTCTGCGTCTCCACAATAAGTACGGGAAATGTGTTTATTAGTTAAGAAGGGAGTCTGGTAGTCACTTTTGTTCAGTGATGTGATCCATGGAAAAACACGACTCTTACTCAAAACCGAAACCGTTGCGAAAAGTTTTTTTTTTTGCGATTCATTTAACCTCTGTTTAATTAGTCATCTGCTAGCAAATGCAATCCTGAAGTACGTCGATATTCATAATGCCGAACTATTCCATGTTTATTGTTAGTAATGAAGAAAAACGAAGGGTAGATTATGTGTGTATAAAAAATTACAAAACAGAAATGAGAGTTCATGCTGACACTTGAAGTAACGAACCGTCTATAGTTTTCAATTTAATGATCTTAAGTGTTTTCTACATTAACCGTTTCTGATAATAATTTCATTCAAATGTGAAGTGAAGTCTCACCCAAGAGTGCATTTTGAGCCACTTTGCCCTATGTCGACGCTAGATGACGACGACAGCCAATATCAGGAAGTGCTTCTCCGGTTGTAGGTGTACTTCTGAACCAAAATTAAACCACCATCTACCTCCCATACTCAGACATGCACGCAATGGTTCACTTGCAAAACCGATCCATTCTGTAACCTGTAGTGGATTATAATTGGTCATTCAGCTTGATTGGATTGGACCGACCCTCTCAGGTCCTCCCACCGTTGTGTTTTCCATGTTCTGCGTCTATGGCTGCTTCTGAGCTGAGATTGTTCCTAATTTTAAACTGCAATGAGGTAAGCAGATTACCGCCACCACTACAATGGCTGAAGGGAAGCATAAAGTTTAACTGCTTATTGTAAGACACCTTAGTCGGACAGATCTTTTAATTTTTCTTAAAAAGCAATCTCCCAGTAGCGATCTAACGGTGAGGTCTATTCTACAAGCGTACAGCCGCCTCAGCATCTAGGTTGATGGGCCGCACAGGAAGGGAAGATTAAGGTCACACTCATTAGAGTACACCTGTGAAAAGTGTGATCTGCGGTGACTTTTGAGCTTTGAGATGGTTTGCTTGTTCGCATTTATGGTACTAAGCGGTTGAAGGTTTTGGATGCGTAATGTGTATTAACCGTCTACGGGGCGTTCTTTCTCAGCATATGTGAATGTATATGGGGTCAACATTTGACTACAGCATTTAGTTTTGGACGCTACATATGGTACCATGTCAATTCTTAATTGGATAATCAAATCAATGTCAGCTTATTTGACCAAGACATCAAAAAATTAATGTAATGGGTCATAAACTGCTGTTAAGCCATTCAATTCACTTCAACCAAGGCCTGTGCACGATAAATTGTAATTGATTTGTAATAAATCAAAAATGAATATTAATCAGTGAAAATTGCTACTTTTACAGATATTGAAAAAGAGCATCCTCTACAAATTTCGGTAAGAATCTCTTTGCATTCCTTGCCCAGTAATATGTCAGAATCTAGTAAAAGATTAAAAAAAAATCAAACAATTTTGCCATGGACTATTATTTATAACATCATTGGTAGTCCATCATAAGAATCCTACTCAAAATTCAGATGGAAAACCATATAGGATACGATAAGCATTTCACCTAGTTTAAGGTGAAGATGAATCGAAACTAAACCTCAAATTTTCAAGAGCACAAATCTGGAAAACCAAACACCCGTTTGAGCTGAAAGTTTTCAGCTTAAACGGATATTTGGTTCAACAGTTTCGTGCTTTTGAAAATTTGAGGTTTGGCTTCGATTTATCTTTACCTTAATTCTAAAATCTTCACAACAAAAAAAAATCTTCAATTTACATGCTTTCAAACATTTATGATTGTTCTGTAAACGGGTTATACTGCATATTCAACTATACATAATGTAAACTGCCTCATTGCATTTAAGAATGCTAGCAATTTTGAGTTAAACTGAAACATTTCATGATCTTGCATTGTTTATGATTCATTTTTGATTGTTTATGATTTATTTTTCAACTTAAAATCATGTAAACCGAGCGGCTTCGCTTGCAAGACTCTTTGAGAGAAGACGTCTTCTTCTTATTTGGCTTAACATCAATTATCTTGATAAAGCCTCGCCAACAATATTTCGCCAACTCACTCGATTCATGGCCGCTTCTCTCCATCCTCGACTGTGACCCACGTTCTCCAGGTCCTGGTGCACCTGGTCAATCCACATAGCTCGCTGCGCCCCACGCCTTCTTGTTCCGACCGGATTCGTAGCGAACACCATTTTTACAGGGTTGTTGTCCGGCATTCTTGCAACATGCCCTGCCCAGCGTATCCTTGCAGCTTTAGCTACCTTCACGATACTGGGTTCGCCGTAGAGTTGAGCGAGCTCATGGTTCATCCTTCGCCGCCACACGCCGTTCTCCTGCACGCCGCCGAAGATCGTCCTTAGCATTCGGCGTTCGAAAACCCCAAAAGCTTGCAAGTCCTCCTCGAGCATAGTCCACGCCTCATGCCCATAGAGGACTACCGGTCTTATGAGCGTTTTGTACATCGTGCATTTGGTGCGGGGGTGAATCTTTCTTGACCGCAGTTTCTTCTGGAGCCCATAGTAGGCACGACTTCCGCTGATGATGCGCCTTCGTATTTCCCGACTAACATTGTTGTCAGCCGTCAACAAGGATCCGAGGTAGACGAACTCGTCCACCACCTCGAAGGTATCCCCGTCTATCGTAACACTGCTTCCTAGGCGGGCCCTGTCGCGCTCAGTTCCGCCAACCAGCATGTACTTTGTTTTCGACGCATTCACCATTAGCCCGACTCTTGTTGCTTCGCGTTTCAGGCGGGTGAACAAATCTGCCACCGTTTCAAATTTTCTTCCCAATAATATCCATGTCGTCCGCGAAGCAAACAAATTGTCCGGATCTCGTGAAAATCGTGCCTCGACTGTTAAGTCCAGCTCTCCGCATAACACCTTCAAGCGCAATATTGAACAACAGGCACGAAAGTCCATCGCCCTGTCGTAGTCCCCACCGAGACTCGAACGAACTGGAGTGTTCGCCCGAGATCTTCACGCAGTTTTGCACACCGTTCATCGTTGCTCTAATCAATCTTGTGAGCTTCCCGGGAAAGCTGTTATCGTCCATGATTTTCCATAGCTCTACGAGGTCGATACTATCGTATGCCGCCTTGAAATCGATGAACAAGTGGTGCGTAGGGACCTGGTACTCACGGCATTTCTGGAGGATTTGCCGCACGGAAAAGATCTGGTCCGTTGTCGAGCGGCCGTCGATGAAACCTGCTTGATAACTTCCAACGAACTCGTTTGCTATAGGTGATAGACGACGGAAGAGAATCTGGGATAGCACTTTGTAGGATGGTGATTGCACGATAATTTTCACACTCCAGTTTGTCGCCCTTTTTGTAGATAGGGCATATAACGCCTTGCTTCCACTCCTCCGGTAGCTGTTCCGTTTCTCAGATTCTAACTATCAGCCGATGCAGACAAGCGGCCAACCTGTCCGGGCCCATCTTGATGAGTTCGGCTCCGATACCATCCTTGCCAGCGGGAGCTGGTTGGTGTCCGCTGTCCGCTGTGCTGACGTAGCCATCGCCTTCGCTGTCCTGACCTTCTGTGCCTGTGTTTCCTGCGACATTCAGGTGTTCATCGTAGTGCTGCTTCCACCTTTTGATCACCTCGCGTCCGTCCGTCAAGATGCTCCCATCCTTATCCCGGCACATCTCAGCTCGCGGTACGAAGCCTTTGCGGGATGTGTTGAGCTTCTGATAGAACTTTCGTGTTTCTTGAGAACGGTACAGCAACTCCATCTCTTGGCATTCCACCTCTTCCAGGCGGCGCTTTTTGTCCCGGAATAAGCGGGTTTGCTGTTTCCGCTTCAGTCTGTATCGTTCCACGTTTTGCCGCGTACCATGCTGCAGCATTGCAGCCCGCGCTGCATTCTTCTCCTCTAAAACCTCCTGGCACTCCTCGTCGAATCAATCGTTTCTTGAGCTCCGTTCCACATATCCGTCGGTGCCGTACATCATTGATGACGGATAGTTTTGGGCGCAGTTTCACCATCACCAGGTAGTGGTCGGAGTCAATGTTAGCGCCACGATAGGTTCTGACGTCGGTTATGTCGGAGAAGTGCCGTCCATCGATCAAAACGTGGTCGATTTGCGATTCTGTCTGTTGAGGTGATCTCCAGGTGTACCGATACGGGAGGCTGTGCTGGAAATAGGTGCTACGAATGGCCATGTTCTTGGAGGCGGCAACATCTATCAGTCATAGGCCGTTCTCGTTCATCAGCCGGTGGGCGCTGAACTTTCCAATCGTCGGTCTGAACTTCTCCTCCTGGCCAACCTGAGCGTTCAAACAAAGACAAATTAAAGACCTCCATGTCCCTTGCAGTTGCCCAAAATTTTATGGCTCATAAGGTAATATAGAATGCCGTGAAAAGTGTACTGCGATCTGTCAAGCTTGGGTACCTTTTGTACTACCGAGGGACGAAATGCAGTACTAGAAGTGGTACCCAATCTGAGCCCGAGTGTGACGGACCTGGTTCAAATCTCCTATGATGATCTTGACGTCGTGGCTTGGGCAGCGATCGTACTCGCGTTCTAGCTGCGCGTAAAATGCGTCCTTGTCATAATCAGTGCTTCCGGAGTGTGGGCTATGCACGTTGATCATGCTGAAGTTAAAGAATCTTAACTTGCACAATCGTTCATTGATCGGCCACCACCCGATCACGTGCCTTTGCATATCACCCATCACTATGAAAGCTGTTCCCAGCTCGCGTGTGTTGCCGCAGCTCTGGTAGATGGTATGATTACCTCTAAACGTTCGCACCAATGTCTACGATGTCGAGTATGCGAGTACTTCCAATGAAGTTGAGAGATCTGCAATTCCACGTACCGAGTTTCCAATCGCTAGTCCATTTTCGTCGCTGTGGTCTTTGCCGATTGTTTCGGTCCGTATTCTCTCGTTGACGTTACTGTGCTGATGTGTTTTTACGGTTGGCTTGCAGGGCCTGACACCAACCCCCTAGATTTCCGGAGGACCATTCCCCCTTAATGTTCGGAAGTCCATAGTGCGCAGTTTAGCTTAGAGTCCTTCTCTGGCACTCGGACGATGATCAGCCGCCCCTGACATGGGGAACAGACGCTCAAGGTTTGCAGAAGCAAGAGCAAAAGCAAACCCCCCCTTCCCTGTTAGCATACGACCAAAGTTCCCACCGGGGGTTGGTTACCCGATCTTGCCCAAGGTTACTCGTACCCCGGCCAGTACCACGAGGTGGTAGGGATAGGAGTTGCTGGGCAAGAGGCTAAGGACCGCACAAAGGGATACGCCATGCCCGGCCATTGAATATTTATGGTTTTGTTAGTAATTTTTGATACAATAGCTGTGTTTATTGGATTTATCGTTGAATAATACAAATGGCTTTATATGATTGAAGCTAAAAATACGAGACATATATATTAGAGATTTTTCGGTGTGTTTCTAAGGATTTTGTAAAAATCCTTCCAAAGAATTCGCAAGCATCCCGCTCAGGTTTGATGGTCTATGTTTCTTAATGAAACTCAAACAAGTTGCATGTGCCTGCTCTGGATCTGTTACAGTATGGCCCATAAAAAAAAATGCGAAAATTGTTCGAACGTGAATATAGCATCCACAAGCGATTTTTTCATTGTTTTTGCAAGTAAATGTAATTTCTGATTATTGTTGTATATTCTTACATAACTATCCAGGACAATTTTTATCATATTTTTCTTACTGTCCTAAATAATGTTATAAAGCAAAGAAGCTCAAAGGTTTTGTCCGCCCAAAGCAAGAAACAGAGTCTGATTGCCGTATACTCTGGTGATAAATTTTCCACCTTCAAAACCCACAGTTTATTGTTGAAAATATTAGTTTGTTTGGTATCAGAAGATGGAGGAGTTCTTAGAGAACGTGTTTTTGATGATCACAAAAAATATTTTGCCAGGGTCATATTTTTTAGGGCATTTGCGTCTTACAGGTTTGATATGCCTTTATTTTTTGTTTAAGTTGAATAAAAAATATATACGGAGGCCTTTAACAGATTTTTGAGGATGAAATTTGTTCCTTCGGTTAGAGACAACTTATATCAATACTAGCTCATAGGTTTTGAGCAAAGCGGAGCCGCTTATCACACTTATATGAAGGTTCAATCAAAGCTTTCCATAATGAGCCTTTTTTTTACAAAATATGATTAAGTCTTCAAATCTCCTGGTATGAATCAATTCTATCATTTGATATGGGCGTATGCTGGAGACAAGGCCTGTGAAGAAGCTGACGTCATCGTTGATGTTATAGAAGCTTTCATCACACATATATTGAATTCGACGTCCGCATGATAAAATTTGAAGGTATTCTTCCAATTCCTCTCTGGTAAGGGGCGGTCCATTAATTACGTAAGGCAATTTTGGCGGTTTTTAGACCCCCCCTCCCCCCATGATAAGATGTTTTGGATGAAAATTGAAAATAATTTGTATGGCGCATAAGAAATCTCAAAATCCTACACAAGTTTGTCCGAGTCTTCCCCAAGATTTTGAGAATAATCCTGCCATAGATTCTGGGTGAATTCTCTATGGATTTTATGAAATTCATGTTCACGAAAATCTTAGTTATGAATCATCCAAGAACTTTTGGAACTGTGAGTAAGTTAGGAAATAAAAACATATTTCAGCCTAGGCAGCTTGACTTTTAAGTATTTAATTGAAATTCAGATTGTTGATGCTTAGATTCACCGACACGCAACACCGTAAGGGGTTAAGAGGAAAATAATTATCTACGTTTTACAAATTTTCAAAACCAGGTTTTTTGCTCAAAATTGAAGAAATGTTCAAGAAAATCTATCATTGCATTGCCCTTGCTATCTGTAATGTAGTGATAGATTTTTATGAGGATTTCTTTGAAACTGGTTTTCAATTTTCGATGATTGCTGATGATTGAATGATGGATTCTCGAGCCTTAAGGCCTCTGAGAGAACAATTCGTGAGTATAAAGGGATTATCCAACGCCATCTCCATTGATGGGATCAAGATTTATGGGTTTTTCTTTCCTAGAGTTCTTTCACCTTATACACTTTACTTTCGTCCAGTTTATTCACAAGTACACAACATTTAGTTTACTTTAAGTACAATTCCACAATACTACATTTATTTAAACATTTAAATATACTACATACATACAAATAGTTATTGAGATAAAACCTTGGTGACCGTTACCCTCTTTGCTTGAAGTAGCACTAAAACTGTAACCTTCTAATCTCTTACCGATCAACTCGTCGCGATCGTGTAATGATGACGTATTTATCTTTCTCTCTGCTCATTAATCTTAAACTTCTCATGAGCCACAAATAATAACAGAGCTGTATTATTAAGTTTTCATCGAAGTACTGCTTCCACCTTTCAACCACCTCACGTTCGTCGTTTAAAATGCCGATGAGTTGAACTCCCAGAGTTTCTGCGTTTCTTGAGATCGGCCCAGCTGTTTTATCTTCTCGTAACCGCATCCTCCGGACGGCATTTATCAATGTGATCTATAAGAGGTGAGAAGAAAGTCATTATGTGATTGTATTAGTACAATTAAAAGTCAAAACAAACATTGAGGGGAAGTTGAGTGACATCATACCGTTTCAATGAAATGCTGAGAGTTGATGCAAAACACTCCATATCGTGGAACAAACCAAGATTAGAGTTACATATTTCTCAGGAGCACATAAATGTATTGTCTGTTTCATTCACCAGGCATTGAAGAAGTGAGCGATCATAGTGAGCATGAGCTTTGCGCAATCATAGCGACCATGGTCTGTGAGCGATCTGTGCCACTCAATCAAATTCCAGCTTGCGATTATGAGCGATCACTGTTGCAGTAAACAATGAGCTTGAAATATCACTTAGCAACAGTGATTCAACACCAAAGCGTATCAGTATCATGGAAGTAAACAATATGTCACAGTCAAAATTAATGTTAGGAGCACCATTGTTCGGCGTTTTGCAAAAATCTGTCTTACTAAAGTGGTATCAACAAGTTTACCTGTGGGACAGTCGTGTCCTATATAACCCTCAACAGCACCAAGCGGGTTTCATGTTTTTCTCAGACTGCTTAACAGTAATGATGCAAACAATCTTAGTATAAAAAAGGCACGGTCATCAACCGATATTATTCCGAGTCTTCAATGCAATTGCACCCCATTTTCTACAGCGCAACACAAAGCTACACGCATCACATAGGGAACCGAGTCCTATTCTTGGCTTTCTTGACTTTGGATTTACCTCGACAGGGAGTTTTATTTTTTGAAAACTTTTGGGTTCATGTTTGGCATCAAGATGCGTCGTACAGAAGTGCTTTCTTTTGCAGAATTTAAAATAATTCGGCCAAGAAATACACCCTCGCCAAAGAAAATCATGTGCCCAAGCAGTTTTTCACCCCAATGCATAGTGTTATCTACCACACCATGGTCTGGGAAAATAGTAGTTTACGGAACAAGTTGCGGAATGATGATTTTTACAGCACGAGTCGTAAATTTATCCTACGAGGCTTGCCGAGTAGGATAATTACGTCGAGTGATGTAAAAATCGAGTTCTGCAACGAGTTATGTACAACAATTTTTGCAATTTCGTAGAAGACTACTTGAGGGTATCCGAAAATATATCGGAATGCATTCACCATTATTTTATAAGTTCTGATAAATAGTTGTGTTATGATTAATTACGCAACTCAAAACAGTTGCGTAATGAAAAAGCGTTGCGTAATGAATCATTACAGCACTGGTTTCAGTTGCGTAATGAATATTCCCGCACTGTATACTTCAGTGCAGGAAAGTAGGCCGTTTCATGACAGATTGTCGTGATGAAAAACAGCCTATTACGATTAGAAATTGCAAAATAGTAGTTTACGGAACAAGTTGCGGAATGATGATTTTTACAGCACGAGTCGTAAATTTATCCTACGAGGCTTGCCGAGTAGGATAATTACGTCGAGTGATGTAAAAATCGAGTTCTGCAACGAGTTATGTACAACAATTTTTGCAATTTCGTAGAAGACTACTTGAGGGTATCCGAAAATATATCGGAATGCATTCACCATTATTTTATAAGTTCTGATAAATAGTTGTGTTATGATTAATTACGCAACTCAAAACAGTTGCGTAATGAAAAAGCGTTGCGTAATGAATCATTACAGCACTGGTTTCAGTTGCGTAATGAATATTCCCGCACTGTATACTTCAGTGCAGGAAAGTAGGCCGTTTCATGACAGATTGTCGTGATGAAAAACAGCCTCCCAGTAAACACAAACTCGTATACGATAGCGCATAAGAGTACAAATGTGGAGGCGATATATGTACATGCGCCATAAAGCTGCGTGTAAGATGACCGTATATCGCCTCCACATTTGTACTCTTATATCCCATCATAAACGATGGTGTGTTTACTGGGCTATTACGATTAGAAATTGCAAAATAGTAGTTTACGGAACAAGTTGCGGAATGATGATTTTTACAGCACGAGTCGTAAATTTATCCTACGAGGCTTGCCGAGTAGGATAATTACGTCGAGTGATGTAAAAATCGAGTTCTGCAACGAGTTATGTACAACAATTTTTGCAATTTCGTAGAAGACTACTTGAGGGTATCCGAAAATATATCGGAATGCATTCACCATTATTTTATAAGTTCTGATAAAAAACAGCCTATTACGATTAGAAATTGCAAAATAGTAGTTTACAAGAACTGTTAAACCATACAGCAACAAAATGACAATGTCTTACCGAACTAATTTATCCACCACGTAACTCTAGAGCTCTGTCATTTGAAAAACAAAATTCCTCAATACACTTCAATTCGGTCAAAACTGCCGTGATCAGTTGGTTTCTGTTGTTGATTTGCGCTGATCACAGAGGGTTTAATCAATGATCGTCAACGCTCAACGAGCTTGACAAATCACGGCCTACCGCTAAGCTGATCATCAAGTGCGCCTAAAATAGGCTGATTTCAGCTCATGAGCTGAGCATTTTCAATACCTGTCATTCACTACAAAACGCGCTGTCAACTTTCGAACAGACTGAAAAAAATCGTCGCCAGCAAATCAATCAAAGGAGGTGATTTGCCTTTGTGTTGGCAAGACTGGTGAAATGTCAAATGCCAGAAAATAAATCAAAGGCGGTGATTTGCCATTGTGTTGGTAAGACTGGTGAAACGTCAAATTCACGGCGGTTGCTTGGTTGGCGGCGATTTTGGCGACGGTTTCACTGCCGACGATTACAAATCGTCGCGTCCGATAGGGTGCAAAATTTACAATACTAACGAGCCTCCAACCAAACCGTCTCTCAGCTCATCGGAATCCTAGTGTGCTGCGCTAGACGGAGGCTCACGAAAATTTTAAAAGCGCGCGCTAGGTGATGTGCTCCTGGGGAGACTCGTCTCATGCGCTGTTCGGCGCTACGGCTCGCCATCGGTATCCAAGTTGTGAAACAACTGCTTAGTAACGAAGAGCCTCTACAACTATTTTCGCTTCATTATACAGGTGTCTAGATGGTCTACATGATATGGTCGAAGACTCGCGATCCAAGAGTTACAATTTCGATCCCCGTTGAAAACTTTTGTAATCAATTCAATTATTGCGCTGAATTTTAAACAGCACATGTGACGCAGCACATGAGACCGCAGTGAGACACATCTCTAAAAAAATGAGGCGCACCGAAAAAGGTCTCACAATGTACAGCGCTCCCGTGCGCTTGCAAGCAATGAGCAGGGTTGGGAAAAAATCTGAAACTCATTCTACAGTAGCCAAACAAAGCCAATCACAGTCAGCGAAGCCAGTGAAACTCACGCCCATCGCTGCTGTAGGCAAATGCCTTGAAAATTGCAAAACACCCGTTGCTAAGGGCAACCCGAAATTACTGTAGAAAAATGTTCTATTTCCCGCTGCATTTCCCGCATTTAGAGCCTTCAATGACACTCATGATTTAGAAAATTCGTGCACCCAACAGAGGCTACTTGATGAGATTCACGTTTTTGAACTACTGTACTGGGAGAGCCACGTGATTTTCGCGAAAAGTCAAGCCTACTACTATTACCATTCCCAGCACTGGCAATGAGGCTCCTGCACCTAAGGCTACAGCACGTGCACAGTAACTCTAACCAAGATCACACCGGGAAAATCTGCAGCTAACACTTAGACGTAATCGTCGTATGGATAGATTCCAGAAACATTATTTTTGCAATAAATTCGCGGATGACAGTACTTTTCATAGTTATATTAACTTTGAGCACTACATTTATTGATGAAATATGAGATATTCATTCAAATGAAGAACAATTGCAGCCTTTTCCAGCACATTTTCAGTTTTGGTGACGTTCGGGTGCCTTCCTTTGGTATATTTCCTCTGTTTCATAATATCTTGCATCCTAAAATAAAGCAAAATTTAGAACAAAACTTGATTTACCTGAAATTCCATCTTTCTGTGACTAATTCCTTCATGTTTTTGTTTGAACAACAGCACACAGGACAACCTTGGTAACGACAGGGGTTGCTAGCAACAAAACCCCGAAAAAATCGATAACAAACTGTATGACGGCAGGCAGCGGCAGAAAGCAATGGGTTGCTGTGTGGAAACATAAGCGATTCACTAACACATGAAAACAGTTGTGTATTACACGAAATCATCTCCTCATCTCTTTTAAAGCACATTGGGCATTTATCTCTCCCGGAAGAGGTGGGTCTGCTGTTGCGGTTTTCATATATCGGTTCCACGTTCCGCCGGGTCGGGTTGCTGCAGATTGCTTACCCGCGCTGCATTCTTCGCCTTTAAGACCAACACTTCTAGTCAAACCAATCTACACTGAATAATTGCATTTATTTATTTCTTTTCCAATATTTTCTGACAACTCTCTACTTTTTTTAATAGTTTTCTGTCTCTCCTTTCATCTCTTTTCAGGTAGGTGTCAAAACAATCATTCCTTACATTTGGAGATCAACTTATTCAGCAATATTAACAATCGATTTGGATATAGTTTCAGGTATTCTTTAATACAAAAAATGTAGTAAAATGAATTGCATAGATGACCCGATTTTGTCAGCGCCTTCTTCAACCCCGTTTCAGTTTTCTTATAAAAAGTAACCATATACTTCCTATGATATAAATATTCATGTATCTTAAACAGGACTGAAAAGGGTGTGGGGAAAATTATATAATACATAGAACTGTGACAATAAAAAATTCAAATTTTAATATAATTTTGTTTACTAAATTGGTAATTAGACGAGTGTCATTTTTTTAACCCTGAGTGAAAGCAAAAATACTGAAACCCTCACCGCTCAGCGAATTCTTAACGGATTCAAATGATTTTTTGTCAGTTCATTGGCCCACATATCTAGTTTCTGTAAGTGGCCAGAGGAACTCGGAAATATTCCTGTGGCCGGAGTTATTCCGGTGGGTCACTGGGTCAAGTCGGGTAAAAAAGGCTATTTTTTGGGACATGCCAAGTTACCTTTATTTATTTGCAATGACAATCATTTTAATTTGCATAAATCATTAAGATCTGATATTCAACAGTATAAATGAAGAGTTTTGCACCGTTTAAAATATACCGGATGTGGCAATTCGGGCGTAATGCCCACAAGAACCGGCTGTAGATTTGTTGGATACTAAATCGTTTCAACTCTCGAAAAGAAGAAATCAAACATAATTGTGCACTAAAATGCGTTCCCATAAGCTTGGCACAGATATTCAGATGCAAATTGGCCACTTTATCATAAGTTTGAGGCGTCCCAAGAGTCGAAAATGGTTATTTGTAGGATTAATCAAATGCAAAACTCATAGTTATCCAATTCAATCGCTTCTCAAAAGATGTACACTGATGAAATTCTGTCTTGTAGTGACCACATTATAGCTGAGCCCGGAAATTATCTGTTACTTGAAATTTGCCTACCTTCAGGGGCACAAACGCACAGTACCCATCTCACCCGACCTGACCCAGTGATCCACCGGAATAACTCCGGCCACAAGAATATTTCCGAGTTCCTCTGTCCACTTCTAGAAACTAGATATGTGTGCCAGTAAACTGACAAAAAATCATTTGAATCCATTGAGAATTCGCTGAGCGGTGAGGGTTTTACAATTTTTGCTCTCACTCAGGCCTATACGGGTTAAATAAACACTTAAAACTCGGCTAATATTTTCAGCATTGCATCGACTAAAATATTTGGATAATACTCCATTAGAGCCTCTATACCTTTGAAAAGCACTTACGAAGTTTTGTTAGAAAATAATCTGTTTTAGATTAAATAAACGAAAATCCTTATTTAGTATTTTACCATTTAATTCCGCTAGAGTTCGCATCCTTTGACAAACACGCGTTTTCGACCTCAACTCTAAGGCCGTCTTCAGTGTCGTCTACTAGACCCGAGTTCAATACACGACACTGAAGACAGCCTTGCAGTTCAGGTCAAAATACTCGTATCTGTCAAAAAATACAAACTAGCGGAAAAAATGATAAAGTACTAAATTGGGGTTTTGTTTATTTATAGGTATTCCCCCTAACAGCTCGAAGACTTAATATCATGTTTAAGAATAGCAAATCAGTCATGCAAGTTATCGTGCAAAAACATTATGAATAATGCTGATGCTCATGCTCTCAGTGTTGTAATTACATGCTTGACGTCCTATATAATCGAACTGGAATATGTGTTCTCTTACTTTTTAAAGAAAATCCCCCAAATTCAGATTATCATGGTCGAAACCTTTGCCAAAACAGCACGACAAGCACACTTTTTTGTTGAATTATAATCCATACCTTCACCACTAACAGTACCCACTTTTGTCTGGCCATCGACGCGCCAGTCATTTGTAATAAAACTTCGCAAAACAATGGTCGTCACTCGCCAAGTACAGGGTAAGAATCAGCGCGAGAGAAAAGAAAAACGGGACTTTTTGACTGGCTTAAAACTTCTTCACCACAACCGCCATCGCCTCCGCCAAGTATGACGTAAATATTTTTCCATTCGTTTCCAGAATGGTGAATTTGATGTCTCCAATGGGCTCTGGGCAGACTGCCAGACGCATTCAAATGGCCGGAAGTTGGAATGGTTGGTGATTCATGGTAGGGAATTCAACAAGACTCGGTCATTGCATGTGGAACCAAACGCACTTTATTGGTAATGTCAACGCAAGAGCTATAGTTTCATATAAAGTAACAGATTTTGTAACAATTCGGTACTACATTTATGCACGAACTGCATGCAAACTAACTGAACAGGTAAAAAAACAGAATTTTATATTTTCATAGAAGACTTCTTCTCCTTTTTGTTTTTTGCAACAGTTTGAACAATTTTAGCATTAAAAAAGTACAAAAAACCACTAAATATATTTTTGAAATAAATCTTACGTATATTACGTCTTTCTCAACTAAGTGTTCATTGAGTACTTCCACAATTATTAACATACGGTCCCATTGCATTTTTATCAACATGAAACCACTTCTTTGTGGTTCCATTAGAAAGGTCTCTCGGTGGACAGGAAAACGTAAACCATTAAGATTCAAATGTGCTACTGTCTTCCTGTGAATGCAACAGCGGGGGGCTTACCGCACAGGTCATTGTCGTTTTGGCGCTTTCGACGTCTTTACATTCGCCATTTAGACGTCCCTTGTGTTATTTGCTAATTCGCCATTTGGGTGTAGGATTATGCTTAACCGCAGCGTTTTCTCAATGATGCGACTCATATATGCTGCTGCAGAAAGTGACTCGCGTAAAACGAGGTTTCCATGTCAGTGGACCAATTCGATTCCGATTTGCATATAATGATGGCGCTCATCATATGGCTTCCTTCCTTCTTCCGTCGGTCGACAATGACCCAAGATGAGTAACCGCCATCGCCGTCGCCACTGAATGTGACGACGTTTTGTCGCTCGCAACGAAACGCATAACCAAACGGATGGTGGTGTCGGTTTCATTAACCCATCTTTTATCACACTCGGGCCGGCTGGTTTGCCGGTATAAACCACCAGCTTGCATCGAAGAAAGTTGTCAGTAATTTTTTTTGCACATCTGCCTGTGCACTAGGGTGTCTCAGAAAAAATGGTCAAAAATTGAACTAATAGTGCGCAGTAATCAAGTTTTTTTTTATTTAAAGGTTTCTGCAACAACATAATAGGGTGATTGATCTAGTGGTATTGTGTGTCCCAATAATAGTGGTAGTGCAGTTTCAAGCGAGTTATAGGCAATTTTGATTTTTATGTGTTTTACTCTAACATGGCCCTTATTAAAATGATATGAATGTGCATTAAAAAATCTTGGAAATTATTAAGGAAAATTTTTTTTCACTCCGGATAATCGAATCACTATAAGAAAAATTTAAATCTGCGGTGAAAAAAACTTAAATATTATCTATTTTTGTTGTTTTCTTTACATAATGCAGTTGCGTAGCCAGAAATTATTTCTAGGAATATTAGGGGTCTTGAGAAGGAAACTAAATTTTTGCCCGGCATTAAAAAAAAAACCTTTTTCGAACCCCCTTTTATTACCTACACTCCCGTGCATAAGTTTGGGTTCACTCCCTAAAAAACATACAAAAAAGTTCAGCTCATATCTCTGTGATTACACGACCAATTGAAACTCTCTAAGCCGCATTCGAAAGGCAAAGAGTTATTCTTACTTCGTAAGTATTTTTCCATAAACATTCTTTGAACATTTTGTACAAAATTTTTACTCAAAGTTGTGACATTTTTCAAAAAACACACTGATAAAACATAGCTAATTTCCTTAGCATTGGATCGACCAAAATTGTTAAACAAGGTGTCATTAGAATCGTAATCTTATATTCTTCGAAGAGCACAAATTTTTGCGGAAAAATCTGAAAGCTATTCAAAATCAATTAAACAGTTATTATTTGCGCTCGAAAAAGCTTTAAACTTTTAAAATCGATTGAAAAATGGTAGAGATATTGATAAAAATGCTGTGCCTGTGGCTCAGGTGAACCCAAACTTTTGCACGATTTGCATCTTTTCAAAGAATATAAGATTACGATTCTAATGACACTTTGATTTAAAATTTTGGTCGATCCAATGCTAAGGAAATTAGATATGAATTTTCAATGTGTTTTTTGAAAAATGTCACAACTTTAAGTAAAAATTTAGTATACAAAATTCGAAATTTATTTTGGAGAAATACATACGAAGTAAGAATGACTCTACGTCAAATACGAACAAAAACGAAGTGAAGTGGTCTATGGACAGCGATGAGAGTGTGTCGTCTGTTTGTCTGTGTTTCAAGGTTACCAACGGTATGCCAAGGTTGGTTTTGATTAATTTCATCGGAAAATCATCCATTTCATTTACCTAGGCATTGACAGCTCTTTGAAGTTGTCTTAAGCTTTTATAATAGAGATGATTTCAAAATATTATGGGAGTATTGGAGCTACTAGTTTCGGCACTGCAGTCTTGGGTGATCAAAAAAACTGTTTTAAATTTTTCCCGACGTTTCGACTCTGTAGACGGATTAGAGTCGAAACGTCGGGAACAATAAAAAAAGAATCGTTTTGATTACCCAAGACTGCAGCGCCGAAACTAGTAGCTCCAATATTTAACCTTTTAGCGTGTCTCAAAAACCAAATCATGTGGTTCCTATAATTTGGGGATGCTGATTAAGATGCCGCTCTCAGAAATGTTGCAGCATTTTGTGCTGTCGTCAAAGTTGTATAAAATACTGCTTATATTGATGATTTAAAGAAATTTAAATTTTAACTAGTATTATTTTTTGATCATCAATTCCACCGAGCATACAAAATAGGACTCAAACTTGTGTATGGAGCATAGCTTGAAATTACTTTACCGATTTGTTCTTATAATTATTTGTATTGAAGCTTATAACTCGTTTATCGAGCCTTCTTTTTTGTTCTTCCGGTTTATGTCTTAAAAATTAATGCTGGAGTAATATAAGATAACATTTTTATTCAAGATTTTGCCTTCTTTTATAAAAACGCTAATTTTTCAATACATGTTCTTTCTGCTAACGTTATTTTTAAACTCATACTGAAGAGCTGGTTATTGGTTTATCAATGATTAACTACCCTTCTTAAATAATAAGCTGTTCTATGATATGTGGCTTCGAAACTCATTGGTTACATGCATATTTTAGTTTACACTTTTTTCTGATTTGTGGCCATACGGCATTCGCCCATTAACCTTTTAAGCCAAATGGCGTTCAAATTAATGACCCTTGGGCAATATATCAAATGCTTCAAAATTTCTTTATATATTAAGATTTTAGTTGTGAATAATCTTCTTCTGCCTTTTTTTCCTCTTCTTTTCCTTCATCTTCTTCATCGTCTTCTTTTTTAACTTCTTGTTTTTCTTTATGTTATTTGTTTTCTTTTTCTTCTTGGAGACGCAATGCCACTGCACAGTGGTCCAGATAGCAAGTTAACGCGGACATGAACTTTTCGACGTCATTTTGTGGTTGTAGGGTATCGGTTGCTTCCCAGAAGTGTCTCGAAATTAGTTGTACTACAATTCGTACGAAAGGGATTTTTTTCTGCACTAATCGCAATAGTGTCCTGTACGCCAACTTTTTTATGTTAATAGATAGCAAGTTTGTATATTCAGCAAAGTTGTAGCATATTTCAATACAAACAACTTTGTAGAACAAATTTTTTCTCTATCTCTTATACTTTCTGAGAAAATTGACTTTTTATATAAAAAAATGAAGAAAATCATTTTTTCACTCATAAGTCATTTATTTCCAAATTTAAGCAGCCTACTATGTTCTACAAAGTTTTTGGTACTATTATATTCTACAACTTTGGTGAATATATCACAGTTGTGTTTCTTCTGGTTTTCTTATTGTAGGAGATATTATTTTAAAATCATACCGTATTACAGGCCAAATAACTCGCAAAGATGCACTTGAAAATTAACCTACCTGTCACACCGTGGCTCTACACCCCTTAAAGAGTATTTGAGTGAAAATTGGTGAATATCTTATGTTTATATATATTTTTAAGACTATTTTCAATGACGGGTGTTTTGCAATTAAAACACATTAATTAGTCATCTTTTTTATAAAACACACAAAAGTCATGGCCGCCGCGATTCAGCATGAAATAATCAACACCTGTTTGATTTTGTAGAGTGTACTATATTTGTTAAAAAGCATAATTTTCAAAACTTTTTTAATAATTCTTGCGCTTCTTCGTGCAATTCCGAATGCTTCTGTGCGATTCGACGATTTGTCAGTGAGATCACTGGATCTGATGTGAGTAGCAATCGCAATTGTATTTTTTTGACACGGTTACTATGACTGATTTCAATACGACTTTAACTACTGTAATAATTACTGCTATACATAAATCAAAGACCCGAGATAAATAAATTGAATGCCTCTCAACTCTTGCAACATATTACCATTAATGACTCTTAATACGGCATGATTTTAAATTAAAATCTTCTTTGGGACGTTACGTCAGGAAAAAGAAGAAGAAGACGATAAGAAAACGAGAAGAAATACAACTGTGGTATATTCACCAAAGTTGTAGAATATAGCAGTACCAAAAACTTTGTAGAACATAGTAGGCTGCTAAAATTTGTAAATAAATGACTCATGAGTGAAAAAAAATGATTTTCTCCATTTTTTTCATATATAAAGTCAATTATCACAGAAAGTATAAGAGATAGAGGAAAAGTTTGTTCTACAAAGTTTTTTGTATTAAAATATGCTACAACTTTGCTGAACATACCAACTTGCTATCTATTAACATAAAAAAGTTGGCGTACAGGACACTATTGCGATTAGTGCAGAGAAAAAATCCCTTTCGTACGAATTGTAGTACAACAAATTTTGAGACACTTTTGGGAAGCAATCATACTCTAAAACCACAAAATGACGTCGAAAAGTTCATGTCCGCGTAAACTTGCTATCTGGACCATTGTGCACTGGAAATTATAATCAGCATAGTGTTCTAAGAGCACTTCCTCAGTTATTACCTGAGAGCTTTTTTTGTCAGAATTGCTATTTTCGATTTCGTATAACGCGTGACAGGCACGTTAATACGCTATGTACTCAAAAATTCTTCAACATTTTTTTTCATTAGTAATTATTAGCAGTGTTCATTACAAACTCCATTGCTCATGAGGTAATTCTGAGGCGCTTTCTAAAAAACCTTATAAATTCAACTAGATAAATTCACATGGGTTCTGCCAGAAATTCCGCATAAAAATTGAACTAGGATTCCCGAAGGAAGGAAAAAAACATTTTGTTCAAAAATGTTTCTATATGCTTTTTTCTTTAAAAGCAGATTCAATTCAAGGAAAAGTTTGAAGCTATTTTTTTTCAAGATTCTTTGTCGTAATTTTTTTTTAATTCTTTCAGATTACAACATTGGTCTTAGCAACATTCCAAATGATTGTAAGTTGAAACATGTTGGCTCATCTGCATCCTTTTTTGATCATTATATCTGAGGTGAATTCATAAAATAACCATTGAACAATTCTTTATGGCCACTCTGAACGCAAAACCTTGAATAATACTTAAGAGGAATCCCTTACTTTATTTCTGAAGTAAAATCTGGAATAAAACAGGAAAACAACAGCTGCGGGATAAACTTCTGGCCAAAGAAAGGAAATCTTCTCATAGATTCTTTACAATATTTTTATAAGACTCTGTTATGAAAAAATTACCATTTTGGCGCAACCGTTTTTTGAGAAATAACCATCTATGTTTCTGGTACCATTCTAGCCTTGAAAGGGCCATTAAAACTTAAAAAACATCATGTTGTAATTTTAATGTTTCATAGGGGCAACTCAACCGATTTCATAGAAGCTTCTTATTGCCTAACGTTGTGAAGCATGCATTTTATTTTTGTTTTTTTTTTTTTTGATAAATTGAGTAAAAACAAAATATCGAAAAACAATAAAGTTATTGTGATTTGAATGTATTGTTGTGAGGTTATTGAGCATGAGCATAGATGACCGTACAATTCGTAGTTGCTACTCCGTGATTGACCAGAACAATCGAAGTTGCACAGGGAATATAGGGGCCCATATAGCCGTAGCGGTAAACGCGCAAGACCAAGCTGAGGGTCGTGGGTTCGAATCCCACCGGTCGAGGATCTTTTCGGGTTAGAAATTTTCTCGACTTCCCAGGGCATAGAGTATCTTCGTACCTGCCACACGATATACGCATGCAAAAATGGTCATTGGCACAGTTAGCTCTCAGTTAATAAATGTGGAAGTGCTCATATAAGAATACTAAGCAGGCTCTGTCCCAGTGGGGACGTAATGCCAGAAAGAAGAAGAAGACAGGGAATTAATGAATGGGGCTTGGGATTAGCTTACCATTCTTCAATGTGCACAAATCGAGAGCTCAAAATTTAAAAGTCAATAACGGCGCCGGCCACGTCCTTACGGTCATCGGGGAAGGGAAGGAATGCTAGTTAGACAACCGTTGCTACTAGAGACCGAGTATACCTCTGCATCTCCACAGTTGTCATGGAAAGGATATTGGGTTAGTTGGATAAGGTAAAGATCTGGGAGTCACCAGTGGTTGGTGATGTGATCCATGTTATCATCACGCCTAATCGGATTTGCGATATAATTCGATAATCGTATTGTACCCCAAACAAGTGTTCATCACTCGCCTACGCAAAAGCAAGCAACGCGATCAATAGATCAAACACTACTAACGATCCGCGGCGCTTCGTCATTTCATTATACGACCGATGCGCGACATATTTGATCTTGCCTCCATCACCCGCTCCCGCAGGAGCAAGCGTCAAGGTCGGAAGCAGTGTTGACACAAGTACAGATTTATCTGGAAAGGTACAGATTTTTTGATAGTTTTTGGTACAGTTTCTGTACGGTACAGATTACAGATTTTCACGAAAAAGTACAGATTGGTACATATTTTTGGAATTGGCAATTTTGTGACACAAAATCCAAAAGACTCGTGAAATTTGGAACTCATTTTCACAAAATTATAATTGATAGATACAATTTCCAAAGAATCTAATAATAATTAAAATACAAGTGAAATTATTTTGATAAAAACTATATTAAATTTCCAAGTTTATTAGGTTTTTAGGAGTTCTTTCAACAATTTATGTTGGATGTGGTACAGATTTCGAGTACAGATTTTTAGAATCTCTGGTACAGATAAAAAAAAAATTTTGAACCTTCGATACAGATAGAAATGTGGCAACACTGGTCGGAAGATCAAACACAACTAACCGATCACGTCACTTTTTCACTTACCTCGACCGACGCGCGACATGTTTGATCTTGCCCTCATCGCTCGCCCCCGCAGGAGCAAGCGTAAAGGTCGGAAGATCAAACACAACTCTGTATTGTTGTGAGGTTATTATCAACAAACTAGTTTAAAGAATAAGAACAATAGGTTAAAGAATAAGTTTAGGTTAAATCCAGGACGTTCATACTGATACTACTGCAAAACTGGAGTTACATGTACCGTAATACAAACAAACTTGTTAACTACAAAAACCTATTAATTTTGAAATTGTTTTCTGACAATCAAAAATCCATTATATATCTGCCTAAAACCGAATAATATTAGTTGTTTAAGCACTAGGTTAAAATTTAAGTTCTGATTGAATGAAAAATAAAAATGATTTTTATAAATAAATACAGATATATTGGACATGGTACACTAGGGTGGGGCTTATTTCCAAAAATCTTTCGTAGTCAGGATTTACAAAGTGGAAAATGATCATCGGTCCCAAAATAACATCCTGTGAAAAAATGAGAATTTTTGGTGAAGGTTTAGAGGTGGCGCAAAGGGCGTATGTGCAGTTTTCCCATTTTAGTGAACTCTGAAAAATTTTGGTATGCTTTTCAGCTTGTTTTGGTGATTTTAGGACCCTTAAAGGCAAAAAATCACCTCAAAATTGCGATATCTCTACTCCTTTAGATGATATTTGACGAAATATATTTTATGCATGTGATTTTTGGCCCTTGAATAGGTTACAATGACGGATTACTATGAACCCGAATTAGAATAGCTGGGGAGGATTCCTATGCTTGTAGAATGGAACAAAGAGCAAAGAAGAATGATAGAAAGAACAAAGAACACAGAAGAATGTAAAGTGGGGTGGGTTAAACAAGGGGGAGGGTGTAACTGACGATATTATATTAGAATCAACTATGGAGTCGTGAAAATATCTCGGTTGGATGTATGAGATGTGATTATATGCAAGTTTAACACTCATTTAGTATTTTAGAACGTCCGTTTGATATAACTCCAGCAATTGCTTTTATAATCTGAAAGAAATTACTGAGGGGCCCAAATCCATACAGGCTCAAAATCCGTACACTTCATACAAATAGAAGGAGTTTTACATGAAGTGGAAGGGTTTAAATTCATTTCTTAGGTGTTCGGATTTTGATCCCACACGATATATCCTTATTAGGTAAATCCATAAACGATTTTTGCTTTCCAGCAATAACACTTCTTGTTAGAATTTCCACAGGAATTTCTGGATTATGATGCCATTTCAGCAATTAATTGCGTTTGGGGTTCCAATACTTCACTTTCGCCACAACACCTTCAACATAACTTCGGACAAACGAAAATGCAGATGAAGTTCAATACATCGTTCTACATCTGTATTTGAAATCTATGTTTATAAACAACAGCAGAAGCAAAAAAATTCAAATTGGTGCACGAGCTTCTATAGGGTGCAAGAGATAAAGTACTTCAGGTTGAAAACCTCTCAAATAAAATCAAAATTAAGTCGTCACAGTTCTGAAACATATTTTTTAGGACAGAGCTACATGAAGGAATTTTCACAGGATGTCCTATGTATATATAAATAATTATATAAATTAGTTATGAATTTAATAGATACTGCGTGAGGCTGAATTTCCAGGATGTAAATGTTGGAACGGTCCCTTTCGATATATCATCATTCAGAAAAAAAAACAACAAAAGGATTATTGAACTAAAGCAGTAAAGTGACGTGCATTTATCTATATCTACCAGAAGAATAATGATGAAATTTCGCATGAAATAAAGGACATTTTAGCCGTTATTGAAATTTTTCCATAAAGTCCAATAAAGTTGCAATAAGTTCCAATAAAATCGTATACAATGGGTCGAAAACTAGAGATGGTTAAAAAATTGGTGCTCTTCCCCTACTTGAAGAAAAATTGCTCGAAATATTTCTGAAGTAGGTAATATTATATATAAGTCATGGGGTCGGACCTGGTGTAGTGGTTAGAACACACACCTTTCACGCTGTGGATCTGGGATCCCATCTCCGAGAAAAAAAATGAAAAAAAATGAAGTCAATAAATATTATCATCGTTTTCTAGATTACCACCCTCCCACCTGTTTAACCCACCCCACCTTACATTCTTCTGTGTTCTTTGTTCTTTCTCTCATTCTTCTTTGCTCTTTGTTCCATTCTACTAGCATAGGAATTCTCCCCAGCTATTCATATGCTTATTCGGGTTCATATTAATCAGCCAGCGTAACCTATTCAAGGGCCAAAAATCGCATGCATAAAATATATTTCGTCAAATATCATCTAAAGGAGTGGAGATATCGCCATTTTGAGGTGATTTTTTGCCCTTAAGGGTCCTAAAATCACCAAAACAAGCTGAAAAGCATACCAAAATTTTTCAGAGTTCACTAAAATGGTAAAACTGCACATACGCCCTTTGCGCCACCTCTAAACCTTCACCAAAAATTCTCATTTTTTCACAGGATGTTATTTTGGGACCGATGATTATTTTCCACTTTGTAAATCCTGACTACGGAAGATTTTTGGAAATAAGCCCCACCCTAATGGTACACTTCCACGTGCTTTTAAATGGATCCAGTATTATTATTACATATTGGCAGACTAGAGTTACCAATACATTTTGGACCTCTGTATATTTTGAACACCCTGAGCCATTTTATAACAAATTTTCCTGTTTAGACCAAAAGGTCAACTAAATTCGCAAGCTGTTTGAACTTTTTTCGACCTATTTTGGACTACATTTTTATTTCACAGAGGAAGCTTTACTCTACATATTGTACCAATATTTAGTTGTTCATCGACTTGGTTACGCTGTGTAAATAATTAGTTGGTACAACAACCCAAAAATCACTTCCTTAGAGGGTCCAAAATACGACCGTTACTCTACTTACGCACATTTGAATAAGTTTTTTATATTTTCAAATGTCGTTTTACTTTAACTTCCATTCATTCTTAGCTTGCATTTGTCAAAATGACCAGAGCAGATTTTAATCAATCCTTACCTTAAAAAATGATTCCAGGGTCTCTGGTATGAAAAATATTGCCAAATTAAAACACAATTTTTGCTGGTTCATCTAAGCTGAGTTGCAAAAGAGCAAAATATTCAATTCTTCGATTGAAAGTATGTGATGTATGTTATTTGTAAATAAGGATTTTTTTTCTATTTTTTTCCTTCTAAAACTATTTATATATGTAGCATAGGGCTAATGACAAGAATCGTTAACAATAGTTAAGAAGTTAACTATTGATTTTTCTGTCTAGAATTGAGCATTCGAGCCATGACTTTTCGAACATTATCTTTTTTTCTGGGACACCCTACTGTGCACTTTTGAGAGAGCGAAAAGATCGAAACTAAGAGCCGCAGTATCTTCCATGCTGTGCCTAAATGGGTTGCATGTTTAATAGTTGCCATTCATCCAGCTGCTAAGGCTTTCGTTTTTCGTACGGATCACACTCCCAAGATATCAACAGCTCGGATTTATGCGTGACGTGACGAGTGATGATGACTTGCCGCCGTCGTCGCCGCTAAAGCCGGCCAACGGTGTGTAGTTCAGCTGAACGCAGAAGACCAGCCTCCAGAGATCTACGTCTTCCGTTTCGTTTATGAAGCCCAGTAACGAGGTATAAACGAGAGCGAAACTAATGAAAGTTGTGTCGAATCTTTTGGCGTGTAGACGTATCTCTTGAGATACCCGAGGCATATAGTGGCAGACTGATGTCGTTGCTCGTGTGAGGAAATATTGCTCCATTTCTTACTAAATCGAAACCAAGGCAAATTGATTCGATTTCAAGGGGGAATTTGGTCAACCCTGAATGTTGGGAAGCGGGTCGTTTAGCGAAGAGTGTCTTGTGTTACGATGGAAGATTATGGGAAGAAACAACTTAGGGTCTTCTTCTTCTTCTTGACATTAACGTCCTCACTGGGTCAGAGCCTGCTTCTCTGCTTAGTGTTCTTATGAGCACTTCCACAGTTATTAACTGAGAGCTTTCTTTGCCAAAATAGCCATTTTCGCATTCGTATATCGTGTGGCAGATACGATGATACTCTATGCACAGGGAATTCAAGGAAATTTTGATTACGAAAAGATCCTGGACCGACCGGGACCCATTTTGGAATCTACCTGACAAAAAATTGCATTCAAAGCATAACCAACTAAATGAACAATACGTTGACATAAAAAAATATAGAGGTAATGCGTTTGCTATTGTGATGGAACAACTTTGCCTAAGGGTGGGGCGTATTAGTTATTCCTTTATTCCTTACATGAGAAATATAACCGATCTGACTGATATATTACGTAACGTTAAAAAATCAAAACTGTGTATGATCCGTAACGAAAGACAAAGTGAATCAAAACATACCTTACGCAATCGAAAAAGAATTCTGCAAGATATGGCTATCAATTTGCACCAAACGTATAATTTCATCTTCACATAGTTCCGTACAAAAACCGAGGTGTGAACAACACATTTTCCCGCGAACATTACTGTGCTGTAATCGAATAATCGCTCAATCACTCCCCATAATGAACAGACCCCCTGGTGCACTGCTGACCAACATCCACCAAAAGGAGAAAACACGAAAAACAAAACACACAAAACAAAGGCAAAACATAATAAAAACTCATCCACAGACAGCTTCAGTTGATGGTACCCTCCCGCGGATGAAGGAAGGCGTTCATCAATCGAACAGGAACCGCACTTCGCACACCGCATCATCTCGGCGTGGAATCAGAATCACTTATTTCGCGCCCCGGCAACCCAAGCTTTGAAGGTTTGCGCCAGCGATTGCGAATCCACACTTCTTGTGATTGGTGGCTATCGTTTTCCCATCGACTTGCAGTCAGGGATGCCAGGTGTGTTTTTAAATGTTTTACAAATGCACCGAAAAAAAAACTTCCAGTTTGATGTTTCAATTTATCACTCAATGCTTATTTATTTATTTATTTGGTTCTCCATCAATTAACATGATAAAACCTCGCAAATAATATTTCACCGATTCTCTTGGTTCATGGCCGCCTTTCTCCATCCTCGACTATGATCCACGCTTTTCAGGTCCTGGTGCACCTGGTCAATCCACCTAGCTCGCTGCGCCCCACGCCTTCTTGTTCCGACTGGGTTCGAAACGAGCACCATCTTTGCAGGGCTGTTGTCCGGCATTCTAGCAACATGCCCTGCCCAGCGCATCTTTCTAGCTTTGTCCATCTTCAGGATACTGGGTTCGTTGTAGAGCGGTGCACACGTTCAGCAAAAATGTTTGTTGGGAGGTCACCCTTTTTGGGTACCTTCACTAGCACGCCTTGCATCCAGTGGGCCGGAGAAGTCGCGGTGTCCCAGATATAGCGGAATAGTTGATGCAACATTTGAGCAGATATTGCGGGGTCTGCTTTGAGCATCTCGGCTGATATGCCATCGACCCCAGGGACTTTGTTATAATTCATACTTTGGATGGCTGTTTCTATCTCATGCAGTGATGGATCTTCGGTGTTAACGTGACTAATACGCCGAACCCTAGGTGGATTATGCTGAGGTGTTGGTGGCCGAGTTGATTCTTGGAAAAGTTGTTCGAAGTGCTCAAACCAGCGTTTTAGCTGGTCAGTGGGGTCGGTTGTGTCACAGCTGTCCAGTCGTGTCTTTCACGGGCATCGTTGTATTCATCTTTTCCCCGCTAAGGCGTCGTGAGATATCGTAGAGAAGACGAATGTCGCCGGTTGCTGCGGCTTTCTCACCTTCGTCAGCAAGGGATTCCGCCTACGCTCGTTTGTCCCGCCTACATGAGCGCTTAACTTCCCTTTCTAGAGCCGAGTATCGTTGACGGGAAAGTGCCTTGGCTCCTCTGGTTTTCGCCCGCTCTATCGCGGCTTTGGCTTCTCTCCGCTCCTCTATCTTCCTCCAGGTGTATCGGTAATTCTTAGAATGGGGTACCGTTTCAAAGGAATGGAATAAACTTGGAAAGCGTCTGACTTCAACGGAGGTTTATTAGCAAGTGAACAGTTATGAAAAATAACAAACTCTTAGTTACTAGGGTCGGGGGCGTAGCCAGGGATATCTTGATTGTTTAGCTACTTAGATTACACCCCCTCTCAATCAGATAAACCAATCTTCATCCTCAGGGTCTTGAACCGGCTGAACTCCAGGGCCTTTGTAAAAATATCCGTCAATTGATTCTGCGTCTTGATGGGTTCAATCTTAAGCATCCCGGAAGCTACATGATCACGCACGAAATGATGCTTGACATCTATATGTTTGGTGCGTTTTGTCTCCAGGTTCTTCGCCATACAAATGCAACTACGGTTGTCCTCGTACAGAGTAACAGGTTTGGTGGATTCTTGAAGGTCTTCAAGTATTCCTTGCAGCCACAAGGATTCTGCAACCGCTGCACTAAGTGCGATGTACTCCGCCTCGCTAGACGAAGTTGCAACCGTGGTTTGCTTCTTACTGCACCAGGTCACCGTGGATCCAAATACATGAAACAGGTAACCGCTTACCGATTTCCGGTCTTCAGTATCTGACGCCCAGTCGGCGTCAACGTATCCAACCAATGGACTATTCGGACAATTCGTTTCAGGGCTTGCCAATGCTCGACGGTCGGCTGTTGCTGGAAATGCCCCAGGTAGCCAACAGGATAACAAATGTCCGGTCGAACGCTGAGCATCACGTACATCAGTGATCCCAGCAACTCATGATATGGTTGGTTTGCGTCCGGTCCATTTCGATCGAGCACCAGGCCTTTTTCCATCGGTGTACGAGCAGGATTGCACTCAGCCATTCCAAAACGGGTCACCAGCTTTTCGATGCTGGAATCTTGAGAAAGCTTCAGCTGCCCATCGTCGCGATTGTACTCTACCTTCATGCCTAAGAAGTGTCAGAGCTCCCCACAGTCGGACATTTCAAACTTCGATGCTAAGTCCTTCTTAAGCTTTGAAATTGATTTCTGATTGCGTCCAGCCACCAGGAGATCATCAACGTACAGGACCAGTATCAGCTCGTCGTTGTTATCCAGCTTGGTGTACAGGCAATAATCGTGTTGTGAACGCTTGAAGCCCATTGTGACTATCGCCTCGTTGAATCGCTCATTCCAACATCTGGGAGATTGCTTCAAACCGTACAAGGATTTCACCAACCGACAGACTTGACCTTGTTTCGCAGCTACGCCATCCGGGACTTCCATGAAGATGGTTTCCTTCAAGCGACTTACCCGGAAGTGTGCGCTCCCGATCGCTGCGCCTCACCATCGCTTGTCCTTCGGACTCGTGGTGTTCTGGTAGCGATGGGAGCGCCGATGCTGTTGCCTCGTCCATCTCATCATCGGAATCATCAAGCTGGTCTAGCAGATCTTGCTGGTCTGGTTCTTCAAACTCTCTTGCCACTTCTGGTTCTTGCGTAACGGGTTCGGCTTCGGCTTCATCATCCCCTTCTATTTCGTAGGAACATTGGACTACCAACGGTGAATCTGTTTTGGCTTCATTGTCAACTTCATATGGAAACCGACCTTCATCGAGCTTCACGTCACGAGCCACGATGATCTTCCGATGAGTTCGATTCTAGAGCCGATAGCCATTTGGCGCGTAGCCGACCATCACCGTTGCAAAACTTTTTGCGTCCAGCTTCTTTCGTTGCTGACCAGGTATCCAAGCGAAGGCTCTGCATCCGAAAATTCGAAGCTTCTCCAGATTGGGTTTCACTCCTTGCCACAGTTCCGCGGGGGTCTTCTGAACCGACAGGGCTGCCATCGGACTCCGGTTCATTAGGTACACACCAGTCAAGACAGCTTCACACCACATCTTTTTCGGTAATCTGGAATCTATAAGCATAGCACGTATCTTTTTGATGAGCGTTCGATTGAACCGCTCGGCCACCCCATTTTGTTGCGAGGAATATGCAACCGTTGCCTCGATTTGGATTCCTTTGGTCTTGCACCATTTCTTCTGCTCATTGGATCCATACTCCGTGCCTTGATCCACTGTCAGCTTCGAAATTTTCTTGTCAAAAGCCGCAGTCACCATTGCTTCGTATTCTCGGAACCGCTCAAAAACTTGACTCTTTTTCTTCATCAGATAAATCACCGAAAAATGGCTGTAGTCACCGATGAAAGATAAAAAATAGCGTGAACCATCCCACGCGGGGGGGTAAATAGTTCCACATACGTCCGAGTGGATTCTCTCCAGAACCCGAGTTGCACGTTGACGAGTTCCGTCGAAAATCCGGCTTCTGCGGCTTCGTTCTGATACCTTCCCAGTAAACACACCATCGTATATGATGAGATATAAGAGTACAAATATGGAGGCGATATACGTACATCTTGCATTCAGCCTTATGGCGCATGTACGTATATCGCCTCCATATTCATACCTTTATGCGCTATCGTATACGAGTTTGTGTTTACTGGGTTCAACCATATTGTGTTGGACCAGCTTCGAGATTGCTTGTTGGTTCAGGTGACCCAGCCGACGATGCCACAACTCACTCACCTCAGCTTGACATACATTCGCAGAAGACGCTTGAAGCTTGACATCCAACTCGTACAAACTTCCTTTCAAGTACGCTGTAGCAATAACTGTGTTGTTTTTCTGCAAGGTAGCTTGCTTACCGCAAAACAGCACCGAGATTCCAGCCTTGGCCAATTTCTTGACAGACATCATGTTGTCTCTTAACTCCGGCACAAACAGGACTTCGTTGATCGTCATCTGAACACCCTTGTTGCTCATACCTTCGATGGTTCCTTTCTTTCGAGCTTCCAAAGTTTCACCGTCCTTCGCGACGTTGATGATGATGGGACTTGATATCTTGCTCAACGACGAGAACACGGCAGCATCGTTCACTAGATGATCGCTTGATCCGCTGTCTAGCTTGAAGCTTAATCGTCCGTCACTATTTCGGGTTTCACCTGTGGGACCAGCCATAAAACTTACCGCCTTGCGTCCAGATCCAGTAGCCGAGTTCGCTTCACTGGGGTTCTTCTGCCGGCAGTCCTTCTTGATGTGCCCTTTCTTGCCGCACTTATGGCACTTTCCGATGAATTTCTTCGGTCGATCCTTATTCTTCTCACCTGCAAACGCCGTAGATTTCTCGATCGTGCTGTCCTGTTGCCGTTCGAGCTGCTTGACTTCTTCACCCAGAAGCCGTTGCTTCACTACGTCCAACGTCAGGTTATCGTCACCGAGGTTCTCCAGAGCAGTTATCAACGGGTCATACCTTTCCGGGAGCGCACCAAACAGCGTTAACACCATATCCGGTTCCTTCAGTTCCGCGCCTGATACTCGTAGTTGCCGGATCAGATCGAACCACACCAAATGGTTCCGCATGGTTTCGCCTTCCTGTAGCTTCAAGCGCATGAGTTGCTTCCGGACCAGATTTTGCGTCGCTAAAGATTTCGTGGCATGGCTCTTTTGCAATGCTTGCCTTATATGCTTAGCCGTTTATGCTTCGCATACCGTCTCCAGGCACTCATCTCCCAGGGACCCGATCAACCACGACTTTGCCTTCTTGTCCGCCTCGTCGAACTTCGCTTTTTCAGCAGCTTCTTCCGGGGCATCCTTCGTCAGGGTATGTTCCACTCCCATAGCGTCCAGGTACGCACGTACACGAAAACTCCAGTTATGGAATCCAGGACATCCTTGGTATTGAGGGATACCGTGCACCGAATCCTTGCCAGACGAGCCCATAACCTCTTAGAATGGGGTACCGTTTCAAAGGAATGGAATAAGCTGGGAAAGCGTCTGATTTCAACGGAGGTTTATTAGCAAGTGAACAGTTATGAAAAATAACAAACTCTTAATTCCGCACATCAAGAAGGTTCCGTTTCCGCTTTCGGCTGATACAGATGTGGTCAACTTGATTTTCAGTAAAGCCGTCACGGGAGACCCACGTGACTTTGTGAACCGGACGATGGGGGAAGAGCGATCCCCTGATCACCATGTCGTTATTGCCACAAAATTCTGCCAACAGCTCTCCGTTTTCGCTCATTTCTTTGTGACCACGACGGACTAATTGCTCGAGTTGTCGGATCCGATCTTCGCATTGAAGTCGCCCATGTAGATCTTCATATCACCCTTCGGAATCTTATCCACGACAGCATTGAGTTTACTGTAAAAGTTCTCTTTGTACTGCAATTTGGCAGCATCGGATGGCGTATAACATTGGACTTTGGTAAGGTTTCGGACCCGTGTTCTAAATCTGGCGACGATTATTCCCTCATTTATAGGCTCCCAATTCATAAGCGTGGCGTAAGCTTGGACGCTGAGCAGAAAGCCAACTCCACGGTGCGGAGGAGCGTGTTCACCTCGCAGGCCAGAATATAGCCATTGGCCAACGGACTTCGCTCAGTCCTAGGATCTCCAGCTTCATGCGACACGCCTCGTTGGAGAGTTGTGTCAGTTTACCCTGCTGGGCTAGGGTAAGTACGTTCCATGTTCCAATTCGTGTCCGTTGTTTCGCGCTAAAAGTCGGTTTCTTGAACATTTTTTGATGTTTCTGGGACAGTAGGTTGTTAGCCTATGGCTCCCTATCCGCCGTGATGGTGCTGCCATCTTAGGGGAAGAGCATTTATTATTCAGCCGCTGGATGCCAGACAGACGCTGTTTGAGCCGCACCACCTTGGTGAACAGACGTTCGATGGACGTACCTCCTCAATCTAACTGAAGTCAGAAGGGCTACAGGGCCCGGCCTCCACTACCAGCTAAGCACGCAACTCTTAGCTGGCGGTCATTTGTCATCCGTCGACTCGTGGAAGCATGAGGTAGGAACTTGTAAAGACTCCGTCGACTCACCATTTTGCAGCCCTATGAAAATATAAGATCTGAAAAAATGCTTCTGGTTGAAATACTAAATAGTTCTTCCAAAAACTCCTAAGAAAAATTGTTCTTCTAAGTTGAACATTATTTTTTGCATAACAAAAATCCTCATTTTTATGATCAAATTATATGTTGGTATCCCTCCCAGTTCTTCTGAAGGTAGAGCTTCAAAACCATTAATAATATTTCACCAATTTCTGACGCTAGGTCACTCTAGTGATTTATCCATTTCCTAGCAAAAATGTACAGTAAAACTTGTCTTTGAAATTAGTTTAGATTACTGAAGAAACTATGTTTGTTGAATAGAGAGCTAAATGTTAGTTGTAGTCGCATTCTAAAGTAATAATTTTACTCTTAATGGTCATTTTATTGAAAAAAAACGCATATTTACCGATCTACAGCAATTTGTCAACAGTATTCTCCAAATATTTCGTTCGCTAAACTCAAAACAACATATTATTAAAAAAAATGTATGGAAAATTAATTCGATTTCATTACAGCAGTGGCGCCAATTTTAATGATTTGAGAGTTTGAGAGTTGTGCTTTGTGAGTTGTTCTAAAAATAGGGATTTTTTCCTCATTTGTGCTTCAAATATAACCTGGGAACAACATGAGCAACTCCATGGAGCCGTAAGTTTTTTTTTACAACAAGTTTATATTAGTACTGACGTCAGGACGTACTTTAACCCTTACTTACTTTACTTTAGCTGGCTCTACGTCCTTCAAGACATGACCTGCGCCACAATGTTACGCCATTTAACTCGGTCCATGGCTGCTAACCTCCAGTTTCTCGATCGCCCCACACTTCCAAGATCCTGCTCCACTTGGTCAAACCACCTAGCTCGTTGCGCTCCCCTTCGTCTTGTACCGGCCGGAATTGAGATGAACACCATTTTTGCGGGATTGTTGTCCAGCATTCTCACAACGTGTCCCGCCCATCGTACCCTTCCAGCTTTGGCGACCTTCTGGATACTGGGTTCACCGTAGAGATGCGCAAGCTCGTGGTTCATTCTTCTCCTCCATACGCCGTTCTCACATACTCCGCCGAAGATCGACCTAAGCACACGTCGTTCAAAAACTCCTAGCGCTTGCAGGTCCTCTTCGAGCATTGTCCACGTCTCATGCCCGTAGAGGACTACCGGTCTTATCAGCGTCTTGTACATGGTACACTTAGTACGGAAGTGAAGTTTACCAGACCGCAAGGTCTTGTGGAGCCCGTAGTAAGCACGACTTCCGGCAATGATACGTCTTCGAATTTCTCTGCTGCAGTTGTTATCCGACGTTATCAATGATCCGAGGTAGACAAATTCTTCCACCACCTCGAACTCATTCCCGTCGATCATCACGCGTCTGCCAATGCGAGCTCTATCGCGCTCGGTTCCTCCAGCCAGCAGATATTTCGACTTCGACGTATTTACCTTCAATCCAACCCGATCTGCTTCACGTTTCAGCCTGGTATACTGTTCAGAAACCACCTGGAACGTTCTTCCGACAATGTCCATGTCGTCAGCAAAGCAGATGAACTGGCTGAATTTATTGAAGATCGTGCCCCGCATGTTGAAGCCCGCCCGTTTCATAACACCTTCTAGCGCAATATTGAACAGAAGGCAGGAAAGACCATCACCTTGTCGAAGTCCTTTGCATGTTTCAAACGGGTCCGATAATGCACCCGATATTTTCACACAGCACTGTACACTATCCACCGTTGCTTTGATCAGTCTAGTCAGTTTCCCGGGAAAACCATTCTCGTCCATAATCTTCCATAGCTCTTCGCGGTCGATGGTATCATAGGGCGCTTTGAAATCGATGAATAGGTGGTGCGTAGGGACTTGATATACGCGACACTTTTGGAGGATCTGCCGCAACATAAAGTTTTGGTCTGTCGTCGATCGCCCGTCCACAAAACCGGCTTGATAACTTCCCACAAATCTGCTTGCCAGTGGCGATAGACGGCGGAAGATGATCTGGGAAACCACTTTAAAGGCTGCGTTAAGAATGGTGATCGCTCGATAGTTCTCACATTCTAACTTGTCACCCTTTTTATATATTGGGTATATTATTCCCTCCTTCTACTCCTCTGGTAGCTGTTCTGTATCCCAGATCCTGGCTATCAATCGGTGCAGACAAGTGGCCAACCTGTCCGGGCCCATTTTAATAAGTTCCGCTCCAATACCATCCTTTCCAGCTGCTTTGTTGTCCTTGAGCTGTTTGATAGCATCCTTAACTTCACCTATTGTGGGAGTTGGCACGTCTCCTTCATCCGCCGTACTGATGAAGCCATTCCTCCTGCTATCTTGATCTTCCTTCTCTGCGCCGTTTAGGTGTTCATCGTAGTGCTGCTTCCACCTTTCAATCACCTCACGTTCGTCCGTCAAGATACCTCCATTAGACTGATGCAAATTTTGAAGTTTTTGCTCCCCTATGCTTAAACGATGTCAATTATGATGAAAATGATCCTCCCTACATTTGAAGTGGTTCGGAAGAAATTTGGTTGTGCACACGCTATTTGAAGTTTATATGGAAATTACTATGGAAAAGGCAAACCTTTTGTGTTCAGTCCTCTAACTGCTCGTCATAATAATCTATGGAAAAGTGAACACACTCATCTCATGTGAAAACTTCCCAGCTACAACTTTGCCGAAGACCACATTTCGATAGAACGTAAGGATAATTTGTTATTTTTGATAACAAAGTCTAAATCATGCTGAGATGATCGTTCAATTACTTTCAGAGCAACACTGCTTTTTTGCTGTAGAACATAGTAGCCTGGATTACTTTGATCTAATCTTCCCGCTAGGAGCACCACTGTTGCCTGCCGAACAGTTGGTGAAGCATCACGATAAAAGCTGTGCCCAGCTCATGTCTGTTGCCGCAGCTCTGGAAAATGGTATAACCATCCCTATACGTTGTTGCAAGTTCCCCGGTAGCGGTAGAGCAGAACTATCATATGCGGAAGTATTTCGGCAATCAACACTCAAAGGCAAAATGCACCAACTCATAAAGCTTACATTTTACAAAGACTTTATTACACCCATCGAGCTTTCTCCCACCTTCCTAGCTCCTATCGACCCCCTTTTGCATCAAGGCCTGACTAAATCATGTTCTTACAAGCTAATTATCTTTCTTTACTTACGGGCCCGTCCTATAAGTGACTACCTGACCTACTGCATCGCACCATCTTCAATGCATTCCTCGGTCGCACAACGCACGAGCACATCGCACACCTGATTCGGGAACTATGCTGATTCGGACCACCGTGGGTGACTGGTGACGACTTCGACCTTCGGACGTGTTGCTCCCGTGGGACACCACCCCGGTCCCCTTCCACTGATCGGCCTGAATGGTATCGACGCAGCTCCTCCTCACTCGGTGTTCCTTGCGGCCGCTTCCTCTGGCCCGACCACACCGTTTGTCTTCCGAACTCGATGCCGGAATGATGTTGTTGTTCACGTGGGACACAACCCCGGTCCCCTTCCACTGATCGGCCTGAATGGTATCGACGCTGCTCCTCGTCACTCGGTGTTCCTTGCAGCCGCTTCCTCTGGCCCGACCACACCGTTTGTCTTCCGAACACGATGCCGAAATGATGGTTCACACCGAAGCGCGCCGGTGGCTCTCCTTTCTCCGAGGCAATCCGTCTAGCGACCGGACGAATCAGTCTATAAGTACAAATAAAAACCCTGCGCATCGTTGCCATCAGCGTTTGGCCGATTTTGAACCCTCACAATGAAACTCACCCTTTAAGGGGTCTGTTGTCTTCTTCGTGTACGATCGAATGTCCGTCGTCGCTCACGGGATACGGTTCACCAACGGAGCGTGGATTGGGAGCGATCGCTTGGGCTGGCTTTTCCTCCCAAATCGTGCGTCGAAAGTTTCTTTCGGCTTCAGCCCCAATTGTTTGTTCCGAAAAATGCGGCCTATTAGAGGATTGAAATGGCACGTCAGTCCGTGTGAGGTTTTTGGTTAAATCCACGTGGCTTCCACAAAGCACTCACCTTCAATTCGTGCGCCTTCCAGCGAGAAAAATCTACACACAGCGTTTCTGGAATCGAAGGGCTCAACCGATCGCAGCTACCCTTATTGCTGGCCGTCGCTACAGGTGCGGAATCCCGGAAATTTGTGACTGGCGACTGCCCTCTTTTTGATTTTACACTTTTTCGCGACGAGCGAACAATGGCGACTTTTCCACTTTCCGGCCAAACGGTTTCTGTCTTCTAGCTGCGGTGTGGTGCAGATTTTGCGATCGCTCATGCACATCTGTGTGTGTGCAATGTTGGTTTGCACGAACATTTCAGTCGGTGGTTTGCTAGTTGTCGATTGATGCGATGGTATGTGCGTGTGCGAAAAAGGCTTTTCGTTCAGGGGTGTGCTAATGGGAGGCACACTGCGACCTCTATATTTCAGATGTTGCATTACATAGTGTTTATTCTCATGATAATATCTAATAATCCTTAGCTCACATAAACTAAACGTAACAACGTATGTACCGTCGACCCTTTCCAGCAAACCTCCTGCAGCGCTCCGATGTCGAACTTGCGAAGCCTCAATAATTCGGAAAGAATGCGGGTACTTCCCAAGAAATTGAGAGACCTACAGTTCCATGATCCGAGTTTCCAATCGTTAGTCCGTTTTCGATGCCTGGGTCTATGCCGATTGTTCCAGTACGAATTCACATTGTATGCTTCCTGTACTGATGATTTTTACGGCTGGCTAGTAAGGCCTGCACCAACCCCCTGTCTCGCCGGAGGATCATCGTGCACAGCTCTGTTTAGAGTTCTACGCTGCCACTAGGACGATGATCAGCCGCTCCTAACATGGAGAACAGACTCTGTTTTGAGCCGCCCCTAACATGGAGAACAGATGCTCTGGTAAGCTACACCCTCAGAAGAGAGGAGCCCCCCTTCCCTGTCAGCATACGACCAAGGTCCCACCAGGGTTGGTTACCCGATCTTCCCTACGGTTACTCGTACCCCAGGTGGCACCACGGGGAGGTAGGGATAGGAGTTACTGGACAAGAGGCTAAGGACCACAAATGCAGTTTATTTTTTACCTGCAGGTACGCGAAGTACCAATGGTACGCATTGTCCAGTCATTTACCATCCCTAAAGAATCTATTAATTTCTGTTCTCTTTGAATTTAAAATATTGTTCTCCAAAAAAATCGATGAAGAATCAATAGAAGCATTCAAAAAGGAAAATCTAGAGTAATTCTTGAAGCCGTTTCAAAATAAATCTTGGGAGCGGTGCTTGAAGTGTTCTCAATATAACTTTTTGACGCTTTTGTATTGACATTTTTTTTTCAGTATTTGTCACTTGATTGCTCATAGTGGAATTACGGCTGAAAGATGCGAATGACGCTCCGTATGTTACGGTCACGGAGAATCATGATTCTGATTATTGTAAATATGATTTGTTTTATGATAACAAGCCCTATCTCATTAAGAATTCCATGACACGTATATCATGATTTTAGAATCCGATTTAATCAGTGAGGAGTCTCATGAGAAGTCCTTGGTAAATCTCTAGAAACCCTGGACATAATCATAAAAAAAACCGGGGAGAATTAAAAAGCCAACTTTTGCTGTAATCTCAGGGGAAAATGTTATAAAAATCTGTGTAAGAATCTTGGTAGCAACTCTCCTTGTAAGATAGGAATCCTATGTAGGCATATATGTAGGAATCATTCGAAGAACTTCTGGAGTCATCCTCGAGAGTATTGTCAGAAGAATTTCTCAAGAATCCCTGTGAGTATTCTCAAACGAAATTCAGTTGGGATTCTCGAGATAATTCTTTGAAGAACATCTGAAGGAAACTCAGGAGTTTTACTGAAAGAATCCATAAAGAAATTTTCTAGAAGAGTTCCTGTAATTACCTAATCATAAACTAGGTATTGTTATCATTTATAATTGTCTTTCGAATATCTTAACAAATTCTGAAATGTCTTCCAAGCATCGTCAGTCTTCCTAGTGTCTTCCAACCTGGCATCCCTGACTGCAGCGTGCCGACATAAACAAACGCGACAAGCGTAATTATAACGCGATCGCGATCGAAACGTGACATCCCTCTTGAAACAACTCTCACTTTCCGGGTGAAAAGAAGATTCACGATTCGAAGCAACGCGGCGGCAATCTCTTTTGGCAGATAGCGTTAATGGTATTCTTCCCGCAGCCATCACACGCACTCGGAATTGAAGATGACTCTGATCGTGGCGAACAGCGGCGTAGACTGAGGACCAACCCGACTTGAGCGACGCCTATCATAATTTATGAGCTTACAAGATGCGACAGCTGTAAAATGACCGAAAATGATAAACGACCCTTCGTGAGTCTACACAAACACAGCAAATCGCACAGGCTTTCTAAATTAATTACATGCAGTCCATTTTAGGAACCGCCTCCGCACAAGGTGATCGACGCCGCAAACACTATTTTTGGCAGCCAGTCTGAGGGGTGTCCCCCCCGGAAAAGGGCTTTCACGGTTAGTCACGATGCGTCACGTTGCTGCCGTCACAGCCGTTCGCGTGCAGCGGTAATTAAAATTCCGCCACGTTTGGCCAACCGGGAAGAGCTACCAGATTCGGAGCCCTGCTCACTATTGGACTGCAAGCACGGTACTCCCCAGACCGTAATTGTTTGAAAAAATCTCTGTCAAATTTGTGCTCACTAATCGTTTTCTTTGATTAAGGTATGTCAGGGCCTAATTTTTAGAAAACCTTAAGATTCGTTTTGGAGTTACGCCCTTTCTATAGTGTAAGTCCGTAAATCACACAGAACATGCTTAAATTTCATTGAAACACTGGAACAAATATCAAATAAAAATATTTCTGATTCTGATTTTATTATAATACTGTCTGGGCAGCACACCGTGGCAATGCTTGTCCACTGGTAAGCCTAAACGGTAATCTTCCCACCAATCCGTTGCTGGTTTCGCTAAGGCCAGACAGACGCCACCCGATCGATGATGGGGTACTGCACTGTAAGTGTTGACCCTTGGGAAGAGGACCGACGACAACGCGTCAATGTTATGCTTCCGCCCGTTTTCCCTATTCCGTTTTTGTCTTTGCTAGCCAAGTTCGCTACGGACCCTCCGAACGTAGCAAATTGTGGTCATCGATGGGTAACCAGCGAGAGTTGCGCAATCGAAAATTAGTCTTTCTTCTGAGCTGGCGCTTTGTTGGGCGAGAATATTTTCCCATGGAGTTGGACAGCCATACAAATTGGGTACCGGTTCAAATAAGTACAAGATTTAAAATATCTACAACTGGCTGCAAAAGTAAACACTCCGACGGTTGAGACAATCGTGATGAAGGCCAACAGTGCGACCGTAATTGGATGATGGTGATGATTGCTTAAATAAAGGAATATAATAGTAATTGTTTTGAAGTTTGGAAGAGCTACGCTGTTTTGGAATGATTGGCTACAATTCAAAAAGATATATTCAAAAGTTGATTCAAGACAGATACTATCTACTTGGGTCTCATGCGGAAGGCAAAGAATTGTCAATCTGTATGAAGTAGATTCAACTTCCTGTTCAAAAACAAATCCGCTTTTAAAAAACAAACACACATAAAGAGATCTCCAACTCATAACACTGCGGAACATTTTTCGTTTGTCTCGGGCACATATATACCGCTATTAACATGATTTAAGGTTGCTGAATCTATTGCCGTTTTCATGAATATCATAGCACGTCTACCTAATTTACTAAAGTCTATTTTTTTAAATACTGCATTTTTCAATTAATTCAGTCAACTTGCATGCAAGTTTACTAGCTTGTATAGCGATTGTTATTGTGTATTTTCTTGAGATTTGGTGAAAATAACACTCATCAACAAAGCTCATAATGCTTTCGATGTTCAATAGTTAATTTTTAATGTTTAAGAAAAGTAATCGTGCAGTGTACACTGTACAACACCATTGGTTTTTTATGTTCAAAATGAAAAACTATAATTTAAAAGTTGTTTAGTAGATCAAGGTCTAATATGCGGTGGTTACCCAAATACGGAATTCCGTCTTGCCGATTTCTCAGGACCCTGACCACTGTTCATTTTATAAAGTGAACACCTTGTGCATGCTGTATCTTTTTTATTTATCAATGAAATTTCAATCGGTTTTCTGCACATTGTTCGACTAGTATTGTACAATGTTGTGATAAAAAAATCTCCAAAATAATTGAAATTCACACAAATATGGGACAACGATTATAACGGTCGATTTTTTGAGGTTATCAAAAACAATGATTGTTAGAAATTGGCTTAAAAATTCGATAATTTATTTTTTTATTTTCAAAAAAGGCTTGTTCTTCAAAAGCATCATCAATCAGAAGCCTGATGGAAAAAATCAAGTAATTTTTTAGCAACAATTTTACAGATATAATAAAATCATTTTTCCCCTATATATTTTAGAGAAAAATATTTTAAATTTCAAGGGAATTGATATGAGTAGAATTTTTTGGCTAAAAGTATGTCCTGACGGAAGTGCTAATGCAGTGTTTATATGAAAAATAACTTACGCCTTCATAGAGTTAGTTATTTAGTCCCCACGCCACATTTAAGGCACAATATAAACACAATTGCTTTATTCTCAGAAGACCTTTCAAAGTTTATTGAAAATCATCAAAATTGGCAACACTGCTGTAATAAAATCGATTTTATTTTCCTCATTTTATTTTCTTAATATGTCATTCTAAGATTACCAATTGAAATATACGGAGAAAACCGTTTGCAATTTGCTGTATATCGATAAATATGCGTACATGATTTTAAAAGTATGGGACTTTTTAGTAAAACTACCATAAACAGTAAAATTTATACTTAAGACTGTGGTTTAAACTCACGATTTAGCTCTCGTTTATACAAATATATATTTCTGCGATATATTCTTTAGTAATCCAAACTAGTTTTGAACACGCTTTTTACTTTTCTCTTTTGCTGGGAGTGAAAGGATGGTGTATCAGCAAATTTCACCATAAATGGGTAAATCACTAAAATTACTAATATCAGAGAATGGTGGCATATAATTGATTTTTTCAAAGCTTTACCTTTAGTAGAATAGTGAAGGATACAAACATACTATTTGTTCATAAAAAATAGGATTTTTGTTTTGCGAAAAATAATGTTAAACTTTGGCGAACTGCTTTTCTTAGTATTTTTTGGAAAAACTATTTAGCTCTTCAACCAAAAGCATTTTCTGAGATCTTATATGTTCCCAGTATTGTAGAATAATAGTTCAACGATGCACAGAAAACCGATTACGATTTTATCAATAAATAAAAAAGATCTAGCATAAACAAAGTGTCCACTTTATAAAATGAACAGTCCTTAGAAAGATGACGTCTTCGCCAAAGTTGTTCAGTAGCTCAAGGGCTATCATTATTTGAGTAAAAGTTGTTCAGTAGCTCAAAGGCTATAGTTATTTAAGCCTTGAAATTTCAGAATAGTTAAAATAATGATAGCACTTGAGCAACTAAACAACTTTGCCGAAGATCTGTAAAACAAAAATTTCATACTCACTAGCGCCGCCTTGTGGAAATATTTTGAATCAACTAGCTCGAACGATGACTATTTAAAGTTTTTGCACAGGCATTTGCACTGAGTGACACTTAAGTCTACCGATATATTATACATGAAACCTATCATGCATTTTTTCTTCAACCATCAATCTTATCTAGACGTTTCAGCCTACCGTTCCATTTTATATGGTATTACCACAACAACAGTAACAAAACAGCAAAATATTGAAGAAAATTACTTCAAAATCCTGAGATGAATTAGCATCAATAATTAGTTTTGCGCAAAAAAATCAATAACAGCATTCTTACCTCTATAATTAATTTGCCAATGTTTTTGATGAACCAACTGTTTTGATTTGAACTTGAGAAATACCGAAAACAATTTTAAAATCAGATTGAAGAAGAATTCAATAAAAAGAAACTGCAAGGGAACTACAAAAACTCTAAAGAACTCACTCCAGATAGAAGTTTTGGAAAATTTCAAAAGGTACTATTTTGAAGGAATTTATAAGGAACTTTTTGAGCATTTCATAAGGAACAGAAATGTAGAAGAATATCTTGAAAAAAGCTTCTGCAGTAATTTTCAACAGTATTTCTGAACAGTTTTGATAACGAACATTTTAAGCTTTATATGAAAGATATAGAGCTCTACAATTAAACCTTGACCCTTTTTGTGAGAATGGCCATTCTGAGCAGAAGGGCCCCTGAACCCCGTTTCAGAAGAAACTGCGACTCATATCATATTCAGAAGTTCAGACGCATGTATGCTACGACGGTTTTAAAATTAAATGGGTTTTTCATTCCGATTTACAAAAGCATCAAGAGGACCAATAATTAGATTGGGCCGTATTTGGTCGGAGTATTTCGGAACCGGTTCCGGCAGGGTATGATGTCAACATTTTCAGATTTTCTTATAGTTTCATCATGCGACAGCTCAAAAGTCATGATTTTCTAAATAGACACCATACTAAAAATCAAAGATATTCTTCTTCTTGTTTCTGGCATTACGTCCCAATCGGGATAGAAGCTGCATCCAAGCTTGTGTTTTATGAGAACTTCTGCAGGTATTTACTAGGAGCTTTCTTTGACCATTTTTTTGTGTGTGTATCGTGTGGCAAGTACTAAGCCACTCTATGCACAGATGAGTCGAGAGCATTTCTAAACCAAAAAGATCCTCAATCGGTGGGATTCGAACCCATGACCCTCAGCTTGTTCTTACTGAAAAGCTGCGCGTTTATCGCTACGGCTATAAGGGCCTCTCAAACATTAATTAATCATACTCCAACATTTCCGTTACGGGGAAATTAGTGTTGATTAATTTGTAAATGATGATCAAGTAGAAATACATTTTTATGCTAGCGAATTATTATTTTTGACAGAAATCGAAATGTTGGGACCAGTTCAAGAAGGGTTCCAGTAAATCGTCCAGGAAAACCTCCAGAGACCCCTTGAGAATTCCTCTAGAAATATCTCTAGAAATTTCTCCAAGAATTCTTTCAAAGATTACTTCAGGGATTTTACTAAAAACTCCTTCAAGATGAGCTCTACTGTAATCCCTACAGCGATTTCTTTAGGGATTCTTCTAGTGGTTTTGCCAGAGATTCCACAAGTAAGATTTTTTTTTGCTATCAGATTTTCTAGGCCGGTTTCGACAGGGCTCCAGAAATACCTAGAACAATTCGTTCAGGAATTTTGCTAGGAGTTCCTCAAGTAATTTCTCCAAGGATCTTCTTCTTCTCTCTGGCGTTACGTCCCCACTGGGACAGAGCCTGCTTCTCAGCTTAGTATTCTTATGAGCACTTCCACAGTTATTAACTGAGAGCTTACTATGCCAATGACCATTTTTGCATGCGTATATCGTGTGGCAGGCACGAAGATACTCTATGCCCTGGGAAGTCGAGAAAATTTCCAACCCGAAAAGATCCTCGACCGGTGGGACTCGAACCCACGACCCTCAGCTTGGTCTTGCTGAATAGCTGCGCGTTTACCGCTACGGCTATCTGGGCCCCCAAGGATTATTTCGGGAATTTTTGCAGGGATATCTCTACAGAGATTATTTAACCCTCTAATACCCAAATTTTTATTTTCGATCTAAAATCCTAAATCCGATCTAAATTATCCTTTTTCATTTTTTCTTGAAGCCTCTTCTGATTACTAAATTTTTCAATAATAAAAATTTAAGTTTGTACGGTAGTTTTAAGAATATTAAATTGAAATTTGTTTTATTTTTTTAATATTTCGTGTAATTAACGGAAAAACAAATTTGAAATTATTTTAATACCACCAAGCTCATCTTCTGTGATAGGTTGATCGTAGAAAAATATAAAAGGCACGATTTTTTATATAACTCGTCAAATGAACCCCAGGCATTTGTAGATTATATAAAAATACAATTTTTCAAACAATTTTCAAAAATACACAAAAGTTTCATAAGACATAAAAAACTTTTCTTATTTGCGTGTTATGAGTCAAGCTTTGAGCCAAAACTAAAATCATTTTGATTTCCGAGCTACGAAAAAATACACAAAATTCCAAAGTGTACCCCGTCTAAAGGCGAGGTTGGGTATTAGAGGGTAAAGCAAATTCGACAGGAGTTTCTGAAGGAGTTTTTTGCCGAAATAATCCCAGTGATTCCTTCAAAGATTCATCTAGTAAAATCTTAACTGGAATTTCTCCGGGAATTAAACCATCCTCAGGGAACTTTTCCAGGAATTATTGCTGAGATTACATCGAAGACTTCTCCAACGATTCTTCCAAATATTCTTCAAGCGATTTCTCCTAACATTCCTCCAATAAAAAAATAGAGATTCCCCCAAGGATTCCTCCAAGAAGATCTCTACAGAGATTTTTGCAGAATGTCAGAGGTTTATCCAAGTAACATACAGTACGACAATTTCGTCAAAGATTACTTAAGATATTTCCACATTCCGCAGGTAATTCTCTGAATTATTCCTAAAATTTCCTCCAGGGATCGCTCCAGAAATTCTATAACGAATTATTCCAGAGATTCCACCATTCAATTGGGGATTTTACAAGAAATTATTTAATGAGTTCTTATAGGGATCGCTGGAGAAATTCTTGCAGGAGCCTTAGAAGGGATTCTCAAAGAAAACTCTGGAGGAATTCATTACAAAATTCCCCGGAACATCAAATATGCTTTTCAGTTATGCAGTCTTTATTTCTTTTTTCAACGTTCTATTTATAATGAAGACTGCGAAGACGAAAATAATATTTCATTAATATATACAGTCGAATCTCTACCAGTTCATTCCTGAAACGATTTCTACAGGAAACCATGTAGAGATTTTTCTTAAGCGATCCTTGTGAAATCCTTGGATGAGTCTTTGGATAAACTCTTGTAGGAATCTATGAAGGATTCTCTAAATCAATTACTGAAGGACTCCTGGAAACATCTCTGGAGGAATCACTGGAGAATCCTTGAAGGTATCCCAGGAAGAATCATTGTAGAGATTTTGCTGGTGGAATCGCTAGAGAAATCCCTGGAAAAACCTCGGCAGATTTTTTTTTTGGAAAAATCCCTGGAATAATCCTTATAGGAATATTCAAATGGAGAAATTTCTGAGAAATATCCAAAGGAATCCAGAAAAAGATTTATAAAAAAAAAAACAACATGTAGAAATTTTACTGGAGGATTATATGTAGAGATGGAGAAATTTTTACCATAGGTTCTGATTATATTCTAGCAGGAATTCATGGGAGAATCTCTGGTGAATTTCGTGAAGAATTCTTGGGGGAATCCATGGAGTATTTTTGGAGACCCTGAACGAATCCCTTGAGAAATTTTTGGGGAATCCCTGGAAGATTATTTTGGGAAATCCTTGAGGCAACTCATGTCATTTCCTTGAGGAATTCGTGAGTTTTGGAACACCTGCAGAAATTCCTTGTGAAATCCCTGTAGGATTTCCTCGTAGAATCATTCCTGGAGCAAAGAAGGGGGGGGGGGTTAGAGTGGCATATAAATAGGATACCATCAGTTGTACGAAATCAGTCTGAAATAAATCGTGAACTAGAACGTATCTTTCTCGTATCAATTATTCCCTATCGGATTGTATCCGTGGGAACAGAGAGTACACGTGATAAAATCAAATGAAACATTAAGATATATACTCTTGGTATCTAAACTGTCATTCAAATAATCAAGAAATTCTCGCATAACTTGTGATCTCTCCCTAAAAGCCATTGGTAACCATTTGTGTAGCTACTTGTTTCTAAGCAAATGAATGCACCAGGATGAAAACTATCACCACTTGGAGATAAAGGAGCATCTTCTCTGCATCGTAGTATTGTGGAATAACGAGTAAATCCATTCGTTTGGTAGGTAACAACAAGCTACATACTCGGTTACCAATGACTTTTAGGGCGAGATCACAGGTTATGCGAGAATTGCTTTACTGATTTGATGATATTTAGTTCGGTCTAATGGAACAGCTTTCCTTTCATGCTTAAGACCATTAGGCCGAATTCCGATATGCTGAAAAAAAAATCTGGTTTTATTGAAAAAACCGTTGAGCCAAAAAACTTCAAAGGGTCCATTTCTTCACTTTCGCTTAAGCCATATTACCCCTATGGCTAAACTAGGTTCAAGGCCTAAGCGGTGGTGAAGAAATCGCTTATAAGTATTGTCAGATAAAAACAGAGAAAATTCCAAAATGTTGTCATAGAAACAAAGTGTGAGTTCGAGTGTCATAAAGCCGCTAATCTAACAAGGTAAAGATGAAGGAATTTGAAAAAAGTTACTATGATAATAAAGAGCGGAGATTGCTGTCGAAAGAAAGTTGTTCACATTCTTCACATTTAAAGAAAGTTTTTCAATGAAATCGTGCAAACCCTAATAACTCCAAGTTCACTTGAACAAACTTGCTTTTGAAAAAAAAACAATCTTTATCCTTTTTAGTGATTGTGCTACTTTTCCCCAAATTTCTTTCCCCCTAATGTAATTTTCCCGAACTCCATTTCCCTGAATAATCTGTTCCACCGAATGCCATTTCCCCAAATAATCCGTTTACCCGAAAAATGATGCTGTATATGAATTGTCTTCAGCAGTGATGGTAAGGGGCGAAATTGTCTGCTAGAACAAAAACAATACATCATAGTGCTGATATACTCGCATCTGTCATGCTCGCGAGTAAGGGAAGCTAATGCGATTCTCGAACGTGTTCGAAGGTATTCAAAGTCAATTGCGCTTTTGAGAAAACAACTCCCTCTCCAAGATTTCTGGCTTCAAGGGTTATTGACTGCAAACTGCTAGTTTACTTTAGATTTGATGGATATACAAATAATATAACTGTCAAAACCATAATAAATCACACCTTGTTCGATAATTCGCGAGTAAATGTTCGCGAACTATTTCTTTAGGTTTGTTCCCCAGAGCAGGTGGGAGCGACCAAGCCTGTTCGCGAGTCTGTCATGTTTGGTTTGCGTTGGCTTACACTGGTGAGGTGCTTCGTGATGCGAATATTTCCACCGCTGGTCTTCAATCCTAGATGATTCTGACGTAGCTAATATTATTTATGAGAGAGGCCTAGCGAAGGACAACTTGTTCGAAGGAATGTTTTATCCTTCGCTATAAAATGTTGTATTATCCGGAAATTTCTACAGGAAATTATGGTGACGAATAACTAGAGTTTTGCTAGAAATATTCATGATCTTCAACTCTAAATCGAGCTTTTTAAACACTTTTTCCATTTCATGACTGTTGAGTCAACTCACCCTGACCCTCTTTTAACTATATCTGCAATTTCAAACATTGTATCAATCATTTGTTGCAGAAAAGAAATCATAATCTCCTGTAAATAAATTCTTGAAAAAAAAAACCTACCTGCTGATATGTTTTTATTTCTATTTGGCCGATACATTTTTTGTTCTTGACTTCTTGTCCCATTGCACATTGGTCCCAAAGTAATAGCTAGGAATACAAAAATGTTTGCGCCTTAACCATTAGTTTTACTTGTATAATTATTATGAATCGTGGTTTGTGGGCTTCGTAGCCGTGCGGTTAGTGTCACCAGGCATTTAGCTGCATCGCGCTAGGCAGTGTGGGTTCGATTCCCGCCTCAGGCCGGTAAACTTTTCGTGAGGAATGTTTTCCGACTGTGCCACTGGGCGTTGCATGCTAGTCCGTTGTCTAGTGTGGTGCTTCCTTCAAAACGCATAAATGCCCACTGGAAGCATTAACGTGTCAGTGTCTTTATGGCTGACCAGCCGAGTGAAAGTTTAACAACCACCGTGAAACTAAATATTACAATTGGAATAAATGGACAAATTGATATGAAATTTGCGAAAAAGTTTCATGTCTTCTCGTTGAGAATCGAACTCACAGGAACGAACAGGAAGTCATGAGTCTTACTGAGAAGACATGAAACTTTTTCACAAATTTCATATCTATTTGTCCATTTAATTCAATTGCAAAATATATGTCATATTTAGTTTTTCGGTAGTATTTAGTTTTAGATATATGGTGCCTTCGGGAAAGTTTCTCTATATTGTTCAGACATTGAGGTATGAACAGTGGTATGAAATTAGAGTGGCCCGCATGATGATCATAGCTCTTTTGCTGACGCATTTAGGCTTATACAACGTTTTAGAACAACCAGATTGGAACAACTTTGTCGAAGAACCCAAATTTCTATCTCTTATGGTTTGCGAGTTATGATTTTTTTAAACAAATAAATTAAGGTGGCGCTGAGAAGTCAGTTTTTTTTTCTCGATAACCCTTTAGGCGATAATTTTTTGTGAGAGCACTTGTAAAACATTTGATTGTGCAACATATGGTTGCAGAGTTATCACAAGTTTTCAAAGAAAAAAATGTTGTTTTCAAATGTCAATGGATTCTAAGTATTTTATCGCCATAAGAAAAGTATTTTTTTTTCTCTGTTTATCGTGGAAAAACTTTTAGGACGTTTTTTTTTTTTTTTTGAAGAGATTACCAAAATTTTTAAAAAAAGGTGTTTTTAAACGAAAAACGTCTATAACTTGAAAAATAGTTAAGATAGCTCTTAGGTGGCTTCAGCAAAAATGTACACAATTGAAAGTGCTAAAAGTAAAAAAAAATATTCATACAAAATCAACGCTTAAGGATATTTTCACCTTATAGAAATAGTTTATATTCTGATCTCGTAACATATAGCTAACACTGATGGTTTTGGCGCAAGTATTTTTTCTTTGCTAGATGTAGCTTTGAGACCAATGAACATTAACCTTCAGGCAGTCGAGGAGGGATAATGAAAATACATAATAAAATTGAATAGAACTTGTAGAAGAATTTTCTGAAAACCTTCAAATGGTGATAAATATTTTTTGGACTGCCCCCTCAAAATGGAAAATTTGGGCTAAAAAATGTGAATGGAGAGGGGGGGGGGGGGTATGAATAGTCAAAGTCAAAGTCTAAGTATTTTCTGTCGATTTGTTCTCTTCGTCATGGGGGCTTTTTGTAGATCAACTATTTTGAAATTCAGAAGTAAGAAGTAGAATGTGCTTATATGCAAAAAAAAAACAAGACTGCTGGAAATTTTTTGGAAACCATTTATTTCACATTTTATTTACTCGTGTGATTTGAAGTCTAACTAATAATCTGATGTATTTCTGTTTCTTTCCAGGTAAAAACAATTCCATTGAGTAACCAATAAGGAATAATCGAGAGGTAAGACAAGTCAGTTGGAAAACGGGTTTCCTCAAATATATGTCACTGATGCAAGATTCACTTTAACTGGGACATGGCGGAATTAAGAAATTGTTGCAAATTCATTTTCTACACGTACAAACAAATACAGCGCTTCTAGTCCGGATCTCTCCGATTATCTCGAAAAACACTCATCAAACAACACACTTTTTTACGCCAGTTTCCACACTCCAACCTCGCTCAATCACCGCGCTGAACCGTGGTTTGGTTATTTAATAGCTTTCCAAAATGATGACCCTTGGTGGCATAAGCTTTTTAGCAATGACCAGGAAAACACTCGCCAACAACACCCACCTCCTACCTATTAATATCGACTGCTATGGCACATATCCACCTATTCCGAAACCGTGTGTAACCACATAAACCATGCCCATCTGCACACACGCATTGCCCGTCGTCTGCCTCACTCATTAACCCCTCATTTAAAGTGGCACCCCCGAAAGCAAAAAACTATCCAAAAACCCAAACAAACAATCTCCGCGAGCAGCGAGCTCATCGAAGATGAAAACGGGTTGAATGAAAAACCACCTGAAAACAAAGGGTTCCAAGATTAAACCTCACACACTCACTTCTGTCCGCCTTCCACAGTTCCTTTGCCTCTCGTTTTTTTTGCGGTCCTATTTTAAACAAACAAAAAGGCCTCTCTAACCACCCTTTTTTGGCTGCACCACTCTCCTCCCCCATCTGGGATGGATGAAAAATCGGTGTGCTTTCGCTGGCGCAGCCTCCCCCTTGAAAAACTGGCAGGCCTATGATGAGTTTCAATTATGAGATGCTGCACAGTGGGTTAAAGCGGATAAAAAACCGCCACTTTTAGAAGCCGCTTGTTTGAAATTCGTTCAAATCGTTCCATGTAAAATTATTAGATCAATGAAACAAATTTAAACTTTGAATTTAAATCTCAAACATCTTGAAATGTAGGAGCACGAATTTCTAATTTATGAAAACAAAACTGGACGTTTGGTCGTCTTTAGTGACATGGAACATTTCCAGAAACCTGGAGGAAATTGTCAGAACCCACCTCAGTGCCGTCGCTGACAAAAGTGGGGTAATTACTAAACATTACCGCACTGATGGTAAATGTATGATTTGCGGAGGTTCTTCTCACGCTAGGGACATCTGTCTGTGAGGATGATATCACAAAGTTTATATGCACGAATTGTGGGGGCCATCATAAGTCAAAATTTTGGAATTGCCCTTCGCGTAAATGAATCGTCGAGGTTCGTACCAGGCAGATGAATCGCAAAATTTTTCGTAGCCGAGATTTCCCAGGCATATATTGATATTGGCAATGCTTTCGAAACTTTAACTAATTCCATTATTGCAGCAAGATGCATTGCAGTACCAAAATGTGAAGTAATATTCGAATCCGTGATTGTAGACGATGATCTTAAACTCTCGATCCGTCTTAAAAACGTGAGAGAAGGCAATTGGAACGCACTCACAATGCTGCTATGAAAATTATATGTCAGAATCTACAAAAAGAAATTTAAAAAAACGTATTTCTCAGTTAAGAAACAAGAAAAATTTAAATGTAATTTCTCTATTGGTCTCTGACTCTAAGCCCTTTTGTTAATCATCAAAAAGTTTGAAAATTAGCTCAGAATCCAATTCCGGCCTTGAAAGAGGAAATCAAATTATTACTAACTACTTGCAAAAAAGCACAAAAAGTTATTGTGCAGTTTGGAACTAGGCACAATTTTCATTAAGGACTCACTAGTCCAATTGAGAATCAAGTTACTCAGGATTTCATTTTTGCCCACTGTGCACAGTTTAGCTGTTCGAATATGAATAGCTCATCCCAAACTATGCGATTACGACACGCACCTTCTCTCTGTTTCGGGGGGCTTCAATTGTGGGGCCTCTCATTTTTCTGCAAACTGAAGATGATTTCTGGTTAAACTTTTGCTCATTAAACTTTAACCAGGGCGGACGCACTGAAGGGGGAGGGTACTACGGATGTAGTACTACAAGCCTAAAGAAAACCCTGGTAAGTACCCGCTTTTGAATGGAAGCTGTTTGTTTGCCAAACAACAGAAACATAAGCAGAGCAGCTGGCAGTTTGACGTATTGGGGCTTGCGCATCATGTTTTGACTTCAGGAGGCTTGTGCTTTGAGACGCTTAACGACACTGCCTCCAGCAGCGTGAATGCTTGCGACCGAACATGTGGGAAAATTGGGTAATTTTTTTGACGTTGTTTCTACCATGCTTAGCAAGGGGATGAGGATGAGAGTGAATATGATTTGTTACCGAAGAATTATGAGGGATACTTTCTAATCAGTGATTGACGTTTTGGTTTGACGTAGAAGACTTATGCACTAACAATATAGGTTTCTTCATGATGATTGTCATGTTTTGCGCAAATAACAAAATTGAATATTAATTATTACAATTTGAAAACTTATGCAACTGAAAGTGAAAACCTATCCACATGATTGAGATTGCGACTAGACTAAATTCCCCAAATAGAATCCTGATCCAAAATGAATATATTCCTCAATGGCAGTTCCACCGATTCATTTCACGTTACGCCAACGCCAAATGAGGTATAAGCAGAGCAATTGGATTAAATAAAAAAAGCTCTTGGAAATATTCAGGCATAGTTTTAGTTACTACTACACTGTCCATGACTGCATATTTGTCTCATTCAACATTTTTGACGGTTTAGAGTTAATACAGTAAAATGTCATCAAATCATTAATATTTTCGACCAACATACCGTTATGATTCAAATTACAAAAACTTATGGCCTCAATGAAGTATAACCCATTAATAAGTAAATCATTCTACATCATTCCTCCGCGTGATTGATCGTTTAGAACACCTAACTTTCGAATGATGAGTGAAGATTTTGATTCCGCAACATGAATAATTTAAGTAAACAGAAATGCGTGATCTTTGCACAATTCTTATTCCAGACGCTCCCTAGCTTTTGTCTCATATTCCGGACACTTTGATTCGAATTCTGGAAAGCTCAAGTAAATCATAACTAGAGAAGGCAAATCATTAATTGAAATCGACAAACCACTAAATCTATGGACTATGCTTATTGAAACAAGCCTCGAAAGCCTTTTGAACGGCAAAAATTGAAACATTTCGTGTGAAATGTTTCCCATACAAAGTAGAGTGTCCGCAATTTTAATATGAATCAAAACGGTAATACAATCTCAGCTTCAAATAAGCATTGTTGATTTCTCGCTATTTTTTTAGAAATTTTAGTTTTTTTCCCATTCAGGCAAATTCCTTCAGAATAGATTGCAGGGATTCCACGAGGTGTTATTTTTCAAAAATGCTTGCATTAAACCTTCTTAGATTTTTTTCAGAGATTTCTCCAAGCATTTACAAGTTACCATGATGGTCAAGCTGCAATTTATATAAATAATGCTAGCATTAATGTATCAGTATAATTAAAGTTGATTTGAAGCGGGTATGGGCGCCACTAGAGTCATAATCAAGTAACAATCAATTACATGAACTCGGAATTTGTAGGGCCTTTCTCCATTTTAAATCAACTTTTTTTGTACTTAGGTAAAAAGTAGTGCTAGCTTTATATACACCGTTTATATGAATAAATTGCAACTGGAGCAACATGTGCAGAAAAAAATAATTTAATTTCAATGTAGTGTAAACTGAATACTAATGCAAAAATCAACCAAATTCGTTTTTCATGACAACGATGCTGTACATGTAAACATAAATTTTTAAACACTCAATTTTCAACTAAAAATTTATGAATTTTACATGATCGTGTAAAGTGATTGAGACTAAAAAAAATAAAAGATTGATCGTTCAAACTTACGTTTATTTTGATGCTCCAAATAAATTCACAACATTTTGATAATGAATCTTCGAGCTGTTGAGTGGAATACCTATAAGTAGATGAAAAAATTTCATTCACAACATTTTTTTAGCTGTGAGTTTACACGAAGAATTCATCAGTAATGGATCTTCGGATTTAATAAAGGGTTCCTCGATGATTTTTTTATGAAATTTCCTTAGGGGTCCTTTCAAGAATTCTTAAAGGGATTCCTCCAGCAAATAGTAACAACGCTCGCCAAAAATTTCTTCAGGAATTCCTCCTGTAGTAGTTACCTTTGAGAATGTTTATGGGATTTTTCTCCAGTGATTTCTTCACAGATGTTTGAAAGAATTCTACTGGATTTCCCAAGTAACCATCCCAAGTAACCATAAGCACTAATAATAAGCCCTTAATCAGCATCATAGATGCGTACAAGCATTATAATAGCACCACAAATGCTTACACACCTTATAACAGCACTTCCGCTGCATAGAAACCCTATTACAGCATCATTAATGCTTCTAAGCCTGATGCATACAGGCATTAAATAAGCACTATATTGGCTTTATATTCGAATACAGGGCATGTTTAAATGCCATCCAGTGTTTTGACAGATATACCACGTGCTTTGTGTTTGCATATAATGGTAAGAGGGAGTCGAACATAATTCTTCTCACTACTATAATTGCAGGTTTTATGACGGGGAAAAGTGATGGTTTAAATTGGTCACTTTTCTCTCCAATACTATTCATCTTATGTGGCCGTAGGAGCAAAGGAGCAGAACAACAACTCAACAATACGGGTGTCGCAGGTTCGAGACGCAAAATGAGGAATTTCATCATCATAACGAGGATCAAAATGTGGCAATTGCAAGTCCTCAAAAGGATGAAAACTACCAAAACGAATATGTCTGATACGGAGAAGTACTATCTGTATCATTTTGTTACATTTTTTGCATACTATAAGAGGATTCCGTTTTCATTCATTCATTTATTTACCTCGTGTACCAGTTTCTTGGCCGCATACGCGAAAGCTCTCTGGCTGCGTACGCGAAAGCACAAAATATTCGCCCTAAAAACCTGGCGAAAACAACTGACGTTTCTCACGTGGTCTTATATCAGCATTAGTGGTGCAGAGAAGCACGGTTATATCTTGGCACTATAATGGCACGCTATTTCGCCTTTTCTGGCATTATAATAGCATTATATGCGTATATAAAACTGACATGCATCAAATGATTACCTTATATGCGCATGTAATGCTGTTACCGTGCCGCATTATCGTGCTTACTGGTTACTTGGGTCATCATTGTCATCATCAAATTGGCCATATCATCCATTCAACGGATATCTCAAGAAGCTGATGAGCCCAAAGGATGGTGTCTTCGGCAAAGTTGTTCAGCAGATAAAATGCTATGTGACGGTGGAAAATCTTATTGGAAATTGTTCCGCATAGTGATGCTAGTGACTTTTGTTTTAATCTCTTATATCTCGACATTGTGATGAATTACAAGGCTGGTATTTTGAATAAACTGTTCTGCAGATCAGAGGGTCTCTGATTCTGATGGAGATTTTCCGCTAGGGGACGCTTGTAACAAATTATTTTAAATTTTCTATATCTCATAGATCCAGACTAGCTAGAAGATATGTGTCTTCGGCATAGTTGTTTATCAGGACAACGTTTATCTGGCTGAAAATATGATTGAAAATTCATTTGCTAGAAGGTTGATGTCTTCGGAACTGCTAAGATGTAGCCTATGCTCATCAAACTGATTCAAGACATTCTGTAGTCACCGTCGATTGTGTTATTTGTGGATTCGCCGAAAAATAGTATAGTTATCACTGAAAGTAATCAACAATCTGCTAATATATACAGTTCCCGATCGATTTTGGCAACATGGAAAATCATACACAAAAAACATAAAAACATCCCTTCGATTTTGGCACGTTTTGATTTATGCAACATGAAATTTTTTGGCATGTTACCAAAATAGAACGGGCACTGTATGGTTCAAAATATGTCCACAAGGTAACGTTTTCATTTTTATTTTATAAAAACCTACTAAATTTTTCACAATTTATTTTTGAATGAGATACCTCCTATGGTTATGTTCATAGTTTTATCAGCACAGTTTAAATTGTTTAAATTGATAGAGGAAAAAGCATTGCACTCTAAAGTTCTTTAATTCTAATTTAATTAAAATTCTTCTTCGAAAAAAAAAAATTGAGATCGTTTATGTCAATCACCATTATGCACAGCCGGTACTAAATATATTTTTAAATACTTTTCGAACAATAAAATGTATCTTGAAAAAAAAAATACTAGAGAAAAATATTTCGATTTGTTAAGCGTTTTATAAAGAAGCACTAGTATGAAATTGGTCAATGCTTAAATGTTTTCAAATTCAAGTAAAGCAACATCGACTTATAAAGATTTATTCATAACTCCAATCATATTTTTAACTTGTTTATATTAATCATAAACATATATTTTTTCTTTACCTACTTCTACTTATATTTCACTAACTTTGAATATTATCAGAACATTAGCGAACAAGATGGACATTGAATCAGACGTCTCTAACACTTACATTTAAATTATACACAACAAGCCTATTTTTTTCTTTTTCAGAATAGTGCAAATTATGGTCATGTCTTATTGTCTAAACTCATCAGGCCATTCAGCAAACAAAATTTTATTCAATTTGATTATGATACGAAAGATTTTTCTCGTCTAAACAATTCAGCCAAATACATTGATATTCTGGCACAGACTAAGAGACACACAGTTAGAACGGGTGCAGGTCGTTATGCCGAGTACCACTAGGCCAAAAGGGTCGTTAGAACGAAATAACATTTGATCATTTACAACTATTTCAAAACTTTAACACATTCATGAGTGTTTTTTTTCTTCTTTTAATCAAAGGCTGTTCTTTCTAGTTGTATTTCTCAGCGAATATTTTGGGCTTCTAGGTAATGCAAATTATCCTGATCTAACAGCTAATCCATTCGATTTTAAAATTCATTCTTCGGCTTCTATGTAACGCAAATTATCTTGACCTATCCCTGTTAGGTCCTTACCAATTTGACCTTACGGTCCATTAGAACTATCGATCACTTTCGAACTAACGACCCTGTCGACCTAACGGCATTCGGCCTAACGACATTAGGCCTATTGGCTTTCGGCCAAAAGATTTTTTTCGTTGACAATTCAGCCTAATACCGTTTAAGTTCATATTACGGACCCAGTGAAGTATAACTCGTCAGAAAACGTTTAAAATAAATCATCCTGTTTGATTACTTCGCGTTATCAAACCTAACTTTCGAATTCGTCCCCTTGATGCTACAACTAGATAACTCGAAATTTGAAATTTTTGACTTCAATATGCCAAAACATTTTTATTAATTAGATCTGTAAAATACCTACAGCTCATAAGCGTGTGATTCAAAATACACAAGTTAAAGTTTATTTTTCAACCATATCCTCTGCGATTAACCGTCACCTTGTAAAACGGTCATATTTTCAAATTGGCACATCCCAAAATTTTGATTTTCGAGTTATCTAGTTGTAGCATTAAGGGGACGAATTGTGGATGAGGATTTTGATTTCGCAACATAAATAAATTCAAATAAATCGAAATGTGTTGGTTTACCAAGATTCTTATTCCAGCCGCTTCCTTCCTTTCGCCTCATATTCACTTCGATTTGAATTCCGGACAGTTTCTGAAAGTAATTAATAGTTACGTCAAATCATTAACTGAAATTGGCAAACCACTAAAGCGGCATCTTAGACAATTGAACATTATAAATTATTCACTTTGATAAGCGATTAGACCATGATAAATAATTATTTGTGAGATATAAACATGCTTATATGTAAATATAATATTTTCATTTGATATGAACAATATCTATGTAGAGAAAAAATATGCCAACACTTGAGGTGACGAACCTATCAAAGTTTGTTGAATAAAGTGAACCTTTTGGAAGTCTACACTTGAAGTGTCGAACCATTCAAAGTTTTTTTTTAATTACAAAAATAAAGGTAAAAAGAAGAAGGTGTTTTTAATAAAAAAAAAATTTAGGCAGAAATAATTTGTGAATCAGAGTTTATGTCGACACTCACAGTGACGAACCATTCATATTTTTTTGAAAAATCATATTTACGTCTCACCGTTTTAACGATTAAAGGTGCAGTCATACATATTTTATAGATTAGAAACAATAGCATAAAACGAGCTCACCAATTGATTCGTCATCCTTGAGCAGCAACAATCCTCTTTCAGCGTCACTCGTTTGCTTAGCTATATAAAAGCACTCAGAGAAAATAGGCGCGCAACCCGTGAGGGAAAACAACTGACGAATGCTGGGGCTTTCTTGACGCACTCCCCAGGAGCAAGCGTCAATGTCGGAAGATCAAAAATAACTCATAAAGTTGACATATCATCATGCAAACTAAAAATTATGAATAGCATGTTTTTGTGAAAAGTACTGTATAGGTATGTGTAGTTTTTTCAAGCTTTACAATTTTTTAAATTATGTATATCATTGAAAAACATTCGAAAATATCACAATGAACGATAATCAATAGAATCAGTTTGAAATTTATGATGAAAAACAATTTTACTATCAAAACGTATTAATTTCTAAAAGTGTCCAAAGTAGCCCCTTTTTTGTCTTAAAGGACACATTTTTTTCGCTATTCAAGCAACTTTTTTATTTATTGATGGATTTGTCTCGTATTTTGCACATTGGTTACTTACAAATACAACTTAAATATGCGCAAGAATTATCGAAATCTATCCATTATTCACAGAGCTACAAATCCACAAAGTTGAAGAATGTGGAAATAATGTCAAAAGAAGCCCCGTTTGACGGTATCAACATTTTTGGATTGATTCGATTTTGTTTTGAAGATTGAAGAAAGCTTGCCGCCACCAACCAAATATGTAGTGGATAAATTCTAACTCAGGTCTTTTACTTTGCTAAAGACACCAAACTTATAAGGATCTTGAGATACGTATTAAATTATTAAAAGATTAATATATTATTATTAAAGGGAATTTCCAATCATTCTTGCCATTGCCCTGCTAAATAACTTTGTCAAAGACACCAATCAATTTGCTTATCAGAACCTGATTGATAAAACAAATGTTATCAAGCGGCATCCACAAATAACGTAACGCTCTAGGGGAAGGGGAGTAGGCTCAAGCGTTACGACTCATACAAAAATTTGAAATTGTTCATACAAAAAGCGTTACAGAGGTGGGGGGTGGTCAAAAATTCCCAACTTTAGCGTTACGTAATAGGCAGACACTGCCTTAGTGCCTTCTAGTAGATGAACTTGGAACTGCCACCAATCTGCTAGCTTATCAGGATATTGAAAAAATACTATCGTCACCCAGCAGATGGATTCCCAATCAGCTTTATTTCTGTCCCATAGCCCTTGATCTGCTGAACAACTTTGCTGAAGACTGCAACCTTCTAGCTTATCAGAATCTCAAAATATGGTAGCGGATAAAGTCTCAATAAGTTTTGCCACTGCCAAATAGCCTGAACAACTTGCCTAATAGACACTAATCTTCAAGTTCATCAGGAGCTCGAGATATCCAATGAATGAATAATATAGCCAATGTTGACCTTCCTTAGCCTAGTGGTTAGAGTCCGAAGCTTCAAAGCAAAGCAATGCTGAAGGTGTCTGGGTACGATTCCCGGTTGATCCAGGATCTCTTATCGTAATGGAAACTTCCTTCAATTCTCTAGGCATACACGGATAGAAATCTAATTCCCAAATCATGATTTACTAACCATTCTTTTGATTTATTTAGTTAACCTTCCAGTCGTCGCATGATTGATCACCGTAAGAACCACCACGCTGCTGTTGTGATCGAAAAGCGAGGTTTTTTCACCAGTGTTGTACAAAATACAACAGCGCGACGACTGAAGTGTTAACATCTAGACAGATAACACTGAATCAACAATTTCACGGCACAATACTCGGATCTTGGCCTCATCTCTCCATCCTCGGTTCTGCCCCACGATTTACTAATCATGAAGCTCATAAATTGGCTACGATTCGATTTCAGGACGACAAATCATGGTTCCTGGAGCCATCCATAATCATGATTCTTCGTAACCGTAACATCCGGATTAACAACACTAAGCAGTTCGCTTTGCTTTAGCTCATTCGTATCGATCACTCCAATTCAACACGACGCGACGATCTGGCAGTGTGGTAAAGTACGTGGCTCTCAATCCGAAGGTTATTGATACAAATCTCATTTTTGGTATATTCTATGGTTATTTTGTGTTCATTTTATCGGGTTGACTGACTATCAATACCCGGACACTTAAGCTGACACAAACGTTTAAAATACGTTTTGAATAGGTTTCAATCAAAATCATTAAAAGTCTTTTTACATAATGAACACTTTTATGTTAAAACTAAGTGTAAATGATGAGATTTTCGATAAAATTGAAGATTTAACCATAAAAATAATTAAAACAATGAAATTTATCTTGTCCTTAAATCCGGACACCTGCATTAAATCATGTCTATAAATCCGGACACTAACGAATCAAAATCCGGACAGCTTGCAAAACATGTAATTATTGAAAGAAAAAAATGCAATTTTTTAAATCAACTCGATTTATCGTGCTCCGAGGAACATGTGCGTATTCTGTGATGGATAAAACATTTGAATTTTAAACAGTATTTGTAGTTTTATTACCTGAGCTGAGATGACTGTGGCTTAAGCTTCAACGATCACTGACTAGTTTTATTTTTTTCGTATATATCTACGCACAACATTTTTTTCATTTCTCATTCCACATTTATTGATAATTTTGAATGTTTTCTATCAGTTTCACTTGTATATTATGTTTTCAAGCTCAGTAAATTAACGATTTAATTGCACTGTCCGGGTATAAAAATACTTGGCTCCATTCCCGGACAGCCTCTTCTCCTTGATCTTTTAGCTATTTTCAACGTAGATTCACTCCATATGTCTGCATCATGGTGTAACCAAACTCTTAAGCCATCACTTCATGGATAATTCTGTTTAATTCACTACGCAAATTGAGTATTTTTCAAATGTTTTAGTTAACTAAACGTTATGTGTGCGTTCAACGACACTATCACCAAATCACTTGCCTCGCGAATAAATGACGGTTGACAAGAGCAACTTTTTCGTTTTTGTTATTTTTAGCTGTTTGGCAATGATAATTAGATAACAAATGAATGTAAAATGATCAGCTTTGTTCATAGCAAAAATTGTGAGTTGAAATATTAATATTAATATGAAATTTTGCCTTCAATTAATGAATATCATCAGAGTGTCCGGATATTGGTACCGTCCGGATTTTGATTCATCACGGTAATTGCACTGCGATCCAAATGAATAAGCGATGGGAGTTTTCACTTACTCTCGGAGTGCAATTTTAGCAGATCTAATATTATTGATCAATAACGACGCCGGACAAGTCCTTACAGTCAGTTGGGATTGGGAAGGAATGTTAAGGTGTAATGATTGTTGCTTCTAGAGACCGAGAATACCTCTGCATCTCCACAATCACTACGGGAAGGGTGTTTATTAGTGGAGAAGGAAAAGATCTGGGAGTCACCTTTGGTCGGTGATGCGATCCATGGATAAGGAGGAAAAATACAACTGATACTTAAAGCTAGTTTTTATTTTTGTCTCGAAAAGTTTTTGGTAGAAGATTTAAAATAAACCGTCAAATTATACATCGACATTCATAATGTCGAACAATTCAAAAACATTTTTTTTTAAGTAATGTCAAAAATTGTACATGTATACAAGAATTGTACAAAATAGGAATTAATGCCGACACTTGTAGTGACGAACCACACAAAGTTTGATTGAATATTACATAGAAGTAACGCTTTCTTATGTTATCATAAGCATGAAACGAGCTCACCAGTTGGTAATCCATCCTCGACTGAACACGAATATCTTTTCGCACTCACATAGCGCAAGCAGCAAAACTTCTCGGAGCCCCAAAAACGAACCGTCTTGCTTGGGCTTTCCGAAGCACTGCCACTTGTGTTGCGTTACGGCACTATCGTTTGAAAAGTATCATCGTATTTCCCACATGATTACGAATGCAAAAATGGCAACTTAAGCTGAGATGAGAGCTTTCTTTGGAAGTGCTCATTGAACACTAAGCTGAAAAATAGGCTCTGTTCCAGTGAGGACGTAATTCCAAGAAGAAAAAGAAGAAGATGTAGCAAATTTAGGTACCCCAAGACAATCTGAAATAATTCCGGAACAACCTGGACCATATTTAAAATTTCTACGGACCATAAACTAGAAAAGCTTTTACGGTAAGTTCTGAAAATTTGAACTAAATCCATCGAGAAAGAAAAACGCTAAGCGCATTTTAGTGTTTTTTTTTTCAGTATGTGAAAAGTATGATAGCTGAATAAAGGTTGAAAATGGTATGTTTGAACAGGTTATAAAAATTAAAATTGAATCTCTCTAGATATTTTTGGGTGAAATTGTCATATTTAGAAGATTATAAAATATTTTTACGATGAAGTTGAGATATTTTCCTCTTTCTATTCTTCATACTTAAAACCAATGAAAGTATGGGAAAAATTTCATCCATAGCATTTTTTTCAATTCTACCGATTATGAAAATATAGCCCAAATGTTGATCTTTAGCGATTAAAACTCGTATGTGCATTCAATGTTATAAATCGTTGGTTCAGACATAACGTGCTAAGAGAATTTTTACAATAATTTCTTCATAAATTGTTCCTGAGTTTTTTCTAGAATTCTACAATCGAACTCCTCCAATCTTCAAATTCCTTAAGGAATAAGCCAAAGAGTTCCTCCGAAAAATTTTAAAACAATATCTTCAGGCAGTAAAAAAGGAAGTGTGCAAACTTGCAGAAGAATACAACAATAAATCCCTTTAGGAATTTCATGAGAATTCCTAGATCAATCCATCACAAACTTTTGGAGTCTTTCTTGAAAAAAATCGTTGTCAAGAACTCTAAAGAACTATAGTTTGCAGGTAATCATCCTGCTTTTGAGATATATCACACAGAAAGAAAAATCTATGACGTATATTTCAACGTCAAATCATGTATATTAAAGGAATGTCAGAGATGTCGTTTTTTAAAATTACACATCGTGTCAAATTACATTTTTTGCAATCGCACTGTCGAGGAACTAAGTTTTGAGCTTAGGGTATGCAAAGAATTAGGCCAGCTCAATCTAAATCCTTCCCCGAATCCGCGATAATGGATAGTATTATCGATCTCCAGCAGTAAGGTAATGCAGATCAATTGTGGAAAAACGAATATGTGATTTCATTTAAAATTGTTCAAACTTTTTACTAATGAGTCAACTATTTCTTCACATCCTCTATTCGATACGCACTCATCTACCGTGGATCAACGCAACCTTCCGACAGTCCTAATTCAATTATCTCCCATTTGGTAGTCATGTCCTCCCCCAGCGATTAATCGCATCCACTCGATCTTAATACGTCCATTATTTTATTAGCTAACATCTTGAGCAACGCGACAACGATCTGGTTCCAGTCGGTGTGACAGCCAAGCGTAGCGTGCAGCACCCGGTTTTTGATCCCCACACGTCACAACAATATATCGTTGCTGCGTTATTGTAAGACGGAAACCAGCCATAAGAAGCGCAGAGCAGCTTAGAAGTGTGGAATGCCAAGATGCATGTCGATCGTCATGCAACGAGCCTGCCTTATGTAACCCGCTAACGGACAGATCAAATCTGATGCATTCATAAATTGGGGAATATATACCTGGTCCGTTTTATTTTCGAAGCAAATTAGGAATGCTCTGAAGCATGTTTTGGTTTCGCATCCAAACATGTCACTCATATTCGTATCTGTTTTCTTCAATCTCAATCTAAGCAGACATTTTCCGAACATTAAACAATCATCACACAGTGATCTTGTGCAGACAAACGAAATTCCCAGGTTGATGTTAACGGGATCCCTACTCTGACAGAATGCGAATTTTCTGGCTCGATGAGTTTTCGTAAATGGGGCTATGTGCCGTGTGGGAACCGAAAAAAAGCTAGGTATTCTTGATGACAACACGATTCGGTTCGGTGATTTGGCCAAGATAAGTTTTATGACTTTTTAAACTGATTCTAATTGACGTAGCGGATTACGGTTTGATGGGCTTATTGTTTTACGAGCAATGACTTTTTTGGGTCAGTGACGGAGACGGAGTAGAGAAAACAACTCAGAGCAATCTTTATTGTCCCTGTACGGTAATTAAGTGCCCAGATTTAGAACTGAAGGGGCTGGTACACGCGCAACCCAAACTTTTGCACGATACACCATACTAAGGGGTGAGCCCAAACTTTTGCACGGGAGTGTATCTAACAATATCTATAATTATTTTGTGGGTTTTTAGCAACCATCCCGGAATCTTTTGAAAAATGAATTCAAAACTTTTATGAATTTTGGCATTAGTCAAGCGTAAACAGTGAACCAAATCAGGAACAAAGCTGTTTCAAAGCACCCTCTTGTAAGTGCCACAAAGTAACTCTACGCTACTATTCTTCAGTAGATGATGATAGTGAGGTTTAATTACAACGCCAAACCATACATTCACCTTCAATCATTGTTGGTCGCCCCGGCAGTCCTACTTGATAATGAAGTAATAAGCCACGGCCGCTAAATTATGTAATTAAACTCATACATCAGGTGTCGGTCGGATCCGCTTAAATCGTAAGTGGATACTTAAAGAAAAAAACCCATTCCGGTAATACAAACGAATCGCGAGCAGATATGCAGCAGAGAAAGGTCTCTACTGACTACCACCAAGAGTGCACCCACTTAAAACGAACCGCTTGCTTGCATCGACTCCGACTGTGCGACTCTTGAACCAACTCTGCGCCTTTTCTCATCGTCTCGCGGGGTACACGATGATATTCAGCAATAATTTTCCCCAACTTGATTCCGAACCACACTTGTGAAGGTAATCTTTTGAGGGGCCTTACTTAAGGTTCCCTCTGCGGGCCACGGCGGGATGATGAACTGTTGTGCCATAATTCCAATTCACTTTGCATAATAGATTGCCCAAGAGGCTGCGCCGAACCTCCAATGTGAGTGGTGTAATTTCTCCAGAACATGCAGGTCTACAAGTGCGACTTGACCGCACTGTGGTCCGAAGGTGGACAAAATTTTTAAAATCATAGTCGTTTTCTCTGGACGGCACTATTTTCCTTGGATTTCTTGGCAGATTTGTGGTCAACATCCAAAGTTTAGAGTAAATTCATTCGATTTTGGGCTTTGTACAACTCTTTGTGCGAACCATGAAATTTATTATTTATGAAAATTGATATGTTATATGAATTACACTTGATTCTAATGGAAAATTTCAATAAATTCATACAGAATGAATTAGAAATAGAAAAATATTGAATATTTGAAAACAAAATTGCATAATGATTGATCCTGGTAAACCATATGAAAATTAAACAAAACTTTACCATTTAAACGGAAATTTGTGGTTTTGACCGTCATTTGTGCTAGATAAAACCATTGTGGATCTGTGTGGTTTGGCACTGTGTCGGCCGGTCAAACCAAATCAATAAATGTATCAACGGAGGCAAGCGTTTGCAAGCACACGTGATTTCTGTCAGCTGGACTGCTCCATGTAAGTATATCACTGTAGGAAAACTCAACCGAACAACATTCTCGATTTCCTCGATCGTTAATTTCCAACAGGGAGGCTTAATTCAACCCCACCAATAATCCTCATTTTTCACTTTCATTTCACACTACTTGACCGGAGTGCTCGCGAATGAATCTAATGAATGGACCCGCCATCCGAATAACGTGCATCCATTCATCAAATGGCCATTTACTCCAATCACTGAATCGGCTTAGGGAATACGGAGGGCTCCATCCATGAAGAGAGAGGTTACAACCCGTACACACGAAGCATGCAGATCGCTTGTTCCCTTGTTGTAACCGATAGCTGATTGGTGTTGTTGAAGTAGTGGCCTGTGCGATACCGCTTTCTGTGATGCATGATCCCGGTAAATGATCGTGTGTAGATCGTAACTACACATAGTGTAAGTATGTACGCCCTTTGAATCACGTTCATTAGGCAGATTATCGATGGTACTTTTTCAAACGATTTATGCGGGGTGGTTCCTCTGGGTTAGAACGAGTGGATCGTTAACCTATTGAAGTTGGGGATTGTTCGTTCGGAAAGAAGAAGTACATGGAGTTAGTAAAAAATTATATGCATTGAACTTAAAGGCTGAAATAATGATATGTGAACTATGGTCACAAACATTTCGAAAAAGTTTCATTTCTATCGTCCATAAATCATCGAAAAGTTTTTTGTTTTTCATTAACATCTGGAGAAACCCACCAGTACTGGACACCGCCGAAAATTTAAGAAATCATTCTCATATCAAGATTATAGATATATTAGAAGAAAATGAAGCTATTTTGGAGAGAAATGTTTGTGTAGAACAACACATCTTTGAAATATGTACGTTTTTTAATAAGAACATCTTTTTAAAAACGATTAAAAGTTGACGTATCCTCTCAAATTTGAATATAATGTGAAAAACATAATTTGTATAATTTGAAGTATGAATGTATTTTGTACCACTTTTGAACTAAAAATGGTCAAACTACTTGTTGGTCTATCACCTCCTGTACCCTAGTTCAGGTCAGTTTGATTTGATCCACGATATCTTTGTAATTTGTGCATCAATTTTAGGGGAAGGGGTGGTAAAATGAACATCATAAGGATATCATCTTGTTTCTAATAGTAAAACGAGGAATTTCTATAGTTCTATCGCACAACATCAAAGGTAGGGATTTTATCTAAAGCAGCGACACGAATTCAGACTAAAATAGCTAAATTTACACATATTTGTATCGCTAGCAAAAAACGATGCAAATGTTCATTTTACCTGCACTATGGACCAGTGCACGAGTTCTTTTTTTGACGTTTGAGCGGTGCCGTGTTATTTACGTGACCATAGCAACGAATGAATTTGGCACCGCTCAAACGTCGAATTAGTGAACTCATGCTTTGGTCCATGTGGGTAAAATGAACAGCTGTTGGTGGTAAAATGAACATCATGCAAAAAACGTGAGCAAAACAAATATTTTTGAAAATTTTCATTGCACATCCGCAAATATTTCGGTTAAGGATTGTAAGCTATTCAAAAAGAAATTGAAAAATATCGGAATTGACATCATATCATAACCATGTTCATCTCACTGAAAAACATAAATACCTTCGAGTGAAAAGTTACGTCAGTTCTAGTTTTCGAACATGATTTTCTAAATTCTTAGTTTTCGTTTATATGTTTACTTCAATTGACCTTCGTATCAACCCGAACACACCGTTTTAAGCTCTAAATCGTCCGTGCATGATAAAAATTCATTGAAATTTATTTTTCTCGGTAAAAGGCAGGGTGTTCATTTTACAACCCCTGTTCATTTTACCACCACTTCCCTTACATGGATTTTATCGATCATGGTATCAAATATCCAATAAAAATGAGAAGAATAAAGTTTCAGAAAAAAAGATTTTTGAAGAACGTCTTGAAGATTAAATAAAGCTTGAATTACTCTTGTAAATATTTCTAATGCATTGAATTGGCAATGCAATACTCGCTTGATACTAAATAGGCTATAATTTGCTACAATGAATCTGCGCCGAATGGATGAGTCTTCTCCATTGGGCTCGGTCCTGGGCCAATTGCTTCCAGTCGCCCTGAACGTTAAGTGCCCACCATGTAGTGCGGGTGTGATGCAATTTGTATAAATAAATGACTTTTCACGTAGACTGTTATGCGACTGCTGTGTGTCTGGGTTCGCTACCACTAACACGTCCGGACCCACGTTGACCATCATCAAGCGTTTCACGAATCAGTCTAATCAGCTTCGCCGGAAAGCCATGTTCGGACATAATTTGCCAAAACTCGTTTCTCTTCACTGAATCGTACGCTGCTTTGAGATCAACAAACAGATGAAGAGTCTGCAAGTTGTACTCCCGGAATTTATATAGAATTTGAGCAGAGCAGTTATTTGATCCGTCGTTGATCGGCCCTCCCAAAAACCAGTTCGGTATTCACCGAAAAAGGACTTCTAATGCGGTCTCAATCTGTTGAACAGAATCCCAAATATGATTTTGTATGCCGAAATATGGAATGTTATCACTCGATAACTAGCGCATTCCAGTCAATGTCAATTGTACAAAAGCAAATGAGAGCATCCAAGCAACTAGTAGGCATTTGTTCTTCCTCCCTTCAGTGTTTGAGAAGTTCGGCAGAGAGCCCGTCATTCCCCGCAGCCTTGTTGTTCTTCAGCTCATTAATAGCTTTCTCTACCTCATCTAGCGTTGGAGGTTCACAGCCTGTCCATCGCCATCGATTTGGAATCACATTTCGAATCACTTCCGTTATCTCCGTTCAACAATGGCTCGAAGTACTTTTTCCACCTGTGCGGCTACCATTGTTTTATCCGTCAGCAAGTTTCCTTATAGGTGGTTGCACATGGCGGGAACCGGCGCTGTTTTTCTCCGCACACGATCGACAGATTCGTAGAACCGTCGCATGTCGCTCTGTTCCACAGCTTCTTGCGCCTGAGCAATTACTGCCGCTTCATGCTCATTTTTCTTTCTGCAATGGATCCGTTTTTCGGCTGTCCTTGCTTCCTTGTATCGCTCTCTGCTCTGACGGGTACCAGACACCAACATCCGGCTATTAGCCACGTTCTTTTCGTCCGGCTTTCTCTGGCACTCCTCGTTGAACCTACCGTTCCTTGGTCTTCGTTGAGCAGTACCTACCACTTCTCGTGCTACTATGCTCACCGCTCCGTGGACAGACTCCCACATATTGCTGAGGTCAATGCTCTCGTTGATTTCGCTAATCCGCTCGTCGAGCTTTTAATGGTAATCCGCTGCTACACCATCTGCTGACAAGCGTTGGATATTGAAACGCAACGATTGCCGATTTCTAGAACTCAAAACGGTTGATAACCGAATTCTCGATCTCGAGATAGTGGTCAGAGTCGATATAGGGCCTCTGAAAGTTCTATCATCGATGACGGCGGAAAAATGTCAGCCAGAACATGGTAGATTCGGTTGCAAAGTTCACCATTTGGGTGTCGCCAGGTGTGCTTGCGGATATCCTTACGCGCAAAGTACTGCTACTGATGGCCATCCCCCTGGTGGCAGCAAAGTTCACTAAACGTGGGCCTTTGTCGTTGGTAACGGAGTGAAGGCTCTCTGTATCAATGATAGGGCTGGAGAAGTCCTCTCTTCCGACCTGCGATTGTGTCCGGTATAGGGGGCCTCCTTATAAGATTGTTTTTTTTTTTTTTTTTTGTTGCCAATTATCCAGAAAACACGTTTATATTTATTGCAAGAATTCCATCGATGTGCTGTAACCCAAAATGCAATTTCTCAGGTCGAATTTTTTCCGCCTATTCTTGAAGTGCACATTTAAGCAGCTCTCATATTATTGATCAGTAAAGGCCGGCCAAGTTCGTACAGTCAGTTAGAATGGGGAAGGAATGTTAGTGTGTAGTGCATGTTGCTTCTAGAGACCTAGATTACCTTTGTATCTCCACAACCCCCACGGGGAGGGTGTTCATTAGTGAGGAAGGAAACAATCTGAGATTCAGATTTTTTCTTGATCACTAATGAACACTCTTCCTGTGGTGGTTGTGAAGATGCAGAGGTATTCTAGGTATAAAAAGGAAAAATACGACTTTTACTTGAAACTAGTTTGAACTTTTTTTTCTCGCGATTAAAATATAATGGTTGACATTGATAGAAGATTAAAAAAGTACGTAAACATTCATAATGTCGAACAATTCAAACATTATTTTTAGTAATGACGAGAGAAGAAATGTGAATGAAATCTATGTATAATAAAATTAAATAAAACAATAATAAGGGTTTGACATTTGAAGTGTCGTTTAATTCAGTGAGCGCTCAACTTCTGAGCTGAACAGACGCGTTTTTGCTATAGTTCCGCGGAAGTCGATCACATGATAATTAATGAATGTTGTTTTCGGTTTTATTTCTCTCATTGCTAAATCATCAGTGTCTATGTGCATACCTCAAATCCGTCACTTTGAAAATTACATAAACGTAACGTTGTCAAATGGGTTATCATGATCATGAAACGAGCTCATCAGACCTGCAACAAAACGTAACGTTTGTAACATAGCGAATTTAAAATGATCGTTAAATGAGTGGTCGATGGAAAATTTGACAGTGTTACGTCTGCTTGTCTGTGATTTAAGAATGTAATATATTGCAATTTTAGAAGGAGAAATATTTATAACAGAAAACTAATTGAACATTTACACTTAATTGCACTTTGCAAAAGAAAACGGAGAATACTAAAAATCACCAGTAAGACGTTACCGTTAAACTCTAATATGCTACTTAACTTGTAACAAAAAGCCCTATTTCAAGCATAACTCTCCAAAACGACGTAACAATTAGTCAGAAGGTTTCGTGAAAAATGCGATGAAATATATTATTAAGCATTTTAATTCTTGCTTAAAATGTTTTGCATTTTTTATTACTATATCTACTATAAGTTGAAAGAAAAGAACATTGTTTCTAACCACTATTAAGCAATGGCGATTTTTTTTTTAAATGAGATTGAAAAATTTATAGACTTTTTGGCTTTGTGTTTGTCACAAACACCATGATGGCCTTGAATGCTATATACACCTTGCTTGATGCGTCGGTTCGACAGCAGTGCTGGAAAAGTTCGCATCACGAAGCAGCTCACGAGTGTATACCAACGCATAACAAACATCACAGACTCGGGATCTGGCTAGGTGTGAGTAAGCCCGCACCCGTCTTCTCGGGAGAACATGTCAAAAGAAGTAGCAACAAGCTCGCGAGCGTTTACTCGCGAGTAACCGAGCAAGGTGCGATTTATTATGGTTTTGACAGACAAATTAATTGTATAACCATCATATCGACAGTAAACTACTCGTTTGTAGTCAAAAGCCCTTGAAAACCATAAATCTCGGAGGGTAAGCAGCTTTTTTCCCAAAAGCACAATATGACTCTGAGCAGCTCCAAACACGTTCGCGAATCACTTTTAGCTTCAGTTACTCGGGAGTCGACAGATGCGAGTAAGCCAGAGCTCTGACGCTCGGGAGCGTTTGGTTTTGTTTTTGTTCCAGTTCAGATGAAGCGTTCGCCACTTTCCATCATTGTAATCGACAGTTCGTTTTGAGCTCACATCAAATACACCGATAATACTGGACATTGACATTGGTAAACAATGGCTTTGCAAGACGCTGTTGAGACCAATTCAACTCGATCACGCTCACCAATTCCACTATCAGGAAGAGCTAACACGAATCTTCTTGATAGTGATGTTAGTTTGCGTGGGCGGGCTAAAGAGGGCTCAACAGCAATGTTTCCGAAAAAAGACCCAAGACCTCTTGAGCCCTTTCCTAATGTTTGTCCAGTATTGTTTAGTTGTTTCACATACGTCGGTTTGTTGATTCCCATAAAAAAACTTGATGAAATAACTAAATTCATCAGTGGATATGTTCAACAACAACGACTATCGATTTTAGAATGTTTCAAATTTCAACTCGACTAACAGGTGCAGCGGACGGAGCCGTAAGTAACAAAAAATAGATGGAGGACGAACATATGTGTTGAATATGGCCTCAAATAGATTATTATTGATGTTCCTCATAAGTTTGCCGAGTTGTCGGCTGTGTGATATTCGAATCACTCTATTTTTTCACATGTTTTGTGATTCAAAAACTGTATACGTACTATAAGCGTATGTAGTACATACTATGTATGGTGTATGTGCTACCATCAAAAATGTTGACTAAGCAAAACGAACGGTGTATGCAACTTAATGAAAAACACCGAGCAACGTGCATAAATAATTTAATTAATTTTTTTTTTTTAAATTAAAAAAAAATAATTTTAAGACAAAAGTATTCCTAAAACCATGTTTTGACTGGGGGTGGGACATTTCGCATAAAGACGTTTCGCATAAGGACGTTTCGCATACGGACATTTGGCATAATCAGAATTATATGCATTCTTTAAAATGCTACCTGTTCTTGTATCAAACCGCTTTTTGCGTAAATTCCATTGTGCCAAACGTCCGTATTCCGAACGTCCTTATGCGAAACGTCTTTATGCGAGATGGTTATTTCTTCCTAAGTTAGTGTTGTCACGTCGAAGTAGGAATACGGATTCACGGAATTTTTAGCAGTCCAACGGTTTTATTTAAGGACGCTTTAAAGAATTCCGGTGACCTGTCCAATTCACCCTACTTCTAGTCGACACAATATGAACAATAGCAAATATCGTTTTGTAGTTCAAAAATGGATATGCTGTAGAACTTCCGAATTTTTATACTCAATAATTATTTCTAAATATTAATTGCAACTATGCCAACAAACAGTGCGAGAACTATAGCATACGTAGCCTTCTGCTTCTCCCTATACTGCTGACTAATATACGATATAGTTCTCACATTCTCTCACGATGGCTCGTTTCATTCGGCAGTCTCCTCGCTACCAAAGTGATGGATTTTACTCAGGTGGAGCAGATCATTGATTCGTGCCACTAGTTCTCTCTTTCATTCTCCCGCTGTTCTTATGCAGCGCAAATAGTGACGTCACTATTTGCGCTGCATAAGAACAGCAGGAGAATGAAAGAGAGAACTAGTGGCACGCATCAATGATCTGCGCCACCTGAGTAAAATCGATCACATTGCCTCGCTACCGGGTGACCGTTCCTGCATATGGCAACTTTCAGCACGTTCAGCTGTGTGCGCTATGCTTCTGCCAACAGTTAGTCTGTATGCATTAAGTGAAGCTGAAAGTGGATTATGGCTGCTCAGTCAAAGATGACGGATCAATTGGTGAGCTTTTTTCACGCTTCTATTTCAAATCTGTAAAATATGTCTGACAGCACATTTAATTGTTACAATGGTGGGACGTAACACTCAACACTCAAAATAAATTAAATGAATGAATGAAAATGATTGGATGAATGTGAATAAATGAAAATGAAAACTTCAACAAACAAGAGAATGAAATTAAAATAGTTCAGAATACTTTTCTGTATCATATTTGATAGTTATAACGTTTTAGTTCTTAATTTTGACATGCAATCGCAAATGTCGCAAAATTTTGATCCTCGATGAAAGTTTTCACACTTCGCTTTGTACTTTGCCTCGAACCAGCGGCACTCGTCATGTTGAATCATCGAAGTAGTGCTTCTTTGCTGGTTCGGCCACAAAAGATTAATATTATTGTATAGCAAACGACTAATATAAACCATATTTCTGGAATATCATATTATCTCGTCCTAAACGCCATTTTTAACCGAGTGTGAAGCTAGTTGTTTTCAAGAAAATGAATAGACGACCAAAATAATAACTGTCACCACTGGTGGATGAGAGAGGAGGGCATTCTCTTCATCGTAGCACTGTTGAATAACGTGTAAATTAATTCGTTTGCTCGGTAACAACAAGCTATACACCTGGCTAACCAATGGCTTTTGGGGCGAGATCATAAGTTATGTGAGATTTATGCTACAGCGGTAAACACGCACCTATTCAGCAAGGCTATGCTGAGGGTGGCAGATTCGAGTTCCACCGGCCGAGGATTTTCTTCGTATTGAAAATTTTCTCGACTCTCCTGGACATAGAGTATCTGTTCAGGCCAAACGATATACAAATGCAAAAATGATCGATAGGCAAGGAAAACTCTCAGTTAATAACTGTGAAAGTGCTCAAAAGAACACTAAAGTTCCCTCTTTTCAAGTTGGATCGTAAAACTTTTAAATATAATAGTTCAAAACAATTCATCACGTTCCCTCCAAATACAACTCTATCTCATTGTTTTCACCAATTAAAAACACAGATACCCAACCTGCCGGCTAATTGATTAGATTGGACCTCATAATTGGATCCCACCGACCGGCGGTCGCAACGATCGCCGACACGCCTGGAACGACTTTGTACAGTTACCGAAACTAAACCACGAAGATATTCTTTCATAGCCCCCAACCCAACATTCATTCGTGCGTTATCATCGCCATCGCCGCCGTCCAATTCTAGGGAAATATTTATATCAATTATGACCTTTTTCCCATCCTAAAGCTCGACGAAGCCCATGGCGAGCAAGCGCACGCCTGAACCCGTGTAATGTGGGTCTCCTAGTTTCTAGGTCACTTAACGATGATCACCTTGTGCTTGGGGAACTTCCGACTGCAACAGTCGTCAACTATTTTTCGGAATCGTCATTAATTTATCGCACCTGCGGGGAACAAATTCCCGCTCGTTCACGCACTGTCCCGTTAGGGGGTCCAAAGCCGGTAGAAAAAAAACTGAAAAATGATAAGTGTGAATTCTAGCAATAATGCGATGAATAGCAGTGGGAAGGTAGAAGCGACTTTAAGCTTCTCAATGGTGTGCTCTTTGGGGTGGTCGTTAGGTTAAATGGAAGCAGTTTGGGGGCTGACTTGCTAGAACCGAGGCTCATCATTGAGTCTGTTGGAGGTTTTTACGGGAACTTGTGGTGGCAAATTCATCATTTTAACGGCAACATAAATTGTATACTTTGTGACATTTATAGACTCATTACCCGTTGAGTGCCGGTAGGGTTGTGTGGAAGAACTGGAACTGGTTGATCAATTATGAAACTATAAATTAAATTAATTCGAGCAATCAACATTTGATTACTGCTGTTAAGTCAAGATATCGTTTTGATGTATATCTTGGTTTTGAAGCTTAAACAGAACATACAGTGGCCCAATTTCATATTCGTACAGGATACTGTTTCCACATCAAGTAAGTAAAAAAACTATTAAATGAAGTATTGAGCTACAAAAACTTTATCCACATTGAAGGTAACAGGAGTCATCTATTGTTTGCCAATCACAAAATGTTTCCATTTACAATCATCTTTGGATTAATAGAAAAGTATTGAATTAATGTCTAAAATTCACCCAATTCTATATTCGTACACCTACCAAAATTCATACGCACAACGTTCAAAACTTAATTTAGAAGCTCTATTTGATTACTGAAATGCTTTATTATGATGTTCAGATTGGACAATTTTTTAGTGGACATATATGAAATTTAGGTAAAGTTATGAAAATGCCAGTTTTCCAATGATTTTTGCTATTAAATCCTATCATTCGAACAATAACGTTTATTTTTGTCATTGGATCCAATCTATAGATTATACTCGTAAGCTCAGATAGAAATTTAGTTGATATATATATAGTTTACAGAAATCATAAACAGTTTTTATCCCTTTTGAGTTCAGAAAATTGTTATGCCATAAGTTCAAAACTCTTCTAAAATGATATTTTTAATCAATGTAAACCAAATTTTCATTCTAAACAAGAGGTAAATGTTAATTTTGAATTTGTCTGTAAAAATAATTTGAACTACGAACTTCGTTTTACAATAAAGTACCCTAAACCTCGCTGTACATACCTCCACATAATTGATGTCATCGTAATATTCAATTATCTTTGAAATAATATTCAAATTATATTCAAAATAGCACCCTATTTTGCAATTTATTGATTTTATAAGAAAAATACAAAATAACTTGAATAAGCAGAGAGCATTGATATATTATTTAATAGAATATATCCTGTTGTTTTCATCATTTAAAAAAAACGTGTGTGTTGCGGTTATGGCAATAATATTTATTCTTTAAATCTCTATAAGCATGTTTGGTAGCAAAATGTAAATTGAAAATGATAATTACGCAATGTTTTGATAGAAACATTAACTATGGATTATGTATATACATTTAGGAGCCAAACATAAAAAAATTGACTAAAATTTTTGGTTTTGGTTTTGTTATAAATGTTATACTACCTAAGATTGAAAAGTATAAGTTGTCGATATCCACTCCTAGCTATTCTAAAACTGATTATGATTTTTGAAACTTGTGCAATATTCGCAGTTATCATTCTTAAGGAAGTGATGTTGAAAAAAATGCAATTTATTGTTCGACTTACCGAATATTTTAGCAAAAAACATGGGAAAACTGGTATTTTTCTTAAATTTACTTAAGTTTCAAATATGTCCGCTTTTATGTATGTAAATGTATTTTACTGTATCTGAACAACACAACGAAGAGCACAAGTAATCATCTAGTCCATTAAAAATTAGTTTTGAATGCTGTATATTTGTTTTTGTTAGGTGTACGAATATGGAATTGGGTCAATTATAGACACAATCTCAATACTTTTCCATTATTCCAAAGATTTAAGCAAATGAATACAGTTTGTCATTGCCAAACAATAGATGACACCTATAACCTTCATTATTGATAAAGTATATCGAAGTCCATGCACCATTTAATAGATTTATACCAACTTGATATGAAAACAGTGCCCCGTACAAAAATGAGATTGAGTCACTGTAGGTAGGTATATAAACATCATACAAAGGCAGCTGATGTGTAATATACATTGGGGCGTGTTATCCATCATATGAAACAACTCAAAATTGAATGAATCTAACGAGATAGAGACTTTTTTAATTTCATTTGGGGTCCGAACCAACTGTGCAAAATTTGGACACGATAATTGTGAAATTAAAATTCTTCAAGAAATATCGCAGGGGGGGCTACAAAAAATATGCAATAATTCTGTTGGAAATTAGCCAAATAATTTTTGGAATTCCTTTAAAATTTAAAACATACACAGCCGACTTTCCACAACTCGATATTCAAGGACCATCGACTTTAAGAATTATCGAGTTATGAAATATACCGCTAATAAAAATACTCAAACCGTAGGGACAAATTTATGTATGTTCAATACTCTTATGTTCACTTCTGCAAGAAAGCAACATTATTTTGTCCAAGTTTCCCTGTATAAGCACGATTTTTAAAATGAATATCGAGTTATGGAGAGAAAAATATCTCTCACGCGACATCGAGCAGTGAAGATATCGAATTATGGAAATATATTTCAGGATATTAACCCTTTTTTGTAAGGAAATATCGAAAAAAAATTAGCTTATCGCACACTACAACAAGCTGATGGAGGTTAGAAAGCCTATCAGCGAGCTGAAGAACTGTAAAGCTGCTGGAAAGAACTAGATCCCAGTCGAGCTTCTCCAGCACGGAAGTGAGCAGTTTTACCAATCGACCCTCCCTGTGTACATCTAAAAGTATGGGAAGACGAAGAAAAGCCCAAGGGCTTATTGTATGGCCTCATACGCCCAATCTACAAGAAAGGACACAGACTGGAGTGCGCCAATTACAAAAGGATTACCCTGCTAAAGTCGGCGTACATAATACTGTCGCGCATCCTGAGACCACTCGAGGAGTCCTCCGTGGGCGAATACCTGGTTAGTTTTCGTGAGGGCTGCTCGACAACGGACCAGATGTTTACCTTGTGATTGATTCTAGATAGTATTATTCTAAAAACACGCCAAGCTGTTCCCATAGGGGACGTTAGCCACAAGGAAGGACGTTTCAAGTAATACCTTTTCATATGGTATGCCCTCTTCACCATCTAATCCAATTTCGCTCGCCGTTTCCTTACGATACCTATCCATCTAGTATTCATTGCTTTCTTCTCCATGCTTCCTCGTGGTTCTAGATAAGTAAGACATGGTATTCCGGCGAAACTAGTTAGGCTTATATGAGCTGCCAGCACAATTGGGGCCCGTAGGAGATTCTGAGTGCCCGAACCTATGCAAGTACTGCCTATAGCAACCATGTCCTGACAGCATCTGCGTTAGGTTAAAGCTCACTTACCAATGGTATCTTTTATACATTTAGTATTAGTTGATGGTTCAATCTACTTTTAGTGGAGTTATCCCTTTCCTGCTGCAAACTTTTGAGCGTTGCCTCTTTACACGGGTTGCGAGCTCCTCGGGTACCTCTTTGGTTGAAACATTGAACATCTTCCTTGTTGATGAGCCCGATGGGCATCATCACGGCTATTATGCACACGACCTCTTTAGATACCGTTCGGTATGCATTTGCTACTCTTAAGTATATGATCCTGTACGTGCTTTCAAACCGCTTTAGGTTTCTGCTTGTTCTAAGCGCTTTTGACCAGATTGGTCATCCACACCTTAGTATGGACAGCGCCACGCTTGCCTGGAATTGCGTTTGCTGGCAATTACAGCAGAGCTGTTAGACATCGTCTTCGATAGCGCCGCTATAGTCGTAGATGCCTTGTTACAGGCATATTCAACTTGGCTAGCGAAGCTGAGCTTGTCATCGATCAGTATCCCAAGATGCCTGAGGAATCGCTTAAACTCTATGGTGCGCCCGCTGCTCGGACTTGCGTTTGTTGATCTCCACCACCTCAGTCTTGTTATGGGCCAGTCATAGTTTCCTAAACTTCATCCATTCCTCAACTATGGAGGTAGAGTGCTGTTGTCAACTCTACTTCCTCCATCGATTCGCCATAGACCACTACTGTGCTGTCGTCAGTGAAGCCAACAATCTTAACACCTGTCGGAAGGTGCAGCCTCCGTACGTCATCGTTCATCGCATTCCATAACATGTACGCAGTGGAAGAGGACCTGGCGACTCTAAAAGTTCGGGGCAACTGGAGAAGTATCCCACAAAACCGGCGAAGATAGAGCTCTACAATTCGCCCGGCAATTGAATGACGTTACGCTTTAACCATCAAGGTACAAGCTACATCTCATTAACCATTCTGGAAGATAAATTCCCGCAACTACTTGTTTTATAATCATCAAAAAAAAGTGCTGAAAATTTAACTTAACTCACAAACAATGATCTACCTACAAGATGCAAATAGAAAACAGGTATACACCACAAAAATTCAACTCAATGGAATTTCCTGTGTGGGCCTTGAAATATTAGAATATTTTTACTTGTCCATCTGCTACTGTATTATTGCGCAAAAACGCTTTGTCGACCCTTTTGAAAAATATAACCTTACTTAGGATTTCTCTCCCATTGGATATTGAATTACCATAAATCAAGCGGAAAAAGCTTCAAGGGCCTGCTAATAATAGAGATAATGAACCGACTGTTGACCAGTTCAAACTATCAACAAAACAGCTCTTCTCCAAGATCTTCAGCAAGCTGCTTCCATCCCGGATCAACCTAACTCCCGCCTTACTCGTCCCCCTATGATCCCAGCAAAATCGAAAACAGTTTTGCCACATTTCCGCCCCACATCAGCTTCTCGGGAGTCGCCTGGCAGCTTTTTACCAGGCTTAAGAGTGGCAAGAAAAATAGCACTCCGAGGCGCGATAAAACCGCCAATCATCGACTCCGTGACTTGGGGTTCAAGAGCCCTCTTCACCAACCGAGTATGGTGGAGTGTGGTGAAGCCAAAAGTCACACCAATCGGTTCCGCGATGAATCCGCGCGCAGGTCAAGCTATTCTTTTAACCCATCCCCGTATGGATCCGCGAGGAGCGAAGTCGGTACGGTTTGATGTTTGGCGAATCAACACCAGCTTGCCGTCGTCGTCGCCTTGGGGTTTGCTGACCGTCGCACCGTAGAGTAAGGTGGGGAAAAAAGTTCTTTCTGAATACCAAGCTCAATTTATAACAAATATTATGGGAGATTCGAACCTACGACCCTCAGCTTGGTCTTACCGCTATGGCTTCTTGGGCTCCCTTTGCCCCCGCTTACTCTATGCCTGTCACACTGAGGCAACGACTCAGCCGGAATGTGTTGATAGGCGTAAAACTCTTCTCCCCGCAGAAAGACAGCCGAGCCGGTAAGCCACACGACTGGATGGAAAATCGCGTCTTCAATTAATGCCATTAAAAATGGAAACTCTTTGGTTTCCCCCGACGATCGGGATGAGAAACGGGACCTCGGCTAAACGGTACGACTGTTGGACGGACGGTGGTCGTTACAATCCGTAGCCCGCCTGGCAAAGATCCGCGTGTAATGATCGGTGGCTATCCGGACAGTTTGTGTTTGCAAACGTTCGATTTCTCAATTATGCGGTATCATTACTTTCGCTCTCTCGGTAAAGATGCCGCATCCGTGGGATAGTTGAATGGCAAGATGAGAACCATTGTGCAGTTGAGGTCACAGTTAACAACTCCAACCGAGTAAAAGGATTTTGCAGTGAAGGTGCTGGTGACTTTATGGTTTATAGGGTACCTATATCGTAATATTTTCAAATTTCAATTCGAAAATCCACAATTACCATTAAGGTTTCTCAAAAATATCCGTATTATATTGTTTGTGTCGTTCAACAACACCTCTGGACTACAGTACATCGAATCAATCAATTCTCGCCAAACTTTACTAAACGTCATAAGTAGCAATGAGAGATTCTCTTCTCTTCGTTTTCTTTTGATTATGACATTGCATTGACCAATGCACGAGTTTACTATTTGACGTTTTGGTGGTTCCGTGTTTCGGAATGGTTTTCAGCATAGATTGGAAAATAATCTCCTTTTATCTAGCGATTCGTACATAAAATGCAACGGAAGATGTAAATCTCGCGCAACATTTCAAAAGGACCTATCTTACATTGAGAGGCTCTTTTTGTTTACTTTTTATTTTATTAATAACTGAGTCACATTAACCTCTAATGTTGCGTTTTTTTTTTTGTGTGAAATGCTAGTCAAGGAAATTGAATTTCGATCTACATTGAAAAACTTTCCAAAAGCTTTAGTATTCCACTGTTGTTGAGAGCAAGAGAGGAGAGAATCTCTCATTTGTACATAGGTACTTTAGTAATGTTCAGCGAGAATGTGGTTTAGATATCCAGCTTTTTACGAGCGCAAATGGTCGCCACAAGCAAGCTCGCTTTCTGATAGTGATCAGGCGATTTGACGTTTGGCTACCAGATAGCGAGCTTGAATATTGCGGTCAGTAGCGCTCGTAAAAAGATGGATTGGTGAAAGAGAAAGTAAACAAAGAGAGGCTCTCAATGTTAGATAATTCAGCGAGAATAATTATTTAAAACTTCCAGCAGTGCCATGATGTGTGAACAATTACACCACAGACATATTTTTTTTTATTAATTTGGGAAACACAAAAAGGTAAGTACATTATTTCAGCGGTGACTGTAACGTTGTTCATTTAAAAATGGTATTCTTAATAGGGTTCTCTAGACTCACCAAGCACTCACTCTTTATCATTTCCCGTCTCGCCCTTGACTCACTTTCGATCATTTTTCTTTTCGAGTTTCTATATGAATTTCATTCATAGTCGAAGTTTCCTCAACTCATTCTCGATTCATCTTCGACATACACTAAAGTGATCGAATGTCCCGGTTTATGCAGGACAGTCCCAAATTCAGGCTACCTGACCACACTACTAAGCGTACTAGAAATCTTCCTGTATTTGAACAATTGCAAAATTGTACGCTATGTTTTTATTTTGTTACTTCAATTTGATGGAATGAATACTGGATGTTGAGTATATTCATGAAAATACTACTGCGAGGTCGTTCGAACACTTGTATCGGAGTTTGACATTGTACATACTCTCAAGAAAGAAATGAACTATTTACCAGTTATTTGGAATTGCTCATTCTATTTATAATGTAACAATGAAGCTTTGAAATGTTTTGAAGCTTGAGCTGATTTGGATGGAACATCGAGAAGAAAGGCAAAGCAAGTAGTGCATTCACTTTTCTTTAGTTTAACCTCAAATGCTTCAAGAGAGATAAGTACCGTGCTAATATTTTTAGTTATATTTGTTAAGAATTGGCAGAAACTCCTCTGCAATGCAAAAATTGGACGATTTCGAGGTTTTTTTTTGAGGAGTAGAAATAGAACTCAAAATTCACAACACAAATCCTCAAACGATTCGAGTGAGAGTGCATTGAAAGGCGATGATTTTTCTGTACCTCTTTCTCTCTTGCTTCTTGGTCACCGTTACTCACACTCTGAAATAACTCTTGTGTGACCCATCCGAACAAAACAGGCCTCGCAGAGTAATGGTGACACTCTTTTTTTATGGCATTTTCCTCCGTTCTGTTTTGTGGCGCATCTTCCTCGCTCATTTTTCGTTGCCTCTCTACTTTGTACTTTTTCGCTTTTTCACGAAGAGACAGGTATCGCTTTGATTGAACATATGTGACAATGATAGTTGCACGGTGCTTCATTTACCGTTATCATCAAGAAAAAAAATGCCATCAAAACTTATAACACCAGTTTGTTTATGTAGTTATTCTACACCTATGGAGCGAACAAAATCGTAAGCCGAAATTTGGAGTTACGCTCCTTGAAATAGCTGTCAAAATCGTTGCATTTCTGTACCGAAAACCATGTTTGATTGTTTTCAATTACATATAGCAATTAAATATCGTAAATACTTGTCATAATCAATTGTTTATTTGTAGGCTTAAGCGCTGTCATTGTATACATACTAAATCCATTTCACAATAAAATTCCTAATAATTCACATCATAAGTTCAAAGGTGCAGAACAACTGTATGAATAAACTAACGTTAAAAGTTTTGATGGTTTTTCTTGATAATAATGGTAAATCAAGTACCGTGATTTGGGCTACTCTGCGGGTATCCCTGAATATATGCAGTGAAATATAGTTGCCTTGATTTATACAAATCGCAGCAATATAGCCTTTAGGAAGGTAATTAAGTACTGTTAGAAATTTTGGTATACCTAAGCATGGTTCTAGCTCCGACGAGTGCGAGGAAGACACTACAACTGATTGTGCGAATTATATGATTTTCTTCTACCGTTTCTCATATAACTTATAAGGGGTTTGTGCAGTTCCAATTTTCATCCAAGTCAGTTCAAACGATGAGAAAATATTAAGAATTTGTTACCTGAAACTAAGACATTACATTAATCTGTGAAAAACACATCACATGTCTTTTCGGAGGTAATCGAACTCATGACTCCCAATTCGCTACACGGTACAATAACCTAATAAATAATGTGCCTAATCAGGAGCGTAAAAACTTCCAACAGGGATAACTTTCACCGATTACATACTTAAGTCTTCTACGTTTTCCATCGAGAATCCTGTCTGAGATTTTTCCTCGAATAATTTCATCAGATATTCATCTTACGAATTCTATAAAAAAAAATCCCATATTTGAAATATTTTTTCGCAGAAGTTCTTCCAGGAACACCTTTTACAATTTTTTAACGTATTTTCAAAGAATTTCAGAATATTTTCTCCAGAGTTTCCTCTCGTAATTTTCTATGAAAACCACTATTTCTCAAGAATTGATTTTAAGTGTTCTCTAAGATTTCCTCACAATTGTTTCAATTACTCTTCGAAGTCTCCAAAGGATTCCACAAAGAATTTCAGAGATTACTACAAGACTTCTTCAAGGGTTTCCTCGCATGAATTGTTCAAGATTTCGCCCTGGAATTCCACCAGGGATTCTTCCAAGGATTCCATCACTTTTATATCCAGGAACGGTTCTCAATGCTTACCCGGGGATTTTTTGTGATTTTTTCACAGATAACTTTCCTGAAAATGCTCCAAGAACAACTTTAAAAGTTTAAGAACAACTTTAAACATCAATCGTTCCTCTAGATTTCAGACATGTATCTAAGGAATCAGTTGGCGAAGGGTAGGGTGACTAGTCGGGGGCTAAACTTCATTAAACAAACCAAACGAACTCCGCAAATTGGTGGATAAACTAAAGTTATTAGTTCCTGTCGCATGCAAAACCACGTAATAACTCGTTTATTCATGTAAATGACATTAAACCCGCAAAACATGGTGCATGAAATCGTCACATTGATGAGTTTCCTCGCATAAAACGTTATTTTCTGAGTTCATTTGTACATTTAGTTTCGTCCAGTAAACTCGTGCAAAGTAAGTCGAATCAATCCGTATCAGCTGGTAAATCAACATTTGTTATCATAAGTTAAGTCACATAAGATCACAGACTCGGTAGAAAATTTATACACTCGCATTGTATGCCATTTTCCATCGCATTAATATCCACGTATATCGCCTCCACTTTTGTACGTAGAAGGCCTTTTCGCGACATATCATACGTGACATTTTTATGAGCCTCGCATAACGCAAAAGGTGTTTTGGTTAGAGTATACCCCATTAGGCATAAAGACGTTAGACATTAATACGTTAGGCATAAGTATGTTAGGCATAATGGACGTTAGGCATAAAGACATTAGGCATAATGGATGTTAGGCATAAAATACGTTAGGCATAATGGACGTTTGGCATAAAATAATTAGAGTGTGTGTCATTCAAAACTCTTCTCATATCGAAAATTATTCGGGTCCATTTACAAATTCCATTACGTTGATGGAGGTGGGTAGGTGTCCTTAAGATGTAACAGGTCATAAAAAAATAATGGAAAATTCATACAAAAAGTGTTACGAGGGGGTGGGTTAATTAATAGGGTCCTAAAATGTTTAATGAAATCTTGTTTTCATTTGATAACACGAATGTTGGCGCGTTAACCGTGGCCAACTCCGGTCGGGTCGGGGTGGACTGTATTTTTCGGAATGAAAGGAACAACACCACTGATTCTGCTAGTCCACAGTACACTATATTGCACTACACTACACTACTGTTCACTATTCACTTGTACTTTCACTTGCACTTGGATCGGTATAAACTTCGCGGTGGTTGAATCAAGACTAACTCACATGGTGGAGCGGTCGCATATTTATACCAGTGCGTTCGTATTCTAGAAGTTTCGACGGTTCTCATTCTCGAAGGTGCTCATTCTCGAAGCTTCTGGAACAGCACTCACTGGCGGAACTCTCGTCGGGGATACGCTCATAGGGAACTCACAGCATTTGAGTTCCTGTTGGTAACTCACATGGTACTCACGCTTATTGTTGATACTCGTACACTCAGTGGCGTAGTCAGGGTGGGTCGAGAAGGGGCCACATTCGGATACACCTTGAGTCGCACATGTTTACGGCTCGTTCCGTACGGAACAACGAAAGAGCATGTTACTGCAACTTTTTTAGCAATTTTTTCCGCTCAAATAACGGCTATATCATATTTTAACTTTAATTTAAAAATTGGATCCATAAATGAACCTTGACACTTGAGATCATGTTTGACGTTCGCTTAGTCGACAAAAACACCACAGGGATTTTAGTTTTAACACTGGGGTTGTTCCTATCTGACATTTCGGAAGCGACACGGAAAACAAAATACACCCAAAATTTGAGTTTAAGCCAAGGAGTGTGACAAAAAATAATAATAAACATAAAAAATGTTTTGTGGACTTAAACAAACGGAAAACATTAAAAAAGTGAGTAAACATGTGTTTTTGTCCTAAACTTAAGCGTTTGGCACTGAAATTGGGACAGGGCTTTAGGACCCTATTGGTTATAAATTACTATTTCCGGTGTTATGAAATTTGACAATGAATCCATTATCGGAAGATATGGAAGAAGATTCATGGATATTGTTATCATTCTTAAGTCCAGTTCAATCAATTTTTGTAAGTATCCATTCATATTTGCGATGAGCAAAGTTTAGTTTGTGAGTATATGATATATTTTGATATATTATTTTTACATAATTGCGTTAATTCTAAAGAAGGGAAATCTTTCATGTAATTTTCAGTACTTATAATGCAAATGATTCACTTGAAGGCAACAATCTAAGGTCAAGTCAAAATTTATAGGTGACATTGTCTTCAACAATTATATTCTGGTAGTGTGATGCCAATAAAAGCGTAACATTCCCACTTCAAATTGGCTCATCAATTTAATGTGATTAAAACAGTTCCTTTGCCTCTTCTTCCAACAATTTTCGATCATTTTCAAACAATTTTGATAAGCCACATATGCACCTTGAAGCACCTTGAAAATATTTGAAATACGTCGAATTTGAAAAGTAAACTTTGATTTCTAAGTCAATATAACAGTCAAGCTCCAATTTCACGTATCAGAGTATTCAGTATTTAGCATGGCGTGCATTTTTTAGGGAAACATTTACATCTGCAATTCCAATAACTATTAGAACAGCAAAAATCCGCAAAACAGCCTATTATTGAAAGAAGGTCCCTTTCTTACAGTCATTAGATTGACCATATAAGTATAAAGAATAGTCTATGATTCAAAGAAGGAAAAATATATGATGGAAATATTCAGAGCAATAGTGACATACATTTTTGAATAAGTATGTCTCGGAAGAACAGTTTAATTATAAAAGAAAAAAAATCTGATTAAAACATTAGCAGCACTAACTCCAACAATTTTGTCTACAGTACTATAATACTATAATACAGTACTATAAAGAACAGCCTTCAATTTAAAGAAGGGATAACCTCTGATGAAAAAATTGCCAATATATACAACCAAACTCAAAATATGAGCAGCAGTTACAGCGTCGTTCATAATCTTGGCATAACGCCCCAACCCAAGCTCTTAGCTTAGTGTTCTAGGAATACTTCCACCATTATTAATCAAATGTTTGCAATGCCAAAGTCACCATTTTGCATTCCTATTTGTGCACGATACATGACCACGTTCATACTTCATGGCCTAGGATCCTCGATCGACTTGAAGCCAAACTAAAATACCTTCAGAATGGCTTTGCTCTATGGTCACAGAAGTTACCACAAAGCTAATGAAGGCAATTGCCAGCATTTTCATGCTAATAATTTTATCAAGTTTTTTACTAGAAATTGACCTCAAAGGATTCACAACTATGGGACGACTGCAAGGCAATCGTATTTCAACGGAAACACTTTTGATCTTTGAAGCCCTCCACAATTACCAAAATAAAGTCAGCTCACTTTTCAAACAAATAATTTCATTTTTTTTATTTTGGGGATTATGCCTATCGTCCATTATGCTTAATGTCCATTATGCCAAATATCCATTATGCCAAACGTCCATTATGCCTATCGTATTTATGCCTATCGTACTTATGCCTAACGTCCTTATGCCTAACGTCGTGCACCCGTTTTGGTTATACGTACTTTTTGGTTGTCTGGGTTACTTCATATTACAATTTTTCAGTGCAACCACTATCTGTGTTCTACATTTTACTCAGCAAACATCAACTGGCATCGGCTTTCCCGGCGAGAGTCGGTTCATTTGATCAGCATGGATCAGACAAAAAGTGACCCGGAAAAAGAACGAACCGATTCTTTTCCCATATTCTCCTTCGTTCGTTTGCCGGCTTTATTATAAAGCTTGACACGTGCCTTGCTTTGCGCGCCACTCCACACATGCAAACACAGTTTGCTACAGCTCCGCACTCTTAGCATACACAGCCCTCAAACAACGCTCTCTTGCATGAAGGGTGATGAAAATATGAGTGAAAAAGTGATCACTTACACACTTACTCACTTGTTAAGCACTTTGCTTCTTTCTTTTGCTTTGGCGAAGTGGCGAGAGGCGTGAATTACCAAGAATAAAAGAGCGAAAGATACGAAAGCCAGGACGCATGTCGCTCAACAAGGGATGAGCCGCTCTTGTTCTCTTCGCTCGGTTCACTGAGCCACAGAACCGTTCAAAAGATCCGGTTCATTAAAATGCGTGATTCGGATCGGATCCGTTTACTGAAATAAGCCGTTTTGCCCATCTAATAAAATTTCATCAAAGATTGCTCCTTGAAAATGTTCAAGTCTGCCAGGAATGCCTCCAAGCATTGAACCAGATTAGGTAGGTTTTTCAAACATTATTCCTGAATTTAAATGGGCTTCTCTAGTGATTTTTCTGGGATTACCTGCAAATTCTTGCAAATACATCATCAAAAAAAATACTCTTCCGAAGATTCTCATAAATATTACTATGCATTCTTGTAGGTTATAATTCCTAGGGCTCCTTCAGAATTGCTTCAGTAATTTCTTCAAAGATCAATTAACCTTCCAAATGCATTAAACATATATCGCAATTACAACACGATGTAAAATGAACCAAAATTAACTAAAATGCACAAGAAGGGCTCATGGATTCAATTCTACCGAATGTCCCTGAAATACTTCTCAAGGTATTCAAATTCTCTAAAAGTTATCAGCCTTACTAGAGGTTCTTTGCAGATTTGCTCATTACATTTCTACATTCCTTATGATGTCTGTAGCAGATGGGGCCCAGATAGCCGTAGCGGTAGACGCGCAGCTATTCAGCATGACCATGCTGAGGGTCGTGGGTTCGAATCCCGCTGGTCGAGGATCTTTTCGTAAAGGAAATTTTCTCGATTCCCAGGGCATAGAGTATCTTCGTACCTGCCACACGATATACACATGCAAAAATGGTCAATCGGCAAAGAAAGCTCTCAGTTAATAACTGTGGAAGTGCTCATAAGAACACTAATCTGAGAAGCAGGCTTTGTCCCAGTTGGGACGTAACGCCAGAAAGAAGAAGATGTCTGTAGCAGATGTCTGATTCTGTCTGATGCAAAACGATGACGGTTGGTTTTTTTTTAAATAATAATAAATTGAACCATGAATTGAAATTAACAGGGAACGTTCATAACTTACGTATCCCTCTTTTTCAATTTTGAACAAGAATTCCAGGTGAAGTCTGACAGATAATGATATAAAGTTCTGCTAAAAACTTTAAAATAATATTTAGGAAAAAGAATCACTACAGGTTTTCTCAATGACTATGAAGGGTCCAGATATCTTCAACGAATTCGCCATAGTTTCGAAAAATTATTTGATACATTCTTACCACGAATGTAAAGATACTATTGAAAATCTGTGATGAATTGAATGCTATTTGATTGTGAATTTTGCTAGATATGTCTAGAGTCGCCTAGAATCTCAACAAACATCTAGGAATATTCCTAGAAAAATCGTGTTCGACTTATACTCGATATCTGCAAAGAAATATGCAAGCTTTAGAGCTTGGACTCTTGATCTTCTGCTTAGAAATGATCGTAAGACTACTTAACCTATTCCTACGTGCAGGGTTGGTAACTATCGATTTCGTCACTGACCGATGACGAAAAATTAAAAAAAAAAAATCACTGCCAAAAAGATAGTTTTTTTTTTGGTGTCTTCAATGACTGACAACGACACCACGACGAAACAATGCCGTAGAAAGTCAACGAGTAATATTTTTCGTCACTCTTCGCGTCACCCACTCCATACAAAATGTCAAAGTTTGGGGATCTGTATCTCAGCTTTTGATAGTTCGAATTGGTTGAAGTTTGGATGACGAACTACAAATAACCTGAAATTTTGTGTATACTGTGCTCTCTTAGTTTCAGTCATTTTCCGAGAAGTTTCAGAGGGTTGGTCAAACAGAAAAGTAAGTAACCGAGAGATTTTTTCGATTTAATTCAAAAACTGCAAAATTTGGTAGGTTGGTTTTTTCGGCAAAGTTGTTCACTTTCGGAAGTTACACAAACTTACAGAACACACGAACCACTTACAGTTCACCGTTTTTTAATTAAATCGAAAAATCTCTTGGTTACTTACTTTTTTCTTCGACCAACCCTCTTAAACACCTCGGAAAATGATTGAAAATCAATGAGCTCAGTATACACAAAACTTCAGGTTATTTGTAGTTCGTCATCCTAATTTCAGCCAATTCGGTCTACCAGAAGCTGAGATACAGATCCTCAAACTTGGGCATCTTGTATGGAAAAAACAGCATTTGATTACTAACTTCTGTCACCGACTGTACAAGTTGAGCTTTTCCTAGATCTATAGAAGGTCTCTCAAAAATAGTTTAACAGGTCAGTTATTAGATAACAAGCTTTCATAATCATTCGAGATTAATTTGGATCAAATGAAAGGTAGCCTCTCAATACTTTTGCTATAAGAACCCCAAGGTCTGCCCCTTCTAAATTTAAATCGATCGATCACACATATTTGGCGATAAACATTCACGCATTCGATCATATAATAACCTCCACCATCTGGAGAACTCTACGAAGCTGGGGGCATTATCTAACACTCCAATAGGGGGTCTCTCAGCGTTCCGTGAACCGAAATTATGACACATCGAAACTAATTGGTCCATAACCATCACAATCACGAGGCGTCAAAATGATCATCCCTGTCTGAGGCAGGCGTCGTCGTGCTATCACGTTTGCTCCCTTCAGTTTTCAACGATGATGATGATGATGATGATGATCATGGTGATGGTCCAATCGATTCCGCTTCAAAGACCTGCCAAAACGTCAAATCATAAAGTTGTGCCCAAAGTGTGGGGAAAAGATATTTATTATGATTATGATTGCCAGCGCCGCCATACAGTAATAGGGGAATTCGTCTCCAAGACGTTGCCGAGTTTGAAGGGTTGCAGAAACCTGATCGGTGATGGATGAGGATTTCGTGGCTTTCCGACCCATCTTCCATAACCAAGATGATGTCGTGCCTCCTGCCCGAAGTGGAATGGTGATGCGCTAACTGCAGTGGCGAAGCATGATTCCTAGAAGGTGCTAATTTTATTTGCCGCTACGACATGAACCGTTCACTGTTAATACAAAGTTTCACCTCCGAAACTATAAATCGGTCGTATTTTTACTGCAACAGCAGTGGCGGTCGCCACCAGAAGACCTTTTCGTTTATTGATAACGGGTGATGATTATCTCACGCAAGCGGGTTTTCGGTATTGAAGTCCGGTTTGCCTGGCGTGAATCGGTTTGTTGTAGCTGACTAGTAAGCGACATTTATGTTTTATAATTTTAATGAAACGATCATGATCGATGTGAAAAGGAAACTGCACGATTTGATAGATGGCTGCCTGTTGCTTGGTGTTAGATGTAGCCAAATGATGCAATAGCTGGACGGTTAGTTGGATCCCTGGAATATTATTCCTTTGCACATTAACACTCAAAAAAATTGCCAATTGTGTTCGTTATTAATGGCGGAGTCAATCAAATTTTGCACTCAAGTCCCATATTACCTGTACTAGGGTAAATCCCAGTATATTTCAGGCACGTAACACCAATCCAACGATTTCCCTTTCAATCCAACCGGCAACAATTTTGCAGAAACACAATCCATTCCAACCACGAAGCCGCCAGACATTAACATACAGTCTAGTGACCACCATTACCGAAAATAATCTTTTCCCTTTTCTCCTAACGAGTTACGTGTCTAACGACGAGCTGGGCTCATTCACTTTGTCACAGGAGCTGCCTCTCCGAAGCCGCAACGCCAACCAAAGGGGCAAACTATAAATTTTCTTTGCCACACTCTCTCTCTCTCTCTCTCTGTATGGCGACCGAGCAGTTAACCTAAACATGTCATTTTCCATAAAAGCTTCCTCTGGGTCTGACACCTCTCCGCGCACCAACAGGCACTGGCCAAAGGCGCCATCCGTCATCTTTAAATCTGAGCACGCTGCACAGTTCACACATGAGACGATGCACTATGGGGTTTTTGGCGAATCTAGCTGGTCAAAAGTCATTTTGAAAAATTGCTAAATTTTGATATAACGTTCTGCATATGTGTGCAGATTGTTGTTACCGAGCAAACGAAAGGATTTACACGTTATTCAACAATGCTACAATGCAGAGAAGATACTCTCCTATCCCCCAGTGATGATAGTTTTTATCCTGGTCCATTCATTTGCTTAAAAACAAAGAGGTCCACGCTCGGTTACCAATGGCTTTTAGGGCGAGATCACAGGTTATGCGAGATATGGGGAATAATGTCACAACTGACAGATTTTGTAACAGTTTTTCGACTTTCCCACTGATTTCGAATTCGAATCTAGTACACGACACTGAAGACGGCCTTACAGTTGAAGCATATGCGTATCTGTCAAAGGATACAAATTCTAGTGGAATTAAATAGAATAGTACTAAATTCGATTTTACGCTTATTTATAGGTCTTCGAAAATTTATTTTTATTAAAATTAAAAAAATCAAAAACGTCCCGAAATACTTTTGGCCATCTGGATTGTCCAAATACTTCATAGTGCGACTGAGCTCAGTTACACTTTTGTTGAAATGGATTCCCCTTCGCAGCATCATCAGAAGGCGCTTAATCGATTCGACATTTTAACCTCGTTCCACGGTTTGGTCCGAATGTAGAAAGTTCCCAATGTATGCAATCTTTTTTCACTCGTTGGGATCATCCCAGACGAGAAATGCAGAAGAATCTCGATTGTCGTGAAAATAATCACACTGCAGAAACGAGACGTTGCTGATTAAAAGCTTTTGTCCCGATTGAGCTCTCAGTTCGCCGCGCAGATTGCACACGTTTACCCTGCGGCACCTGGGGATATGATTGAAATGTCTCAATTTCACACCATCGGAGGCTGTTGTAATAAACTTGTTTTGTGACTGCAGGGACTTCTTCATTGATTGAAGCGCACTCCAAGACTTTTGGTTATCGAATGATTTTATTGTTGAGACCGTTTCCATCGAGACCCATAGAGAATGCAACACACGGGTGGTCAACCACTTGGGTGACCTGATTAAGAAAATGCTTGCGTATGTTTTAATTTCGCAGCGGATGTTTATACCGGCGAATTAAAACATAGCAGTTCAGCAGTTGCTTATTTTTACAAAATACAATGTTGCGAAATCAACATTGCCGGTTAGAAGTTTTACACCACACCTTCCCCCTTTTGGAAGAATAATCTAGCATAGCGAAATTATTCTCGGAATTGAAAAAAAAAATTGAATGCTTTCTCGATGAATCTCTTATTCTTAATATGTAAGGTTCCATTGTTGTGAATTCTTAAAATTACACTTTTTATTACATTTTTTTTTATTATTATTTTGTTATGGTTTCAACTGTCAGACTATTGTTTTTTGATAATTCTGTTTTTATGTACTATTTGATGATTTTTTGAATTGTCTTCTATTGTAACATTAGGATGATTTATGTTAATAATTTTGAAAGGACCTGTATAAACTTGATCTAGCTTCCTACGATTTTCTTTTTGAAGATAAACAGTATCTCCTATTGTTATGTTGATTGGACTGGAACTAGTTGTAGAAATTCTTTTCTGTTTTGCTACATCGAGTAATTCTCTGGCTTTTACTGCTGCTGTTTTTAGCTTGAATTTAAGCTCATTATGATAATTTTCAATATTATATACTGGATCGATAGTGTTAACGTTTTTCAGAGATGAAGGGTAATTTGGCTGTCTTCCGAATACCAATTCAAAAGGTGTGTATTGGTGATCGGAATGTGGAGAAGTATTGTAGCAGAAACAATAATATGGAATCCATTGGTCCCAATCATCGTATTCTGCATTTACAAAGCTTCTTAGGAATTCGTTCAAGACTTTATGATTTCGTTCGAGGCTACCAACTGTTTCATGATGGTAAGCCGTTGAAAATTTGTGATCTATTGAAAGCAATTTGTTAATTTCTTCGAAAACTTCATTTTTATATTCCGTACCAAGGTCTGTTTTAATTTGAAGTGGGCATCCATGGACTAGTATAAACTTTTCCACGAATGCTTTAGATAAAGTTTTGGCTTGTTTATCTGGAATTGGTTCTATTACTATGAATTTGGAAAGTTCACATTGAATAGTTATGGCATAACGATTGCCATGCTGAGATTTGGTAAAAGGTCCAACAGTGTCTATTGATATTAAGTCAAAACATTTCATTGGTGTTTCTGTTTTAATTAATGTTTCTTTAGTATGCTTCGAATGTTTGTTTTGTATACATTTGGAACAGTTTTTAATATAAAATCTAATAGTATTAAGCATATCGTTCCAATAATAATTAGAACGTAACCTTTAATAGAGTCTTGACGTGCCTACATGTCCTCCAGTAGAGCTGTCGTGGTACTCTTTGATGAAATTGTTTATGATTTCAGTATCTGTTATTGTGCGGTTGTGTACAGCACGATTTTTGTATTTTTCAGTGTAGTATTACAAATTTCCTTAAAAATTTGCTTATTTACTCGTTGGAATATCAAGTTGTTATTTGCAATTGCTATTTTTCTGATATTCAACTTTTTGGTCATAGTGTCGACTGTTTCAATAATTGTTTTTAGTATATTTGCATCGATGTAATTATAATGAAATTGCGCTAGAGCAAAGTCATTTTTCATATTTTTATTCATTATTCGTACGTTAATAATGTTGTTAATACTTTCGAAAGTCAGTTTCGGTAGGCTGAATGCATCCAGGTTGTTTACAGAATCATAAGCACAGAGGTGATCAGTCTCATTCGCTTTGTGACTCTGTGCGGCTCGTCCTGTCACGGTCGCCATGTAATAAACTTGTTTTGTGACTGCAGGGACTTCTTCATTGATTGAAGCGCACTTCAAGACTTTTGGTTATCGAATGATTTTATTGTTGAGTTCGTTTCCATCGAGACCCATAGAGAATGCAACACACGGGTGGTCAACCACTTGGGTGACCTGATTAAGATGTTTATACCGGCGAATTAAAACATAGCAGTTCAGCAGTTGCTTGTTTTTACAAAATACAATGTTGCGAAATCAACATTGCCGGTTAGAAGTTTTACACCACACTGTAACATTCTTCCGCTACTCACTTCAGGCTAATTGAGCAACGTATTATAATTGTAGTGATTATTCTGATTTTTTACCACTGAAACTAGATGCAATTGATTCTGGAAGACTATCATCAAGTATGAAATGTGCAATTTCAATTAACTGACGTCGTCGATGGAATGCGCCCTCTAATTCAAACACGCAGTGAAACGCGCAACTATCCAGCAAGACCAAGCTGAGAGTAGTAGATTCGAATCCCTCCGGTCGGGAATCTTTTCGTAATGGAAATTTTCTCGACTTCTCAGGGCATAAAATATATTAGTACCTGTCACACGATATACACATGCAAAAATGGTCAATTGGCATGAAAGCTCCTAGCTATTAACTGTGGGAGTGCTCATAAAATACTAATCTGGGAAGGAGGCTCAGTCCCAGTTGGGACGTTACGCCAGAAAAAGAAGAATCAGTGAGCTCTATGATTTCCTATTTTCATTCTTGATACTACATAGCGAGCTTTGTTTGCTGGACTTATCAAGTAATGTAAATTTGGGTAAAACAAAGCGTCTCATTTTTCCATCAAACAAGAGTTTAAAAATGAGATTTAAAATGAAATGAGTTTTCCTATTTCCTAAAGACGTTGTAAAACGTAGTAAAATATTATTCCACCTTGACCTTTGAGGAATTCATTATACCTAATTTTCGTTCGACCAAGTGTCATTCGAGAAAATGTTCTAAAGCTTTTCGATGAAATTCCCGTTCGAACTTATGGCCAAATTGACTTTCGACCGAATAGCCTTCAACTTAACGTAAATCGACCAAATATCATTCGAAAGAATCCTTTATCGGGATCTAATCTAGGACATTTTGTCAAATGACGTTTGGCCGAAAGTTACAATAGTAAACATATGTCATTTGTTGCAAAGGACATTTATTCGAATGGATATTAGATCGAAAAGTTTTAAATATGAATTAAGCGGGAAAGGGCAGTCGTAGAGTGAAGTTAAGTCATACCTACTTAGAATATTAGCACATTTTTAAATGTGCATGCTTATATTATACTTACTGCTGCTAGTGATTGAATTTGATATTATCAGATTCAAGATAAAACAAGGGAAAATATAGAATTTTGAAGGTACAAATCTAGAGAATAAAAAAATACTGAAATTTTTATCGATGTGGCATCACCAGCGACGGACTAATTGATCGAGTTTTCAGCGTACAGGGTCCATTTCTTCAGATTGGTGCTTTTAGGTCTGGTTTCATAAATGGAAGATTGCTAGAGATCAGGAAATATATTTATATGATTCACTGAATGACTTTCATTGGTCGGCGAGCTTAAACACAAGTGAGTTAACTATCAAATTGGATGTATGAGTTAAATCAGATGATTAAAATCCAATCCAAAGCCAATACCGAATATGAATCCAAATCAAATCCATCAATTGTGTCAAAAATAATGCACAAATACTATTTTTCAACATTCGTGTAACAATATCTGTATGTCAAGAAAAATAATCACAAATTTATCGTAAACCAATTGATATGATCTATCGACCGATTCACTCAAATGCCAATTAAACCATTGTTGATAAAATCATAATTGTCTTCGAGGTAGAAGAAAAGCATAATGTCATCAATGTCATCAATTATGAATCCCCAATGCTAACTCATTGCTTGAATCAAGATGCGAAAGTGAGAGCCAAATAAATAAATCCACATTCGCATCCCTCAACAACACGCAAAATTAATGTTCCATTAAATTGTATAACTGCATCTCCACTTGCCGATTAATCATTGTCTCCAGCCAACCAACCACCATTTGTGTCGTCGTTGTCATTTGGTATGGAGCAAACCAATACGTGTAGTTGCACCAATTGGAGTCCGCCTGCGTCAGCGCCTCATTCAAACGGGTAAACCATTCCACGGTGCTTCCCGGATTGCTATTATCAAAAAAATTCTTCATCGAATCTGTACTTACTAGCCATTTTTTATTACTAAGCAAAATTTGAAAAAAATAAAGAGATTTGAAGTTACGCCCGTTTTGACTCATATTCCGAACACTTAAGGTCAGCAGTGACTTCAAATGCATCTGGTTGACATAAATTGGCTAATATTTGTGTACATTTCAATTTCTTCGCAAAGTCTAACTGTCAGCTGTTGGGTGTACCGATAATAATGTTGATTTAATTAGTTTTAGTATTGGTTTTACGTAAAAGTATGGAACAACATTTTGATTCAAATGCCGAACACTGTGTTCATTCTGTCTCATATTCCGAACACTTTGATTCAAATTCCGAACAGCACGAATAAATCATATTCGAATGAATAATTTAGCAAATATTTATTTCTTAGCTTGTTCTACTGGTCTCAAACTAGAGAATCATCACCTATTCCCACGATATAAATTATATTGGAGACGTTAAAATTGAATTGAAATTGACTGCCATTTCCTTGCTATTTGGTGACATATTTCAGCGAAACATTTCAAGCCAACCGCCATACAAAAACCGAGTGTTTGGAATATGAGTCTGTTCGGAATTTGAGACAAAACGGTAATTCCACGAATTCAAAGGAAATCAGAGATATTCCAACAATTTTTAAATTACTGTGATTAAGGAAAACATATACCTTTAAATCTGGGTTCAAAGTTAGATTGTATCTATCGAAAAAAAATAAGTTCAGTGATGTTCGTTGTCACTATCAACGCTTAAAATTTGCTGATTTGTACAGGCCGACTGTGATACGATTTGGATCAATGTACCGTTTTGACTCATATTCCGAACACTTAAGGCCAACAGTGACTTCAAATGCATCTTAAAGGCATAAATTAGCTGATATTTGTAAAAATCTTAATTTATACGCAAAGTCTAACTGTTAGCTGTTGGGTGTGCCGATAATAATGTTGATTTAATTGATTTTAGTATTATTTTTACGTAAAAGTATGGAGTTCCATTTTGATTCAAATGCCGAACACTCTGTTCATTCTGTCTCATATTCCGAACACCTTGATTCAAATTCCGAACAGCACGAATAAATCGTATTCAAACGAGTAATTTCGCAAATAAATTTATCTGAGCTTACGGGTTCCGAACTAGAGAATCATCACTACTCCCGAGGTATAGAATAGATTGAAGACGTTAAAAATGAATTGCGATTGACTGCCATTTCTTTGTAATTTGATGACATATTTCAGCGAAACATTTCAACCACATCGCCATACAAAAACCGAGTGTTCGGAATATGAGAATGTTCGGAATTTGAGACAAAACGGTATATCACATCAACATCATGCTATCTACTCCATCACCAGTGCATTGATGGCGATAGACTATGGATAGCACTGATGGGCTTAGTTTAGCCTTTAATTAAGCAAAAAAAAGGCAATTTATCAGTACGATATTTTTGACAGTGCTACAGATAGTTTGAAACTATGTGTTGATCACCAAAAAACATGAATAGCACGGATAATTACCACGTAAACATGAATAGCACGGATAATTATCACTCATTCTGAATGATTATGATCTAGAGTGCGATGTCGCATCACTACTGTTGGTTGTCAAATCAAAATGATATTGATAGTTTTAGAGCATCAGCCATCAGCTGATATGATTGATATTAAGCAACTCTGATTAAGGTGAAGATGGATCGAAGCCAAACCTCAAATTTTCAAGAGCACAAATCTGGAGAATCAAACATCCGATATAGCTGAAAACTTAATCGATTGGTCACTAGCTGGTGGCGACCAATTGATTAAGTTTCCAGCTCAAACAGGTGTTCTGTTCTCCAGATTTGTGCTCTTCAAAATTTGACGTTTGGCTTCGATTTGTTTTCACCTTAAGACTTTAATTTAGAAAAGATTAATTAAGCAAAAACAGCGTTAATTGTCCTAAAATATTAACAATGATAAACTGCAATCATATACCATGAAGATATTTCAAAGTAACCAGATTATTCATAGGCTCAAGCGCTTAAAGGCTTTACGGAGCCACATTTATATCTTTATATTCATCAACATTTTTGTGGCAGAATAATCTCCACGAACAGTAACTTCAAAACGAATCAAACGATTTTTTTTTTCAATTTAACTCCGACATGCTGCTTATCCATGGAAAGCGACTAGTGAGCGCAGATTTGATGGAGATCTTTTTCTAATAAAAACGGTCTGAGGAGCATCGCGCATCCATACTCTGTAAAACAACTGTTCGATGACGACTGTCACTGTGCAAAATTGCACCACTGCAACCACGAGCAGCCTAATGATACATGGAACGACGTATGTTTGAATCCATTTGGTAGCACAATACCTCCGATTCTCATATGGATGCGTTTGGATTTGCCCTGTATTTCGGACCAACTTCACCCGACTAACTGCCGTTTGATTGCTGCCTCAGATTTGCGCGTACACACATGCATATGAGTTGTTGGATACGATGGGAACCTCCACCGCAAACGACATAATCATTAATCATCGCCATGATTGTTGCACAGTGGCGCGTAGCTGGATAATAGCTTTAAAATATAAACTCTCCAATTATTTTTATTTTCATTTCATTTATTTAGTTAACATCTCAACAGATAACACTGAATCAACAATTTCACGCCACAATATGAGGTTCGTGGCCGCATCTCTCCATCCTCGGTTCTCCCCCACGCTACGCACTTGATCCGCCCACTTAGCTCGCTGCGCTCCACGCCTCACACTGGGGCAGAATCGAAAAAACGCGGAAACAACCTGTAATTCTTCGGAATGAAGAGGTAGACGTTTGGTGTCTTCAGCGAAAATGGTCCTTTCAATGAGACCGATTTTTTGAGATAAAGTCATATATTTTGTATTATTCGCATAAATGGCTCATATGCCATTTCGGTCAACTGACATTTTAGGTGTATGGTTTCTTCGGCAAAGTTGTTCATTGTTTTATGCTGAAAATTATTGCTGAAGACGTCAAATTTCCAAGGCCTTCTAATTTTAAAATATAGACATTTTTTTCTGAAAATGGTGCTAAAAACCGTAATATTTGAGTTTTGTTTGTATTTTTTCACATAAAATGCCATATATCGCCTATGACTATGAAATGTATTGGCATAAAGCAGGTCTGGTACAAATGTGATGGTAAAAATAAGATTTTGTTTGATTTTTCAAAGAATATTTCCAAAAAAAAAAAACAGAGATATTGCAAATAGGCCATTCTTGCGATCGGGAAATTTCAGGCAGGTGTTTTCGTCGCCATCCACTTACGAAAGTTCAGAGCAGGATATGATATTCGATATATTTTTTCTAAGCGATCCGAAAATATGCTAAGCTTATAAAAAGTTTCAAAATTATTATAGCAATTTTCCAATGAAAACAAAAGTTCAAAATAATAATTAACATCTTTGCGGTTTACTGGTGGTAACATTTTCTTAAATATTTATTACATACATTGATTATGTATTTTCTATTCACAAAAATGCCATAAGGGGTGGTCCATTAATTACGTAAGGGTTTATGGGGGGAGGGGGGTTTCAAGATTTCTTACGCGCCATACAAATTATTTTTGATGTTCATACAAAAAATCTTACCATGGGGGGAGGGGGGGTTGAAAAACCGCCAAAATTGTCTTACGTAATTAATGGACAACCCCTAAGCACCAGATTCATTATGTCAAACAGTATCGTTCGATTCTATATATAGGTAGCTATATGATTTCTTCTGAAAAGTTGATCGTTATTTTAAAAGACACGGACACCGTCTTCAGCCATTTAGCTGCACAGACTGTAACTTAACACTAGACAACGGACAAGCATGCTCCAAGGGCATAATGTTTAAAATATTTTTCAATGCTATCTGGAAGTTGACTAAGCTATAAACATGCTTGAAGTAGAAGTTTTCCAATTGAAAAAGTACGGAGAAACCGAATATAGTACTCAAAACAATTTTATCAGTTTTTCAAAAATAGTGGGTTTTGCAAATTTAACATCTTTAGCAATTAATGTCATAAAATAACGATCAAATTTGCCGAAGAAATCAAATACATACCTAAATTGTCATTCGACCGAAATGGTGTGATATGAGTCTGCTCTGACCTTTCGTAAGTGGATGACGATAAAAACAACTGCCCGAACTTGCCCGATCGCAAGAATGGCCTATACGCAGTATACCTGTTTTTTGGAAATATTCTTTGAAAAATCAAACAAAATTTTATTTCTAACATCCAATTTTTACCAGACCTGCTTTATGCCAATAAATGACATAGTCATACGCTTTATATGGCATTTTAATTGAAAAAATACCTGCAATTTGCAGCATAGAACAATGAACAACTTTGCCGAAGAAACCATACACCTAAAATGTCATTTGGTCGAAATGGCATATGAGCCATTTATGCGAATAATACAAAAATATATGACTCTATGTCAAAAAATCGGTCTCATTGAAAGGACCATTTTCGCTGAAGACACCAAACGTTTACCTCTTCATTCCGAAGAACTACAGGTTGTTTTCGCGTTTTTTCGATTCTGCCCCAGTGTGCGCCTTCTTGTACCAACCGGATCCGAAGCGAACACCATCTTTGCAGGGTTGCTGTCCGGCATTCTTGCAACATAACCTGCCTATCGTATCCTACCAGCTTAGAGTTGGGCGAGCTCGTGGTTCATCCTTCGCCGCCACACATCGTTCTCCTGCACACCGCCAAGGATCGTTCTAAGCACCCGACGTTCGATGATTTCGAGTGCTTGCAAGTTCTCCTCGAGTATCGTTCACGTTTCATGTCCGTAGAGGACTATCGGCCATATGAGCGTTTTGTACATGATACATTTGGTGCGGGTATGAATCTTTTTGGACCGCAGCTTCTTCTGGAGGCCATAGTAGGCCCGACTTCCACTGATGATGGCCTCCGTATTTCACGGCTAACGTTATTGTCAGCCGTCAGCAAGCATCCAAGGAAGACGAACTCGTCAACCATTTCGAACGTATCCCCGTCTATCGTAACACTGATACCTAGGCGAGCCATTTCGCGCTCGGTCCCACCAGCTAGAATGTACTTTGTCTTGATCCCCGGCGGGATCCAAACAAACTGGAATGTTCGTCTGAAACCTTCACACAATTTTGCACACCTTCCATCGTCGCTCTTATCAGTCTCGTAAGCTTCCCGGGAAAGCTGTTCTCGTCCATGATTTTCCACAGCTTTACGCGGTCGATACTATCGTATGCCGCCTTGAAGTCGATGAAAAAGTGATGCGTTGGGACCTGCTATCAATGACATTTTTGGAGATTTAACAGTTGAAAGATTTTAAATTGATCAGGTTTTTTTTTGGTTTTTTGAATTATCTTAATTGAGGACAAGCCAACCGAATTGGATCGTTTCAATTTCAGTATATTTTATTTCAAACAGCTATGAAGGTTGTGACGAACAAAACATGGAAAATTCAAAGTCCTGATTCTTTTCAAATAGCTTTATTTCCATCCTTCAATTGTTATTGTACTTTGAGAATATGCTTCAGAGTTGTTGTGCCATGAGCGGAAGGTATTTACACTAACTATTCCAATTTTGGCTAAACATTGTAGAGCATGATTCTCTGACCATTTGCGACAAAAATAACAATCTTTCATCAGCTGCTTGATGCAAATGACCTTTGACAAATCTTCGTCAAAAAGCGAAAAATGTAAAACAATAGAGATATTCATGTTATAAGCACAAACGGCATGTTTTAACTTAAAATAAACTTCAAAATAATTTCAAAGGAAAGTAACAGTCGCGATATCTGTCTAAAAAAAATAATCGGTGTTCTTTTAAATTAATGATAGTATATAATTTTGTATAATTTTTGTAAAATATTCAATGTAGAACTCTTAATGCCTAACAACAGGACTGATAGCAGGTCTATTTTTAGACACATTAAAACAGCAAGTCTCTTTTTAATAGAAGATCACTGAAGTTTGATTCAGTTTTCAAATTAAAAAAAATCGGCTCCAAATTAACTATTTTCATTCTCTTAGCAGAGTTTTATGACTCGAAATATCTAATAAGAAATTTTCACAGTTATTTCTCTGAAAAAAATTAGAAATGCTGTTCCAGGATTTTCTCCAAATTCCACCAATTCTTGATTTCCATCGTTTTTCTAGAAGTTTCTCTAGTAGATCTGCAAAATATTACAGAATATCTTCCAGGATAAACCTCAAAGGTTTTATTCAATGTTCCAACGGCAATTTTTTAGTAATTTCTCTTGTCATTTTAATTAGATTTTTTTTTCGGGGAATCATGTACAGTAAACTTCAGGAATTTCCCCAAGCATTAATACTGAAAAACTTTTAAGAACTTTTTCAGGTATTCCTCGATAAATTTGACACATAATTCAAGTTCTTCTAGGAATTCAGCCAACATTTGATCTACGAATAACTACTCCTGCAATTCTTCCGAACAAATAATGTTCCAAATGAAAACTCCATAGATTCTTCAAAATTTATTTAAGGATTTCACACTAGCAAATGCTACAACAATCATTCCGAATATTTCTACATAAGTTTTCAAAATTATTCCGAAAATTTCAACATAAGGATTTTGTTCAATGTTTTACAAGGAATGTCTCCAGAAAATTGGATTTTGTCCAGGTATTCAATTGAAATAGTTAAGTAATTATCTCGGCAATTAATCTTCGTAAAAGTTCGTTTTCCAGAGACCCTTGCAAGAATCCATCAGAAATTTCATAGATCACTAGGGATTTTGTTATAACAAATGCGTTCAGATTTTTTTTAGAGATTTCTTTTATAATCTCTTGTAAATGTCCTTGGCAATTTTCTGGGAAAAAATCCTGGGTATATTCTTTGATTACTTTCATGGGGAATTTTTCGAAGAATTACAGCTTAACTTTCTAAAGAAAACATAGGAGAAATCTCTAAAGTACCTTATAAAGGAATCCTTAGAGACATAGCTCTCCTTAATCAATATCTTAGACGATCTCCTAGCGAAATCTATTAGAGAATCACTGGATGAACTCAAGAATTTCGTTTAGGAAATTTGTGAAAGAGTTTTTAAAGGTATTCCTTAGGAAATTCATAGTGAAGTTACTGGAGTAATTTCTTTAGTTGTTCTTTAATAAAATCAGGTTGAATTCTTGAAAGTATCTTGCACTAATTCCATGGAGAGGTTCCTTAAAAAGGCCGTCGAAGAATCAATATTAAATTTTTTGGGTAAATACCTGCATTTACTTCTGATGAAATTACTGAAAAAACCTTGAAAATGGATACAATAATACGAACAGCGATACTTGTAGTTCCTAAAAAATTATATACAGTCAACTAAAGATGGGCTAAAATATTTGGAGTCGTTCAAAAGACCCTGATCACTCAAAAGAACGGGTGATCCGTGGCTCTGTTTTGGCGAGAGTCGGTTCATTTGATCAGCATGGATCAGACAAAAAAGTGATCCGAGAAAAGAGCGAACCTCCTTCGTTTCTCGGATTTGTTATAACATTTGTCACATTTTTAAGGTACACACTTAAAATACTTTACACAAACCTGCTGCAGTTTGATGTTGACGATAATTTCAATAAATCGATGGTATCGGATAAATTCTAACCGAATGTTAGTTAGAAATATATTTTACAGAAGATAAATCATATACGCATATATAAGATCAAGAATAACGTTTCTTTAACAGTGGTTTTTTTTTTGTGTTACATAAAATGTATAACCTATTTTAGTGATGACCGCACACTCCTAGGCATACTTGGATCATTTTTATGAAAATTAAAGCTTGACAGCAGCCTGGCTGCTTGTTGATATCCAGTTCGCACCCCCCAGGTCACGTGTTTTGCTTTACACGCCACGCCACACATGCAAGCACATTTTTCTGCTGCTCCGTGAGCGCTCTCAGCAAAGACATACAAATTTGTCTCACCCACTTGCATACGGGCAGATGAAAGATAGAGAAAAAGTGCTTCAGGTCCTGAATGGCAGAGCACATTTTGCTTCTTCTTTTTGGTTCGGTTAGGAGAAATAGGCCGAGAGTTTCTGGAAAAGAGAGATAGTGCGAATGATACGACGCATGTCGCGCAACAGGGAGTGATCCGCTCTTTCTTTGTGAACAGCTGAGTCACTGAACCGTTCAAAAGATCTGGTTCACTAGAATGAGTGATTCGGATCGGATCCGCTCATTAAAATGAGCCGTTTTGTCCATCTCTACAATTCCGGGTCATTTGGCCGAATGCCATTTGGTCGAACGCGATTTGGCCGAATGCCATTTGGACGAATGTCGTTTGACCAAAATAGGAAATAATAGTGAATTATATGATTTATTGTTTGTCAAAACAAGCTTGCGTTTTCTCAGTTATTACTGAAACTTGCTTGAGACCTGGCTCCAAATTTTTTGTTAATCGTAATGATCGACTGGATGGAGCATGTGGTGGACCTGCAATCATCATTCATGGACGTAAAAAATATCAACTATTTTTGGTCATTTGAAACTAAAGTTTTTAAAACTTTGGATTTTTCTTTCAAAGCACAGCTTGGTTAATGTACAGCTCAATTTTTGCTTTTTCAATGCACTGGGCAGCAAGTTCATTTGCTTCAAACTGGCTTGCGAACATTGACTAGCAATATATCAAAAAAATTGTCATTGGTAACTTTAATGCCAAATTTCACTAATGGAATAATTCACAAATCAATTCCATTGGCAGAATTTTATTTGATGAAACTCTTCAGGATATTAGAACTAGAAATAAGAATAGTTTTAGATAAAAATCGTTGCAATCTTCTATTGCTTTATATGTTTAAATAAGTTATGATTCGTTGATTGAAAGAAAGCATTTTTTTCTCATATAAGCAGGTCTGCATAGGACTGCTGTGGTAATAAGAAGTAATATATTGTCAACAAAATGTTAATAAAAGCTTAATTTAGTTTTACCAAACAAGTGTTGCCAAATAACAGTGTTGCCTAACACAGAACACCTAGATTTACTTCTTGAAGTTATGGCGTTTTCAATGTTTGGTCTTAAATTATTGTTTTAAATCGATTTGAGGGAATTTGTCCAACCTTTGTATGAAGCCGTGCCACTGTGCGTCGTCGTCTTCAACAACGATGAGCCTCCCCCTGGCCGGGAGGAGGTGATTGTGGGAGAGACCGACCGACTGGCGATCAGCTTTGCATGAAATTAACAAATTAATTTAACAGTTCTATACCGCAGAGCTGACAGCCAGTAGGACAGTGGTATTCTCGCCCCGCCGCCGTTGTCGATGACAGCTGATGATGATGGATGATGGTTTTGTGCTGTAGTGGGTATGACTTTTTTTTCGGTTTTCGGTCTTTCAACTCCAAACTTTGCTGCTGAGCGCGAGGTGGGTTATTATTTTCTTTTCACACATTCATCTGTGGAAACCCGTGTGAAATTTGTGTTTGCTAATAAATTTTTGATGTCATCCGAATGGAAGTTAGTCGGAGGGTTTTTCTTCGATGGAAGACTCGGATACCTACCAGGTACTTCGAGCAGGTGGTATTGAATTGCGTCGCAGTAACTGTACATAGCACTATGGTGGGAACATTCGTTGAGTTTTTAGTTCAAATCAAAAGATTTGTCATTGTGTGGAACACTTACGTAATTGGCTGTTTTGTTATGCATTAGATGATCTCTCGTGAATGCTAATTGTGGAAACATTACGTCCGCTGAAGGTTATTTGAAAATAATTGCCTTTGCAGTGCCTATTTCAGTACGTTCAATTTGACTTCAACATTACTTTGCGATTTAGCATCAGAGAAAAACCAAACCCTTATTCCTGTGACAATACTAATTTTAAGTAAGAGTCATGTTTTTTCTTGCTGGTGATTCCCAGGTCTTTATCCTTCCTCACTGATCAACATTCTTCCCGTGGTGATTGTAGAGATGCAGAGGTATTCTCGGTTTTTAGAAGCAATAATTATTACACACTAACATTCCTTTCCTATCCCAACTGACAGTGAGGACTTTACCGGCACCGTTATTGATAGATAATATGAGATATACTAAAATGTGCACTCGGAGAGTTAGCTTATTCATTTGGATCGAAGTGCAATTCTACCAGTTCCGATCAATTACGGAATAACAGTCATTGATATGTACAGTCAGTATGTACTATGCTGTGTTATGCTAATTAAATATCATATTACTATAAATTGGAAGTGGAAAATAAGAGAATCACTGAATCACACCCAAATTATCAAATTATATGCAAATTAATCATCGTCATCCCATAATTTCACCGCCAACATCAATCAAACAGGAAGGCGGCCTTGTCATCGAACTGAACAGGAAAGCAACGCCATTTCAAAACAACCATTGTTTATTCCAGTTTCGGTGCGAATTAAAACCCATCCACGCCAGCCATGTTCCCCCCTTTCCTCCTCCATCGACGGCTATCTTGGAAAAGTCATAAAATATGCGAACATTTATAAGCGCGAACCTGTCCAAACTTGTTTTGCGCAGTCAAGTTTTTGCGCGACGCCACCGCTGGAAACTTTGGACCCTATAGCTGTTGGTCGGTCAGCTCAGTCAATAAGGTGCAGCAGCTTTGACCATAACGGTGAATTTTTCGGCCAATTAAAACGAAGAATTTGCATCGAAACATGGAAGCGTTGGGCAAGCAGAACGACTTCTGCAAGCTTTTGGTCAGGTGTAAAGAGGTCATGGTTTTGCGAAATACGCACTATTTGGCGTGGAGGACATTGAACTTTTTTGGTCGTGGTGGATTGGAATTCAATACAGGGTCAATAATTCCGATGACCATTTAAAGCTTCAATACTTTTTTACTGGTAGTTTACATAGGAAGAGATCCCCCAGAACCAACAATTTTTCTTATTTTGACATTGGTGCATAAATTACAAATAAATCATATAACGGGGCCTTCCTTAGCCAAGTTCCTTAGTCCGCAGCTACAAAGCAAAGCCATGCTGAAGGTGTCTGGGTTCGATTCCAAGTCGGTCCAGAATATTTTCGTAATGGAAATTTCCTTGACTTCCCTGGGGTATCATCGTACCTGCCACACGCATGAGCATGAGCATGAGCATGATTGACCGCCCGCAGATGCTACTCCTTTATTGCAAGAACAGCTGTGCTTACACAGGGAACCAACAGACGCTACTCGGGATCAGTAGCATCCTCAATGTGCAAGTACTGGTGCTCTCATTATTATAATAAACAATAACGGCGCCGGCTGCGTCCGAATGCAGGTCAATTTGCGGATGGGAGGGAAATGTTGACGTGTTACTTGCTTTATGGAAGCCGAGGAGTCCTCTGCACTTCTACAAGTAAACACTGGGAGTTTGGATATGGGAGAGGGATTAGTTTTGGTAAACGATAAATATATAATTTGAAATGTATGCGCCTAACCGGATTCACGATATTACTCGATAAACGCATTGAACGCCGAACAAGTGTTCGTCACTCGCCCCCATAGGAGCAAGCGACAAGATCAAAGGATCAAACACTACTAACGCGTTCCGCGACCCACGACACTATTGGAAGCATACCTTCAAATTTTATCATGCGGACGTCGAGTTCAATATCTGTGTGATGAAAGCTTCTAAAACATCAACGATGGCGTGAGATTCTTCACAGGCCATGTCTCCAGCATACACCCATATTACATGATAGAATTGGTTCATACCTGGGTAATTGGAGACTTAAACATATTTTCGCAAAAACGGCTCATTTTGGAGAACTTTGATTGAATCTTCATATAAGTGTGATAAGCGGCTCCGTTTTGCTCAAAACCTATGAGCTACTATTGATATAAGTGGTCTCTAACCGAAGCAACAAATTTCATTCTCAAAAATCTGTTGCACGCCTCCGTATTTATTTTTTATTCAACCTTCACAAAAAATAAAGGCATATAAAACCTATAAGACGCAAATGCCCTCAAAAGTATGACCCTGGCAAAACATGTTATTGTGATCATGAAAAACACGTTCTCTAAGAACTACTCCATCCTCTGATACCAAACAAACTAAAAATTTCAAGAATAAAATGTGACTTTTGAAGGTGGAAAGTTTATCACCAGAGTATACGACAATCAGACGCTGTTTCTAGCTTTGGGCGGACAAAACCTTTGAACTTATTTGTTTTATTACATTATTTAGGACAGTAAGAATAAAATGACAAAAATTGTCCTGGATAGCGAAGTTGTGTCATAATATACTACAATAATCAGAAATTACATTCACTATCAAAAACAAATGAAAATAACGCTTGTGGATGCTTGATTCACGTTCAAACAATTTTCGCATTTTTTTATGGGCCATACTGTAGCAGACCGATTCACTTTTTCACTTTTTCCACCAACGCGCGACATGTTTGATCCTGCCCTCATCACTCGCCCCAGTAGGAACAAGCGTCAAGGTCGAAAGATCAAACAGAACTCATATCATCGTACCTGCCACACGGTATACGAGTGCTAAAATGGCAACTTTGGCAAAGAAAGCTGTCAGTTAATAACACTAATCTGAGAAGCAGGCTCTGTCCCAGTGAGGACGTTAATGCCAAGAAGAAGAAGATCATATAACAAATTAATTTAGTTTGAAAATGGTACCAAAACATTCATGCTTCCAAATTATTATTTTGTTTGATGCTTATGTGATTCAAACTTTTTTGCCATATTCAAAATAATTTCTAAATAAGCTCAAATTTAAGGCGATACATCAACACTTTAATGAGTTTAAAATATCTCTACTTTTCCTAGAAGGCGTGCGTAACTCAAGGATGTGTTCCCAAGTAACCAAATAGCACTTTAATTCGCCCTCCGTGCTAATATAGTGATAGAGCTGACATACCCTATATTAGCTGTATAATAGCCCAATAAGGCCAAAAAGGCGAAGTAACGAGCAAGTGGTTACTTGGGTTATTCTACGTAAAAATTACCCTCCATAATTTCTTCTAATACACCATCTTGATTGGACCATGACATTACAATTTTTCCACTTTGTCCGGCGTTGGGTGTTTTCCGTGCTGGGGGATCTCCCCCTAATTATTACATGATAAAATAGCTTTAAATCATATGTGTAATTACACCAATACAAAAATAAATATTCACAATGTCTTTTTTCTTTCTTTACAGGTGAGAAAACACACCATCATAACAATCCTAATTGGATCTATCAATAGTGAGTTCAGAACTTACAGTAATAATCTACTGTTACAATTATGTACAACATTTTGTCTGCTCTGGAACACTAACTTTCGGATACCGAGCAGAAGGAAATAGCTACTGAATACCAAACTAAGGTATTCTATACCGTCAAACGGGGTTACTTGCAACAAGGGTGAAACTTGCAACACTTTGACATGTAACCGAACTGTCGTTTCGTTCAGCATTGACTCAAATTATTATAATTTTTTAAGTCATTTATTGACCTAAGGTATACAACAGAAGATTTTGAAGAGGGTTTGGGTATTATTTATTTATTGACGTTAGATTGTATTAAATTAATGCTGAAAAACGTTCCCCGTACCACACAAACGGTAGAAATATGTCTTTCGAGGCGTTTGCTATCAGTTGCAGTACTTAGTAGTGTACGAATTGATAATTTGATGTTTGATCACTATAAAAATTCAAAAACGTTTTTCACTACCCTGGTGGGGTAACTTGCAACAGCAATTTTGATCTCAATTGTTTTATATTTCTTACCGTTTGTCATCGAAAATACATGGAAAGGCTAAATTGAACATATATTTGTTTAGTAACATTAAAATTTGTGTATCTCAGACTATTCAATACATGTTTGGTACTAATTATTTGAAAATTTATTTGAATCGTATTATTATTAGATTTTGTTTTATTTTCTTCATGAAAATAATGAATAATTTCAGAAATCTGTTAATTAACTTGCAGATCTGCCATTGGGAACATTTTGCATGAAATATGTTATGTCAAAACACCAACAGAGACCGTTTCAAGACATACTTATACGTTGCTTTGATTTAAATATGTATGAAAAAAATGTAATGTGAAATATAACCTAACATACCATTGTATTTGTAAAAAAAAATGCATTAAAACGATTGAACGCTTTCTAATAACTGTCAAGACTTATTATATTCTAGAATTTCCTCGTGTAGACACACTATGTACTACCAATGAAGTTTTCAATCCAATTTCTTTAATACTCATAATTCAATCAATAATAATTAGTTTTCTAATAGTAGAGTAGCCTGTTTCTAATTATTGTCATGCTTTTATTGCAGAAAATTATTAAATGACCATGAAAACACGATAAGTAGTTCATAGTGTACTTTAGTGTAACAGATAACTTCCAATACTTACAACCTCAATGAGGTAGGAATGAGCCCTGCATAAGAGATAAAATACCTCAAATAATATCTCATGCATGTTCTACTAACCAAACTGATAACCAGATCAGATATTGTAATACCTAAATAATACATGATGGATTTTCATATAAAAGTGAAAATTTTCAATAGTATTCCAATACCTCAATAGCTTTAATGAAGTTTTTTTTAATTGTTTTTAACATTTTTTTTTTTTTTCAAAACCATTATAATACCAAATTGAGGTATTGACTACTGATCAACACCTAATTTTGGTATGATACCAAAACATGGAATGCATATATTATTTCCAGTTATTTGTTCCTCCTCGGGTAGCATTGCACGTGCAGTGCTGCATATTAGCATTTTCAGTTTTGCTGACTAACCATGTTCAGGAATTATCCGTCACAAATAATTTTATTTAGAAGTGCTTGAAATGTGAGTGTGTTAATGATGAGTCTGCAGTGTACTCTTGTGATGTTCATACTTATATCCTTTCTGCTGACAGAAGCTTTAAAATTACATAAAGTAATAAAACAATACTTCTCAGTACTACACAAACAGTGCTTTTCGACACTATTTTTGTATCACTTTTGATCGTTCTTAAGGATAGATGCTTTCGATTTTTCCTTAGATCAGTTGACGGCAGTAAAATTCCACTTACTGTGGTAATCTTCCTTAGGGGTTGTCCATAACACGTAATTATTTTATTATGGACTTATTATGTTATGGTGGTGGTTCGAATGAAAAAACGAAGACACGGTGCCCCGAAAGACCGTTATAATGAGAAAAAAATGTCCATCATAACTGAGTCAAGGCTCAATTCCTGAGGTTATTCTGTACCTCTGGGCCGATTAAAAAAAATCCCTTAGAGGAATCTCAATAAATCTTGATTTGATGTTTTCGACTTAAAATTTCAATATAATTCTTATTAAAAATACGCAATAGAACCAAACAAAAACCCATAAAAATATGACCAAATTGTGTTACCTAAAATATAATTGTATACCGTTGATATATAAAGACTTTACTTCTCAGAATTGCTTTAGAAAGTATGTTTTTATGCATAGTTTATTGGTTCAAGATTAATTTAATGTTATTTATATGTTGAACCGATTGCATGATAAAAAATCAAAAAATGATAAGCGTTGTTATTTTGAAAAAAAAAAATGTATCTGAGAGCATATGTAGCACAATAATAATATGAAGATAAAGCATGTGATTACTGCTATAGCCAGTGCCTTAGCGTGCGGTTGGCCAGGTTGGCACTCGCCAAGGGCGCCAGCCTTCAAGAGGCGCCAAAATGGCGTGACGCACATGGTAAAAACAAATTTTTAAAACATTCATTTGAAACTGCATTTGTTGCAAGTTTTATATTTCTTAAACAAGTGCTGACATCCAATGTTCGTGTCTATACACTGTATTATGTTTTCCGAAAGATTGAAGCATGTTTAAAAACAATGTTTTAAATATTTTTTTATTTGTCTGATATGGGGTAACATGAAAACAGCGTTCGGTAATATTGAAAATATCATTACTTACTGAAATCATAATCCCTGATGCCGAATATGAATGCCAAATTTTTACAAGACATTTAGTTTTTAAGTTATTTCAAATTAAAAAAACACCTTGAATGGTGAAATACGCCTAAATGTAGATAATTTCTTAAGGAATGTCTGCATTCTTTATAGTATTTTTTGATGAATATTGCTTAACTGAACATATTTATGAAAGTCTTGACAACGGAATCGTTTTCAGCCATGTCATTTTTAGTAATAACTGCATTTCTTTTGCTCATATCGTTCCCAGAACTCATGTGAGATATGATTCTTTAAGCGCGTAATCATGACAATCGCTATCTCCAAAAATTGAAAAAAATACGCATGAACACAACTTAATTTTTGAAAAATAAACCTTATTGTTTATAAGTTCATGTATAGAAGGAAGGGAATCACCAATCAAGCACTGAAAATATTTCACCGATAAATGTTCAATTGATATTTTTACTAGGAGGGTCATTGCGATCAATGTTACCCCGGATTACGGTATCTTCAAAACACCCACAAAACGAATATAAAGATTTAACTAACTGATAAATAAAACAATAGGATGCTACAAAATTATTTCTAGGTTCTCATTCAACTTACTGAATAAACTCATCGAATTTTTGAACAGAATTTCAAACAGGATTCTTTGATGTGACTGAATGGTGTTCTCAAGGAACCTAGAGCAAATTCTTCATAAAATCTAAACAAAATTTTAATTCAATCCTTATCACATTTCTCGCATCATCACGAAATTGATTATCAGAGGATTGTTTCCACTTCATTGGTATTTTTCGGTGACGGGGAATGATTTCTGATATAGAAATTTTACGTTTCAACCTACTTTATTTCGGTCATCTTCAGAAAAAATTCCGCAGACCGTTTGTCCGTCTCGGCGGTATACTTAATATACTTAACAAATATCAGAGGATTGTACAACATAAGTATTATTTGTAACAACACTAATACATTTATATTTCTCCAGAATAATGTTCTGGACAGTTTGAATTTACGAAAATATTGATTATTTATGAAAATTTCTCAAAGAACTATACAGAATTTTTTGCCACATTTTAAGAAATTTTTTAGTGACTAGTGACAAATTCAGCTATTTTGCTATTTTTAATAGAGCTTCTAGAGGATATATTGGAAACATTTCCTTACACACCATCTTCTGATATTTCCTGAGAATTAAACTTTTTTACATTAAACACAAATTATTTGCACTACTTTGACAAATATTCTCAAAGTTTTTCCATGAGTATATAAAAAAAATACTTGATTTTGGAGAAAATTGAGCATAAAGTTTATTTATTAAATCCTGTAGTTACTCCGCCTTTTTCAAGTCAACAAAATATGATTAACAAATAACATTGATGATGTAATTTGATTTTTTTTGAATATTGAAAAAAAATGTGTAAAAACTTATGCAGCAATGTCTACAATGCATGTATTTCACTGAAATTTGACACAGGTTTTGAGCAATTTTTCTTTGACCACACAAACAGTACATCTTATTTCAGTTTATTTAAAACATGTTTCGGTTCCCGAAACCTGGAATCTTCCGGACTGTTAAACAGTTTTCCTTTAAAACAGATTTGAAATTTCTGGCAGAAGCCAAACCGATAATTATTAGAATGAATTATAATTCAATGAATACATTTTTTTATGATTTACTGGACTGCTCATAATTGTATACTTGTCACATTCGAAATTTTTGACTAATTTGAGTTAATATCGTGGAACGTAATTAAATCATAAATACTTTCGTCCGACTTAAAAAATAAGATTGTTCTAGAAAGTTCGAAAAAATGCCAAATTGTTTTGTCACATTGCTAACCGCATAACAGTCACATTGAGATTAAACATGGGTCTCATAATGTACTAGTTATGAAATTTCTGTCAGATTCAGTTTTTCTCTATTCTCCCACTATGCGATATGAGCTGTACAACATTTCAGCCTTAAATAAGTATTGTTGAGTTCTTGGTAATTTTTAGAAATTTTAGTTTCTTCCCATATTAACATAAAATGCACACTTGTACTCCATTCACTCAATGCCTACTTTAACCCTCTAATACCCAACCCCGCCTTTAGACGGGGTACACTTTGGAATTTTGTGTATTTTTTCGTAGCTCGGAAATCAAAATGATTTTATTTTTGGCTTATACCTTGACTCATAACACGCATATAAGAGAAGTTTTTTATGACTTTTGAAACTTTTTTGTATTTTTAGGAACTGTTTGTAAAATTGCATTCTTATATAACCTATAAATGCCTGGGCTTCATTTAACGTGTAATATAAAAAATAGTACCTTTTATATTTTTCTACGATTAACCTATCACAAAAGAAGAGCCTGGTGGTATTAAAATCATTTCAAACCTGTTTTTCCGTTAGTTACACGGAAAATAAAATACGCTCCGAAAAAAAATTAAAAATTTAATATTTTTAAAAATACCGTAACAATTTAAATTTTTATTATTGCCAAAAATCAACAACTAGAAGAGGCTTCAAGAAAAAATGAAAAAAGCTAGGGATGTTCAAAAATAAAAATTATAAAAATCAAAAACCAAAATTTAAAAATTTGCGAATAAAAATAAATAAATGCCCAAAACATGTTTAGAACGATTTAAGATAACGAAAAATAATACTTAAATCGAAAATAAAAATTTAGGTATTAGAGGGTTAATCGAATGTTACAAATATGCAGTTATGGGCAACTGAAACGATTCACATAAACTTGTACAATGCAAAAATTAGAACAAGGGGCGCCCAAATGGCGGTTCGCCAAGGGCGCCGTGAGGATACGCTACGGCTCTGGCTATAGCCCATTACAGTTTGTTTCAAATCTGGGATGATTTGGTTGCTCTAATAAGCTCACACCAATATCAGAATAAACATACGTGAATGTCTTCCATAGAGTCGCTGACCTCCACCTTTTTGCAACCTTCTATTCCGGCATTCACACTAAATGATCAGGCTCTCAGAAGTATGCCGTATTTTATTCGCTTTATTTTCTTTGCTCTTGTCCTTAAAAAATTGTGTTTGAACAATCAAGGATGCATGACAAATGGACAATGATGTTTCATTTAGCCATACTGGCAAACGTGTTTGCATTTTTCGCATTATTTTTGAAAACTACTTGAGTTTTCGAAGCACTTTTCAATGTTGTACGATATAGATTCGCAATATGTATGCGGCAGATTTCAGTGGACTAGTCACTTGGTATGAAAGTAGAAAAATAAGATATAAATAAATTATATTCAGCATTGATTATTTCAATTTTATCGAACATAACATCAACATTGCACATGCTCATTGCAGATGTTTGGATGGGCATCTAATTCTTCCGAAAGAGGTGCACTTTGCGAAAAAGGACGACGTGATTATTGAGCTAAAATCGAATTCAGGTTAACTTCTGCGTTCATGAGTCCTCTCATGGCGTAGAGGTAACGCGCCCTAACTAGAGATCAGGGAGTCGTGAGTTCGATTCTCACTGAGAAGACGTGTAACTTTTTCGCAAAACTTCACATCAATTTGTCCATTTAATCCAATTGCAAAATATATGTAATGTTTACCTTTCGGTAGTTGTTAAACTTCCACACGGCTGGTTAGCCGTAAACCACGATTCATAATTAAAAACAAGTAATGAAAATGGCCTATTTTAATGTTTCAATAATATTGTTTACATTCAACTCGATATAATTCGAAAATGGCTATTTCTAGAGAAATTATCTATATAATCATTATCGTTAAGAATAATTTTAAGATTCTTATTGTATCATCAAAACGTATATATTTCGACAATAAAATTCAACATTTTGAAAATCGACCAAAAGTTGTTCTTGGAAAAACTTTTTTGTTAAAAATTTCTTCAGCATGAAACTTTACCCCAAGCATATGTTTACTATCAAGATTCTATGATGAACATTTTCAAAATCCTAAAATGGGGTTTTGTGTAATTTAATATTTAATTTTTATTTTTGAATTTTTCATGAAATTTTGAAAAGTTATTCTAGAGTCAAAATGATCAATTTATCTATGCAAAACACTTATTCTACCGTACCAAAAACATGTGCAAAATTTAATTTAAATCGAAGGTTATCGAACACGATTTTTTTTTTCGACTCATTCTGGATGGAATTCGTCAGTATATAAATCTTCAAGAGATTACTTGCTACTGTGTCCTGTATTCAAATAAATCCAAACGGTCCTTGTGCACCAAACCCAGTAGAACTTTATGAAGTGGCACAGTACGGATAATATCATTGTTCTCAAGGTTTCGAAATATAACTCGTTAAATTTTTGGATCTTGTGACCTATGTTCCAAATAGTTTTTGGATTAACTGAAAATGTAAGAGTGAACTTTGAACAAAAATTGATAGAATATAAATCAACGAGCCTAAATGGGTATCGTCCCGGATCACAATCCTTCTACAAATCACTGGTTACGTTTGCACATCTGAAAGTCGATACTCAAAGGAGTTCTTGATTTATCAGTCGTTGAATTCATATTTCAATTGAACGAATCATATTGAGCCATAGGTTCATCATATATACTCCGAGATCATGTTGATCATCATACTCCGAGAGTTACTAGTTACGCCTGTACTTGAGGTCCTGTACTGAAAGGAGTTATTAGATAGCTTAAAATGGTCATTAAACTCAGATCTTGGTTGTACTCAATCACACGAACCTGCATGGGTTTATCCCTGTTCACAAGGTTCTGAAAGTTCACCCGTTACGCTTGTAGATCTGATCATTTATATTTCAAGTAATTCTTACAAACCTTGAACAGACCTTCAAGAACTTAGTGAAATATAATTAAATACGTCTATATGGATATCAATTTTGTTTATAATCAGTTGAAAGATCACTGTTTACGCTTTTAGATCTGAAAGCCCATTCTCAAAGGAGTTCTTACACTTCTTTGAACAGTCGTTGAAGTCGAAGAACGTATTTTGATGAGCTTAAGGTGATTATAGAACGAAGCCACACCTCAGTTTTCAAGAACCAAACAGCGCTCCGTGTTGAAAATCTATCACATTGGTTACCACCAGCAAGCAAGCAATTTGATTGGTTTTCAACGCGAACTGTTGTCAGATACTCTCGTCTTGTGTACTTAAAAATTCAAAGTTTGGCTTCGTTTTATAATCACCTTAAATAGGTATAAATTTGATATGGGTGAATGTACGAGACAAGGAATGTTCAAAATCACACCTCATTGTTGACATTTTAAAATCTCCCATCACAAATATATTGAACTCTATAACTGCATGATTGAATTTGAAAGTATGCCTCCAATTCCTCTCTGGTAAGGTGAAAATAACATATATCAATTATGTCAAATGCGGAGTCAGAGCAGAATCAGCAATATAAATAATAAATACCAGTTTTGTTTCATTTTCATTTTCTATATAAAAACTATCATAAAACATGATCTGGCAATTTTTGCATTTTTTACGGGCCATACTGTATACGTTGTCAATCTACTAAAGTTATAACTTTAGAGTACGTAAAATAAGTTCCATTTACTGAATGATTCCATTCACATAAAATGCTTATTACGTACCCCTAACTCACTACGTAAATTAAGGTTTCAGTTTTTTGATCTGCTAGAACAAAGTCCACAAGGATAGCAAACGCCGTATTGAACATCCATCCAACATCCGAACGTCCAACAGCATAATCTCCAATCGCACCCGAAGCTCCTTCATTTCACTGATTTCAATACCACACTGGAGACCCGTTGTTTTACGACTACAACCTATGATTACACGTTTACGATTATCATTATATTTTATGGCTGTTTTGATTTAATAAAGCTCAATTTTACTACCGAGTTGCTTTCGCGCTTTCGGATACCTCTATCTGCAGCAAGCCCAGCAGATTTGTAGAGGCAACCGACAACCGTCGCTTTCGATCATACAAAACACAAAAGCCGAGAGCCGTTCACATATCTAAGGGGAATCTATCTAAATATGCAGGAAGACTGGGGTCTCGGCAGCAATATGAATGCAACGAAAACCGATCTCGATGCTTCAATAGGTGCCGAACCCGATACACATACAGTGTTGGACAATGTTTCTACAACTTTTTCGATTTTCATACAAAATGATCATCTCTGGTTTTCTATATATCGGTTTTATAGACCCATTTGAATGGGATGTCCATATCCCTTCAGACATAACATAAATTTTAACATATATTTTTGAGTATGTTTTTAATCTCGAGTTCAGAAGTAATAAATATTTGAATAAAGCTAAAATTTGTCAAAAAAATTTAAACGGTTTTTTTAAAATTATAAATACCCTGCATAACACTGCTTTCAATAAACTTGTTCTGCTCGTCTAAATTAACAATTTTGCTTAAGATATCATGAGGTATTGTTTTTATTTTTTTTATATGCCATTTATGAGAAATTGGTCAAAAATTACACTTTAGTGTTAATGCTTCTGTACTCATGATTTGTGAACTGTAAACTGTAAAAATTCCATTCAAATCGGCCCATAGATAACTCAGATCTAATCCTTTGAAGTAGATCAAATTTCATGAAAATTCGGAAAAGTTGCTAATGTATCATCCAATACCGTAGCAATGGGGAATTTTCCTCAATTCAAATGTATGCAAAAATGCATTGCAAGCCGACGTCGATGACGAGACCCGAGCTAAAATGGTTTGCCCTGAAAAGCCACAAGCACTCAGAGTAATATTCAGAGAGAGGGTATTGCATTCCAACCGCTGCTGCTGGCTGATGCTGTCGAAGTCGATGCTGCTAAGCGGAAGGTTATGATTATCACATTACACCGAGAAACAGTGCAAATAAAGATAGTAATTTATATGATGATTTTCTTTCCTTATGGTCGCCCTCTATGGCATAGAAAGGAATCTACACCCATCGCTATGGGTTGCTGCTGCGGTATGCCATCAGTACACCTCATCCTCCAGGTTGACTTTGAATGGCTTTTGTGGCGATGAGTCGCCTGTCTTTCGCATCGGTGTCTATCTTGTAGTTGCAATTCTTTTGAAGAACTACGCTTTTACTATGCTTTGGTTGAGAGCGAGTGCAATTTGCAGTTTGACCCAAAAGCTTTGTTAACATATAGCTTCCATGTTAGTGAGGTAATGTAGAAAAAGTCTCATGCATTTGGAAACTTTTACCAATTATGTCAATTTTTGATTCCTCTCTACTATGTCACACTTTTTGTATGGAGGATTTGAGAATTTTGTATGGATTATCAGGAGTTACGTAATTTTCGCACGACCCATTTTAATTTCTTGTTTTCCTCAAAAATAGGTAAATGTTTATGTCTATGTTTCTAAATTAAAACATTAGGCGAATGAACTCACTAACTCAATTATTCTAATTCAGCGCAGAGATGATCTTCTTCTTCTTTCTGGCGTTACGTCGCCACTGGGGCATAGCCTGCTTCACAGTTTAGTGTTCTTGTGAACACTTTCACAGTTATTAACTGAGAACTTTCTTTTGATTATTTATTAATTAAAAGAATTAATTATTTTTGCATGTGTATATCGTGTGGCAGGTACGAAGCTACTCTATGTCTAGGGAAGTCAAGAAAACCCTTAGTGTTGTCACGTCGAAGTAGAGAACAGGATTCACGTATCTTTTAGCGAAACTGTAGCATTTATTTCACAGAGCTTTAATGTTGAAATACAACAATATTGATATAATTTATAGTAGTAATAGAAATAATTTAGCTTTGCAATTACGGTGATCCTTGACACCAAATCTACTTGCGATCGACGGATTTGGCACCTGAGTTTACATCCTAATTTGTTAGATAATATTCCCATTGGAATAAAGTTTTCATGGATAATTTAATATAAAAGATACTAACAATAAAAACAACGGCTAATCCAACCCAAATTCGTAGTTTTGACTTCAAAACCAACTGCTTTTTTTGCTTCGTAGATCAAACCCATAAGTTTAATCTTTCCGATTAGCAATTTAGATGATTCTTGTGTAACTTCATGATAAATAAACAGTAATAGATAGGGGAAGGGGTGGTAAAATGAAAACCGTAAAGATATCTTGTTTCTGACAGAAAACCGAGGAATTTGTATAGTTCTACCGCACAACATCAAAAATTGGGAAGTTATCCATAGCAGCGACATGAATTCAGACTGAAAGAGCTAAATTTTCACATATTTTTATCACTAGCAGAAAACGATGCAAATGTTCATTGTACCTGCACTACGTGGGTAAAATGAAAAGCTATTGGTGGTAAAATTAACATCATACAAGAAACGTGAGCAAAACAAATATTTTTGAAGTTTTAATTGCATTCCCGAAAATATATCCATTAGTGATTGTAACCCATTCAAGAAGACATATATAAGTATCAGATTTGACATCATCTTCTTCTTCTTTTCTGGCATTACGTCCCCACTGGAACAGAGCCTGCTTCTCAGCTTAGTGTTCTTATGAGCACTTCCACAGTTATTAACTGAGAGCTTTCTATGCCAATGACCATTTTTGCATGTGTATATCGTGTGGCAGGTACGAATATACTCTATGCCCTAGGAAGTCGAGAAAATTTCCAACCCGAAAAGATCCTCGACCGGTGGGATTCGAACCCACGACCCTCAGCTTGGTCTTGCTGAATAGCTGCGCGTTTACCGCTACGGCTATCTGGGTCCCTAGATTTGACATCATATCATAATGATATTCACCTCACTGAAAAACCTCAAGACTCCCGAGCTAAAAGTTACGTCTGTTCTAATTTTCAAACGTGGTTTTCTAAAATCTTAGTTTTTGTTGATATTTTTGCTTCAATTGACCTCCGTATCAACCCGAACACTTCTATTTATGCTCTGAATCGACCGTGCGTGATAGAAATTCAATCAAATTAGTTTTTTCTTGGTAAAAGGCACGGTGTTCATTTTGCCACCACTTCCCCTAGCTCAATAAATTGAAGCAGTTCTTAGATTTAAATCTAACTTTTCGCTTCTTCTATTTTGCTGACTCGTATCATCTCCCATACATCATCAGTGTTTGACACTTTCTTCACTTTCCGTCAGTGTCAGAAAAGTATAACTGACCGTCGTTTATCCAACTTTTTTGATGGCGAGTGAACGTTCCTCCGTCGAGCATGAATTGGGATTAGTGTTGCATGTAATGCTCTCAACACTTAGTTTGGTCTTGATGAAAAGTTGCGCGACGCTTGTTTCGCTTCCATGGTCAGCAGCAGGCTTTGCAGAATTCGCTCTCATTTGAGTATGAAGCACGATCAAAGCAAGCAAAGAAAAACATCCGATCTGTTGCGGTCCACGATCGTCATTGTATCGCAAGGTGTAACAAGTCTGATAAATGGAAGCAACGAGCGAGAGCCCCAAAGAGAGAGCGATGATAAAACCCATTTTACTCGCTTGTTTACCGTTGGGGATAGGTATTTTTCTTTACTGGCACGATAAACAATCGACGAACTTCCTATAGCAATAGTGTCCCCCAGGATTGGAGCATGTTTAGAGGGGTTTTATCATACACTACTGTCCCCACAATCTGATCAAAGTTGTAGCAGTATACGATAAACAGTCTCTCATAATGTGCAGCATGTTATGATAGTTACAGATAGCGATACGTGAGCGATTCTCTCAATTTTCTCAGGATTCAATCCCTGGTCAGCAGTTATTGTGCATTCAGATAAACTTTAGACCGAAGTTCATAAGAGAAATGAAATATCACCAACAAAAGTTCGCGTCGACATTCTACCGAAGTGCTAACTGCTACGCCGACAAAGGCATTCCTTAGAACGCCGACGCCGAACTTCGCCGAAGTTTTGACTGCCGAACTTCTAATTGTCTCTCGAATTGTCAATAATTGATTTTTCTACACTCACCCGCTACCGTCATCTGTCACACATAGCATGAGCGGTAGAATGAACATCGAGAAACACAAAAACTGTCTGATACGATGACATTTTAATTCATTTTTTGGTTCGGTTTTGGTTTTGTTTATCTTTCTAAGAGTTGCGACAGGGGGATCTCACGCAAGTGGATCAAGTTCGTATCTTCATAACAGCACTATCAATGGCGTGTGTGAGTAATTAAATTTGCATTAAGATTTACTAAAATTCCTACTGATTGTGATAAACAACAGAAATTATATTTTCCTTTGCTAGAGCATTTGCCGCAAGTTTCTTTGGATCTCTATATAACTACATAGCTTAAAAAATGTTGCAAATTTAAGTTTATTTCCATGCAACATCAGAATGCACGTAAATTTCATCGACCAATGTGTACTTGTGCTGACTAAACATAAACCTCGAACAAGTGGCTTTGTTTAAAAAAAAGCTCTTCTATCCAAACAAAACATGGACACTCGCAAAGGGGTTTGACTGCTGAAAAAAAATATAAGAATTTGTAGGGTTCATCTACGATTTTCATCAGAAACTGTCTAGGCATTTTAAAGATTTTTTTCCTTGAATTTTTCTTAGAAAACGTTTAAGAATTATTACCACCCTATTCTGCAAAATTTTCCGGTGAACATTCTTCTAAAGGCCTATTTTAAAACCCTTGAATCATAGAATTAATTAAGAAATTCTTCAATGAAATCCTTCATAAATAAATAGATACTCCACTGACTTATTGAGGCACGATATTCTTCAGTGATATTTCTTTAAATTAGTCTACAACTTAACAACCAAGAATCCATTAATATTATTCCCCCAAGTATCTATTTACAAAAGATTGATCAAAAAATTTACATTCGTACCACTATTTAATTTCGTCCTCCTCAAATAGTTCCTTCAGTAATTTTCCAAAGATTCTTTTTGAATTTCACTTAGAAGATTTTAAGCGTTATTCCAAGCTAAATCAGGAAATTGTAAAGCCGGAGTTGGTGGTCTAATGGCTACCACTTCCGCTTCATAAGCAGAAGGTCATGGTTTCAATTCCAGGCCCGTCCCTTCCTCGTACTTTGTACATAGTTGTATATTACACTTTCTTCTATCGTCCACTCTTAATCCATCGCACTCGAACTATTCGTTAATAGCAAACGCTCCTGCCAATCAAATTCAAGCTCAAACTAAATCGGGAAATTATATAAATATTCCTCTGGAAGCTCTTTTGAAGTACCTTTAGGAGATTTTTCAGATAACCTTCTAAAAAAGTTAACCGAGGTGAGCCAGCCTAGGGCTGCAAATCTCGTTAATAAAGATAATAATAATAATAATCTAATTTTTCACATATTTAAAAAAAAATTTCACTAATTCCTCTAGGAATACTAAACTGAATATCTTCGAAAGTTCTAGCCAAGATTTAAAAAAAAAAGTTTATTGATTATGTTCTGTAGAATAATTATCAGAAAATCTCTACACAAAAAAAAATATTTAATTTTCAATGTGATTTAAACTGAAGTCTACTGTAAAAATAAATCAAATTCGTGTGTTGTTACAGTATCATGTAAATTTAAATGAATATACATTCAATTTTCAACTAAAAAGGTTGAATATTACATGATCGTGTGAATTTAAAGTGAATTCGATTGAAAAATAATGAATTGGTCGTTGAAATTTAGGTTTATTTTGATGCTCCAAATATGTGCATGAAAAAAAACTTAAATTTACAACATATTTTTAGCTGTGTAGCTCTTCCAGAATTTTTTCGTTTCTCAGAGAAGGTGTACTTGAATTATTTTTGGAATTTTCCTAACGATTTAGCTAGGTCAATGTTTTTCAGATCGTACTCCGCAGAACACTTGGTGCTCCATGAAGGCTTGGCAGGTGCTCCGCGACAGTTTGAAATTGTTTTTCTAATGCCTGGAAATAGCTGAACTTATTGCTTTGAAATATGCACGCATTATATTATACCAAACTAAACCATACGCATACCTAATTCTTTCAAACATTTAAATTAAGGGAACTCAATAATTGCTAAAAATTGATCTACTAGTAACTGGTTAGTTGTGACCAATCGGTCGAGTTTCATTTAAGACCACTGTTTTGTTCTCTAGATTTGTGCTCTTGAAAATCTAGATGTGAATTTAGTTTACTTTCGCCTTATATAGTTTTAGACGTTATGGTTGATGACGAATCACAGTTTTTACGAGTCTTATATAAAAAAATACAATTTACACCATCTTCATCCAAAGGCTGCACAGGTGGAACAATCACTAACCTTATGCAACGGACAACACACGAAACACCTAGTAACCCAGTGATGAAATTTTCGTTTGACGAAAAGTTTCCATCAACTGGAGCGGGAATTGATGCCACACCTCGTGGCACGCTCAGCCTAAACGACTGACGCCGTAAACCGCACGGCCACGAAGCCCACTACACGGTTTTAAAGTCTCGATCATTATCAAACTTACATGCACTTCAGATATTATTACGAAAAGTGTCAGTATTTGGGCTAGGAGTTAGTAAATGGAATACCTTTGGCTTAGGACTGTTTTAGCCGCAAAATTGGGTTATCTTGAATTTAGTATGGAAAACGACGCAAAAAGTCGAAGAAATCCAATTTACTCCGACAGAATATTTTTGAACCTTCAAAGTATGACTGTTTCTTCCAGTTACTAATCCTTTTCGAAAAAAATGTGAAGCACATGCAACTTCGATAATTATCGAAATTTCGACACCACGATACAAAATTAGAACTATTTCACGAGTTCTATCAGAATTATTAATATTTCCGTAAGTGTTGAACTTGTAGTTAATCCAACCAAACACGTAAATAAACACTAAAATGAAATTAATGAAAGAGCGATCAATATAAATTATATGTTTTCGTATGAATTATGGGGTTGGTTTATGCATGTAAAAAAATCCGGATTGCAAACGGAGTGGTGATGCATAACATTTTCTCCGCGCAACATTTTTTATTTTAAAAAGTGCTCCGTGAGCCAAAAAGGCTGAAAACTCCTGCTCTAAGAAAACAACACTACTTTCTCCACTAATAATTCCTAAAAAAAAGTGCAGAAAATTATTTGAAAAGGCAAAACAGGATTTTTTTTCGAAAGAATTTTTCGTCGAAAATTACACTTTGGATAAACCTTTATAACTTATGAACTCGTGATTGGAAAAAATATTCAAAAATATATGTTAAAATTCAAGTTATATATGATGTTCTGTGAAAATTTCATTCAAATCGGTCCATAAATAACTGAGATCTACCTTCCAAAGTTGGTCATTTTGTAAGAAAAATCGAAAAAGTTGCAAATGTTTTGTCCAATACTGTAACAGTTTTGAAATTGAGTACTCATGAGCTGTGATCGTTCATCAGTCCATTTCATACAAATATTCTTAAAGCAATCCAAAGTACCGTAATTTCGGGTGAAATGGATCACTTTTTAAGGTTTTTCATGTGTGTTTTCTATAATGTTGCCAATGCCAAACAACTGAATGCAGTAAAACAAGTACGAAGCAGAACTTCATTGGCTCTTGAGCCGAAATTCTCTAACAAATGTGATAATAATGCTAAAAATCATGTTTAAAATATAAAACCGGGAGATCCCATTTCGATTATTGTTAGTTTTGAAAACAACTCTACATACCAAGTCTGGAATCTCAATTATGCTTGCCAAAATCTTAACGATATAATACTTATGAAAATAATCAATACTTAATTTGAAGAATACCGAGCGTTCTTAAATGTAGGCAATTTCCAATGGAGTGCCCTAAAATCTAACAGAAATTCAATTATCTCAACAAAACGAGCAAATTGGTGCAAAATAAACTTTCAAGCCGACATCATGTCCAAATCCTTGTTTAGTTGTAGAAGTTTCTAGATGTCTGACCACACTGAAAATTCGTTTTTGTACTTTTACCTGCCTCGTCTTGCCTTAGCGTTAAACACGTATTATCACACTTTTGTAGACCGCCCTTCCCATACGCAGGGTTGCCACATTAAAATCTGTATTTTTTACTTGAAATATCTGTATTTCTGTATCCTGGAGCAACATATCTGTATTTTAAATCTATTTAACAAGAAATTCAAGAAAAGACTAATAATTTGTAACTAAAATGCAGAATAGTCACAACTAAGCTTGAATTTTAAGGTTTCCAAAAATATTATTTTCACATTTGCTCAAAAATCTGTATAATTTTGGTAAAAATCTATATACAAAATCTGTATATCTTTATTTTTCGAAAATATCTGTAATCCGTGTATACAGATTCTTGGTCACAAAATATTCACGAAAATATGTAGAATAAAGATAAATCTGTATATATGGCAACCCTGCCCATACGATGGACGTCATTTTTAAATGACCTCGTACACATTATTCGATAATAGTTAAGACTAAGAACGACTGGTTTGATTTGATAAATCCCAAAAGCTTTCCGCTGTTTATTTGGTCTGATTATTCTATTGATAGCCAATAAGCTTATCTGTTTATGACAATCATTAATATTTTTACCTATTCACTCACAGTTCTGAATTTTTTTTAAAATTATTGCCGGTCTTTAAACATCCTCATTTTGATTGAATATCCTTTAAAGTAATAAGCTTCCATCCACAATTTGGAAATAATATAAGATTATGTCAGTCCCAGTTTTCCTAAATATTCTGCTAGAAGTCACCAATGATTCAGAAAGTATCTCAGAGTTTCATAATACTCCTCCCGAAAGTCCCAACCAATGCCAACGAATCAAACATGGGAGTGATTGAGTAAATCTTAAAGAAATTCTTCAAAACGGTTTGGAGGAATTGCGAGATAAATCGCAAAAGAAATTCCTCGAGAAATCTTTATAAAAATCTGATGTAGAATTATAAGCTCCCATGCTTAACAATGTCTGAAGAAATTTCTGAAAAAAATGGCAGAATCTTAATTGAAGATTGCAATTGATTTTGAAAAAAAATCATAACCATTTTTGAAGGAGTTACTGTCACTGAGTATGACGTCGTGCGTCTTTGCATAAAAGTACAACTTACTAAGCACAAAATTTTAGACGGTTTTCCGATAAAAAAAAAATCGAGGATATCGAAATTCTCCTAGCAAAAATCTATTTTTCTTATATTAGGTAAATAAAAAGTACTATACTGAGCATATTGTTAAGTAAATCAAAAACATTGCAAATGCTCTTTAGTCTAAAGGTACGCCACCCCAAATCATATGCAGAATTTGCATCGAAGATGCAGTGCAACGCCCCATTAAATCCAATATATTCATATTGTTTGTAATCCTCCTAATTCCAGTACTTCCAGAGTGCGCTTCCTATGCATGATCATCTTACCCCCAGTGAAAGATGTTTTCCTTGCATACCTATGAATGCTGCAGCTCTTCCATTTCTATTTCATCGATATGAAGTGATCATTATTGCTTTCCGAACGTATGTCCACCGCCGCCCGTTCCAGACAAGCACGAAACCACACTGCAAAAGAAGATAGCCGGCGTGCCATGGCGGTCCGATTGAACTAACCCGGCGACGAAGACCGTGCAAACCACCGTATGCAGCATTGCAATGAGCTAAAACATATTGCATTTCACACGACGAAATTAAGTTTCTCCCAAGCCAACATTTCATCCCAGGCTGTGGCAAACATATGCTTTCCTTCCGACCGCGCAAACCATCACGACGACGATGACCCGGTCTTGCTTTAAATGAAGCGTCGTCGTTGGCATACAGATATACCTAGGTACCGTATTCTGGGGACATATTGATAATTGGGACGAGTTTTATCAGTTCGGAAACGAATTATTCCAGAACACATACAAAGGGTTGAGCATATTTGGTAATATAGTAATCAATTTCGTACCAAACTGTTATTTTCTTAGATTGTTATGAATTGTTCAATATTATTTCATCAGAAAAAAAGAAAGGAAAAAAAACGATTATTTAGACTGAAACAGATCAGAGAAATATTAGTTATATCCAAATTAGTTTAACAATATCTAGAGTCTTTAAGATGATATAACAAAAAGATCTCAAATACTGATCAATTTGTCCCCGGTTTACGGTACCGATAGATCCGATGCAATCGGGAAAGCTCAGTACTCGGTCCCATATGCGAATAAGCAATAATACCTTGCTTAGGCAGTAGCCGAAGTGCTGCTGTTTACTAGCATCCATAGGGAAAAAGCCCATTTTTATTACATTTCGCTTCGTTCCGAAGCCAGACTCGTCCATCGCCCTATTTGGCCAGTGAGCCCAACTCCTCATACCGATTGCAAGCGTCTTTGCTCCACCGTTTTCCACTTTTCTCATAATAGTTAAATATTGCTCACGTACCTGCATAGCACCCGGCTCAAAATCGACTCCGAATGGCTTAAAGGTTCGAGTTTTGTTTTCGGAATGCATGTTTGCTTTTATTCGTGTACTAATGACAGTTTTTGATGTTTTCGCCGCCCGGGAGAAATTATCTATCGAAGCTCACCATACAAGGGGGGTAGGGAACATTGCGTTGCATCGTGTTGGCTACCGAAACGATTGCATTGGTGCACCTCGTTTGAGAAGCTGCATTTCGTTAATCTCTGTTTGTTTGTGGAAAAAGATCAACGACCCTTGAAATTGAGAGGAAAAATGGGCATATATTTGCTACTAGCTGTTTTGTTTCTTGTGCAAAAGTAGCTGCAAGACTGAGCAGTAATTGTAGATAATTTATCTGTGCTGTTCAAACAGTTTTCAAATGCATTCATCATAACCAGGGGTTCAGTTCTGAGAAAATTGAGAGTATCTTTCTCTAATTGCTCTCTGTAACAATCATGATCCGTAACACATCTCAGTCAGTGCGCATCGTACCTTCGTGCTGTGCGTACACGAATTCTCTCTGCTCTTGGAAGTTTTGTTTTAAAACTTCCTAAAGCAATAAAACAGTATTTTTCAGTACTATTTTTTCTACTGTTGATCCCTTTACGATCCTTGTTTGGACCCGCGCCTTTGATTTTTCGATGGACCCGTTGGCGAAAGCTAGCGGCAAAGACAAGACGTGACAGGTCAAAGTGCAAAAATGGAACCAATTACCTGTCAAAAAAGACCACTTCTCATTGGTTGGTTTTGGCAAAAGCCTACTTACACATCGTTGAGTTGGATTGCAACAGGGCATTTTGTTGCTAGCCTGGCCGTGTTGCTAGTTCATATATTAGAATTTTCATCAAAAGTTTATAAAATTTTCATGAATCTTTTTGTTTTTCAAATCAATTTATATTCGATGTTAAGTTAACCGCATGTGCTCCTACAATGCTAAAATAAGTGAAAAATACTTAATCAAAAGCAATATATAGTTAACTCTCCCCTCTACTCGATATTCCTTATCTCGATATCGAGTTAGAGAACCATAGTAAAAGTTGGTTTTCATGGCTAACTCGATGGTCCCTTGGAACGCAGTTGCACTGCTTTTGTGTTCTGTAACTCGATACCTCCCTAACTCGATGGTCCCTTCAATATCGAGTAAGGGAGAGATTACTGTAATGGAAATTTCGCCAATTTTCTCTAAAAAATAATGCCGGTTTTAAATATGAAGCTGATTTTTTGTAAAGTTAGCATCCTCTATTGTGTTGAATGCATGAAACGTGCAAGAAACAATAAAATTTTGAGCCTTGATATTTGAATTTGTTCACAAGATTTGCTTAACAAGGATACTGGTAGCACTGGCTTTTGTATCGTCAAGGTAATCGACTGAAAAACAACGGGGCAGTCTTAGTTGAGCTGTCACGTCCTGTCCTAGGCTAGCGGTGGTAATCCTTCTTGGACACCTGAGAGAGAGAGGAGACAGTCCACTGACAACTGGCTTGTTTTCTTAGCTTCTTTGATTTCTTCTTCTCATGTTTTGGTTGTGCACACTGGTTCGGGGAGCACAAACTGGGTTAAAACCATTTTCACATTTCATTTGTTATCGAAAAGATAATCAAATTAAAAAAAAATCAATAGCAATTTGAGTCGAATCAACAATATTTATATAATCAACTATTTTATAAGCGGTAGCACAGGAAAACAACCTGAATTTTCAATCACATCCAGTTTTAGTATGGCCAAATTTTGACGATTTTTCACGCCCTGCCCTTCGAATGTGCGGTTTTCCAGTGACAGTTGATGACAGGTTCCCTTGACTTTTGGGATCTTGCAATCTAAGCCAGCTGTCTCCTCTCTCTCAGTTGGACACCGTCTTGGGAAAAAAAAACTATTAGGAGGTCTCGTCTTCTCTCGTTTATTTACTAAACATGGTATCAACAACAAACAAAAGGAAGGGTGAATCTCTGAATTCACAACTTCCTTCCAAAAAAAGTGGGATTTAAAACTGTAACTAAACGTGGCAAGAATGGAAGAAAGGACGTTTCCCCGGAATGCGAACTTTCTTCCAAGGGTGAAATTAATAATTGTATCGAAATGAGCAATCAGTTCGATGCTCTAGACAAATTTTCCGAACACCAAATCGAAGCAGCCTCTAGCCAAGGCTCTTTGATTCAAGTGAGGAAGCAAAGAGTGCCGCCTATCGTGGTCAGTTGTTCCGCATTTGGGGGATTTAGGCAGAAGATCTTAAACTCCATTTAGGGAATCAAGGTCTCCTTCCAAATCACAAAGAAAGGAGACTGTCGCGTTTTGCCGGAAACTCTTAATGATCATGAACTTCTTCTCAAACATCTTGAAGAAAAGAAGCATGACAAAACTGAACGATTGTTCAAAGTCGTCTTCAAAGGTCTCTCAAGTGACTATAAGTCAACTGAAGAGATCAAAAATGGAATAAATGATTTACTTGGATTTTGCCCAGTTCAAGTAATCATTATGAAGAAGATAACCCAATCTGGTATTGTTCGGAAAGGGCTTTCTCAAGAATATTATTAAGTTCACTTTTACATAACAGATCTAAATTATATTAAAGCTTTAGAAAAAGCTAGATTTATGTTCGATGTCCGTGCGACATGGGAACATTTCCAGAAACCTGGAGGAAATTACCAGAACTCAACTCAGTGCCGTCGGTGCCAAAAGTGGGGTCATGGTACAAAAAAATGCCGCATGGATGCTAAATGCATGATTTGCGGAGGTTCTTCTCACGCTAAGGACGTCTGTCCAGTGAAGGAATATACCGATAAGTTCATATGCGCAAATTGCGTGGGCAATCATAAGTCTAACTTTTGGGCTTTCCCTTTGCGTAGGCGAGTCGTCGAGGCTCGTGCCAGGCAGATGAACGGCAATATCCGTTACGATAACGGTCGTTTTCGAAATTTCCCTGGTAGAGTATAGAACAATGCTCATTTTACAGTTAACGATCGCTTGATCATGAATCATACCCATCAGGATGATCATAAACATGCTCATTACCAAACTCATTTTAATCCGTCGGGTAGCCGTTCGAATCTTTTAATTTCGAATGTATCTACCCAAGGAAATCCTTTGCCGATATCGTAGCAGGTAATTTGAACTCCTCCCCTGTTCATACTATGAGTATCCATTCTATTTTTTTTTCAAATCAAATGGAAAAAAAACCCTGCCGCCACAGAAAACTTCTACTCCGCCTCTTCGTATACCAAAAATTCCAATGGAAATTCATCAGATAATGTACCCACTTCAAGTGATATGTCTGCCTCTGATTTCAATTTTCTAACTGAACAATTGAATCTAATGATTGATGCAATGTTCAAAGCCACCACTATGACTGAAGCAGTCCAAGTTGGTGTAAAATTTACAAATCAAATTGTTATTGGATTACGTTTTTCTAATGGATCCAATAAATAATAGTTTAAATATTTTAAACTGGAATACTCGTTCTCTGAATGGTAAAGAGGACGAGCTGTTTAATTTTGTTACAGCTAATAACGTGCGTATAGCAGTTATTACTGAAACGTATTTGAAACCTGGATCCAAACTCAAAAGAGATCCTATTTTTTTTTGGTTGATCGTAATGATCGACTTGATGGGGCATGTGAAGGAGTTGCAATCATCATTCATAGGCGTATAAAACATCAACTGTTTTCGTCATTTGAAACTAAAGTTTTTGAAATTTTAGGTGTTTCAGTTGAAACACAGCTTGGTAAATATACTTTCATAGCTGCCTATTTTCCTTTTCAATGCTCTGGACAGCAAGTGAATTTTCTCCAAACTGACTTGCGAAAATTGACTCGCTATAAGTCAAATTTTTTTGTCATTGGTGGCTGTAATGCGGTCATGGAATAATTCTCTAAGTAATTCCAACGGCAGAATTTTATTTGATGAGTGCTCTTCAGGATAAAATAAGATGACTAGAGTCGGTTAAGACCAAGTCAATCGTAGATGGATTTCTAGAAGAGGAAAAACATAACAAAAAAAAAACAAAACAAACAGGTATTTTTCAATTCAATACCCTGATAGCCCTACATGTTTTTCCTCTTCTAGAAATCCATCTACGATTGACTTGGTCTTAACCGACTCTAGTCATCTTTGTAGCCAATTAGTTACTCATGCTGATTTTGATTCTGATCATGCCCCTGTTACGTTTCAAATATCCCATGAAGTGATTCTCAATCCTATCAGCTCCACTTTCAATTATTTTCGAGCCGACTGGAATATATATGAAACGTATATTGACTCTAATCTTGATGTTAACATTTCTTCACAAACAAAACTTGATATTGACAATGCTCTTGAAAGTTTAGCAAATTCCATTGTTGAAGCCAGGAGCATTGCAATTCCAAAATGTGAAGTAAAATTTGAATCCGTTATTATAGACGATGATCTTAAACTCTTGATCCGTCTCAAAAACGTGAGGAGGAGGCAATTTCAACGCACTCGCGATCCTGCTATGAAAATTATATGGCACGATTTGCTGAAAGAAATCAAGAAACGTTTATTTACAATTAAAAAACCAAAATTTTGAATCTAAAATTTTTCAATTGGAGCCTGGCTCTAAGCTTTTTGGAAATTAACCTAAATTTTGAGAAAACTTCAGAAGCTAATATTGGTATTGAAAGAGGAAAACAAATTATTACTAACTAATTAAAAAGAGCTCAAAAACTTGCTAAGCAATTTGAAAGCGCACACAATTTTAATTTAGGACTTACTAGTCCGATTGAAAATCAAGTTACTCAGGACTTCAAAAATGTTCTCAATCAAGAGAACGTTTTCGAAAATACCTGTGAGACTGATTTGGAAGAAGTGAGAACTATTATTTAAAAAATCAAAAATATGAGAGCCCCTGGCGATGATAGAATTTTGTACAACCTCATCAAGAAACTTCCAGAAAGTAGCTTATCATTCTTGATTGATATATTTAACAGATATTTTCAATTAGCATATTTTCCTGGCAAATGGAAAAATGCTAAGGTTGTTCCAATTCCAGACAAAAATCCTGCAGAAGCTTCTTAAAAACTTTTAAGAATTAAAAAAACTTTAAATTTGCAACATACATTGTTAGAATAATTCAAAGTTATCTGTCAAATCGTACACTTCAGGTTAATTATCAGAACTCCAGGTCTGAAAGACTTTCTGTAAGAGCTGGTGTTCCTCAAGGCAGCATTTTGGGACCAATATTATACAATATTTTCGGATCTGACTTACCTGAGTCACCTCAGGAATGTCAAAAATCTTTACTTGCGGGTGACACAGGCCTCTCCGCCAAATGACAAAGTCTGCGTGTCATCTGTAATCAATTGCAAAAAAGTTTGGATAATTTTTCTTCATACTTGCAAAAATGGAAAATTTCTCCTAATGCTTCCAAAACTCAAATAAAAAAAATTCCCACATAAACCAAAAGCTCTTTATTTGAAACCATCAAGTAGACATGTTGTCACGTTGAGAGGGGTTCCAACAAATTGGTCAGCTGAAGTTAAGTATCTAGGGCTCATGCTAGATAAGAATAGCTTTTAGAAATCACATTGAGGGCATTCAAGCCAAATGTAATAAATATGTAAAATGTCTCGATCCTCTTATTAATAGAAAATCAAAGCTTTGTCTTAAAAACAAGCTTTTGATATTCAAACAAATTTTCAGGCCAGCCATGTTGTATGCTCTACTAGCTGTTGCAATACCAGGATGAAAGCTCTGCAGATAATTCGAAATAAAATTTTTAAAATGACTCTGAGGCTTCCTCCCTGGCATAGTATCGATGAGTTACATAGGATATCCAATGTTGAAACATTGGAACAAATGTCAAATAAAATGATTAATAATTCCAGGCAAAAATCGTTACAATCTTCTATTGCCATGATTAATGCGTTATATATTGGGTTAAGTTAGGTTAAGTAAATTGAAAATCATGATCCTACATGTTTTACTGCTACTGCTCAGATTAGATCGGTGGGGTAGCAGAGCATGATAAAACCCATCTAAACAAGCTCCAAACCCGGGGGACACTATTGCTTTCGGATGCTCGTGGATTGTTTCTCGTGCCAGTAAAATAAAACACCTACCCCCAATGGTAAACAAGCGCGACAAACAAATTGAATCATCGATCTCTCTTTGGGGCTCTCGTTCGCTGCTGCTTGTTTTCAAGCTTGTTACAACTTATAAATCATTACTCATCAGGCACCGATGCATATGCGATGTTTTTCTTCGCTTGCTTTGATCGTGCTTCGTAGCCAATTGAGAGAGAATTCTGCAAAGCCTGATGCTGTATTATTCATACGTACTACCTTTAGGGTTTCTACAAACTATCAACCTACGGTCAACAAAAACAATTAAATTCCAAACTTTTTGAAAATCCCCCAAGACCATAACTAACTCCAACACCTGTGTCAATATTGATTTATTTCTCTACTTTCTCGCTCGATTAGCTCGCCTTCGGCAGATCACACCACGACTACGGTTGCCGACCACGCTCGCACCTCTCTTTCCATCTGTGGAGTTCCAGTGAATTTATTTACCTTCACCGCAATGATTTACTCGCTGCCGGGGCTTCGAGGAGTTAATTTAATGTTTGACATGCATATGTCAACACCAAACGAAAGCAACTTGACTCCTCTCTGGACTGGACCTACCGGGAAATTGGATGGCCATCGTAGGTGCCTCCGGTTGTTCGCATGTCGTTTGATTTGCTCGAGGCAGGCATGCAAATGACATGGGGGCTGCTGATTCGTCCGTGGGTCTTAAGGCCATCGATGAGTGTGGAACTGAAGTTGGTCCAATGCTTTCTCCATTTTAGGACCCTAGTTGGGCCGCATTCTAAAGCTGCCACAAAATTCACAACAATTTGCAATTTTGATAAAACTCAGATAGCAAAATCATTGCAGCTTCACTTTCAAAATTCAATGCAATTTATGCACTGTTTATATTTCCACCAACTAGTGCACCAGCAGAAATCTTACAAAGTGCAAATTACTAATGATGCAAAGTAAAAAGTGCACTAGCGCAACCACACGCCAACGAGGAAATTAAATTAATGTAAAGTGTCAAATGTAGTGTCAGGAAATGTCATCATAATCAGCCCGGTCCGATCCGGTTCGATTGGTGGCTGGAGTGCGATAGGGTTTGCGTGATAAGTGACGAAATGTTTGACGTTTGATTGAACCTCGAGCAATAAATGGTAACGGGCTGGTGTCCGCTAGGTCCTACAAGATGTGACAGGCTACCTTCGGAGCACCCAACTCGTTAGACTTTCTAGCGGAAGTCGGCTTTGGGTTATCTCTGATGATATAGAAATGCTTCGATAGAGGCTACCGGCATGGTGACCAATGAGTCTCAAGGAATTTTTGTAAGAGATTTTAAAAGTCGTGAATGATGCCATGAATGATATCTTTGTAATGCGGGATGCATTCAATCCTCAATTTACGAACTAGTTCAGGGGTTCGTAAATTTAATCAGTACGTGCCTTCTGGAGTAAATACTAAGTAGAACCGTTTTTGAGATACATTCAAATTTAGAATTTTGTGATTTTTAAATGAATGCTTCTACTTAAGATGAAGCAGGCTGTCATTGAAATGTTTACGCATCTTTAAAGATTGTTTTTAAATCATGTCACAATTTCGAATTAATGAAGATCAGTTGGTATTGTTCTGACGCACCAGTATTAGCATACTTTCTGCATATCAGCGCATATAAGGTGCAGAGCTACTTGGGCACTTCCATCATTCATGGGGGTTTTTGTCGGTCAAATCGTCTGAAACTTTGCAATAAGAAGCACTTCAATACAACGCATATTGTGGCCAAATAGGAGCTCAGTAGCTTTCAAAAAAAAAAAAACTTCGGCAGCGTTTCAAAAGTGCCAAGAATAGGATTCGGCTCCCTTGTGAAACTTTTCTGGATCTATATGAACTATGAGGACTAAGTTCCATTACTTTGAAGTCACTAGCTACAATGCCAACAAGGCTGAGAAAACGAATGACGAGTTACTAGGCCTTGAACGTTATTATCTCCGGATCAAGTGCACCGATTTATAATCTCCAAATGAGCGCTAATTAAATTTGCTTTCGATCTCTGGAATATCAGTTTTTCTTCGAATTAATCACTTTGAAGTTTTTTTTTCTTGATTTTTCGACTCAAACACAATTTTTAAACAAGATTTTACCAGGAATAAACTGTCAAAAAAACTTTAACTACACGAAAAGGTTGTAAAAAATGAAATCAATTGATCCGAAAATGGTTTGAATAGGTTAAAAATTGTAGAAGTTTTGAGAAAGGTCATATGAAAATGCAAATCATAAATGCATTGAAAATCGAGATTTGCTGGTGCTGGAAAATTCAACATAATATATCTGACAAAAAAAATGATGATCATCGTGCATAAGCCAGTGATGACTGCGAAGTAGCCGTTCTTACTACCCGAGGAGGAAAGAATAACTCGCAATAACTTATGCATACCATATTTTGGTATCATACCACAATTAGGTATTGTTCAGTTATCAATACATTATTTTGGTATTATAATGGTATTTAAAAAAAAATGTTAAAAATACTTCATGTTGGTATTCGTTAGCTATTGAGGACTGCTGGAGGTATTGAACTATTATTGAAAAATTTCACTTTTATATGAAAAGCCATCAAGTATTATTTAGGTATTACAATACCTCATCTAATTATCAGCTTGGTATTTGTAGAATATGCAGCAGGTATTATTTGAGGTATTTTACCTCTTATGCAGGGCTCATTCATACCTCATTCAGGTTGTAAGTATTGGAAATTATCTGGTATGGAATACCTCAATTTGGTATTCAGTAGTTATTTTCTTCTGCTCGGGTATGGTTGTCTCATAAGGGGTCATCCACAAATTGCGTAAGACGATGTAAGATTATTTTCCATACTAATCTTATTTATGTTTGTATGGAGTGTGCCATTTTCAGCATTCTAGCTACCTTATTGAGAATATGATGGCAAATAACCCTAACCCTCATCTAGGAACGCGAGGAAAAAATCATAAATTATTTATTAATTGTCGATAAAATGACAAACATGTGCTGAAAATGTCAGCGATGCTTACGTCGACTATGCAAATATGGGCAGATAAACCCTTATGTATTTTGTGGATGGCTCCCGCTTATTAATTACGTAAAGAAAATTTCGCGAATTTTCAACAACAACGCCGAACGCGAAAAAAAAACGTGGCAGCAGTTCAAAGCACAACTGTTCGCGGCACGGGCAACTGCGATCTCTTAGGCAAAAAACGTAAGAAATAGTTCAATAAGTAGTAATGAGTAAAAATTATTGTTCTTATTCTAGTGATTTTTTTTTATTTTTACTTGCTTTTGAAATCAATCTTCAGTGTTTTTATTTATTGCCATAAATTATACTAAAGCAACTTTTCGTCTCTTTTTCTCTTTGCAGGTAAGATTTGTCTAAATACTACGAAGAATATCGCTATTTCCTACAGGTAATTTGTCCAAATAAATGCATCTGCTTGTGGAAACCTATTTCATATAACTTTTTTTCTGCTGAGAGTAGATATTTATCAATTTCGTCTACTAAAATTATTGGTTGATCATATATATGATACATAGTACATATGTCATATGCAACATGGTTCCAGAGTAATTCCAGGGCAAAGAAGGATTTTTTTTCAGGTGTTGATTCACTATCAAAATGCTTTAAAAATAAAGGCATGTAAAACTTCATTATGTTGCGAACCTAGCTCATTGTAAGCCTTTAGAATATTTTTGAACCGATTGACCATATTCTGGACAAATTTGCGATTTATCCATCTGTGAAACATTATGACGATGCAATTTTACAGGCAAGTTCAAGCATTTTTGATTAAATATACTAGTTGGAAAGCTTCGGATTTCTTTGAGAAAGTGTCCGTAGTTATGAACCAGATATCATCATCATATGAATCTTTAGTATTTTATACGTCATATTAGTGAGCTACTATTTTAAGCCCTTTTGGACATATTGACAACACCGGAAGTCTTCCGTGCACCTGACCCCCTTGTTAAAGTGTTCCTATACTGATCAGTTATGAAACCAGTTTGAACTTGTCATTCTCCAAGATATCACGAATCACATATGTTCGAGAATACATCAAATTTCTGGTTATATTGGTCACATTTCGGAATCCTGTTCTGGTCAGTTTTTATCACAATAGTCTTATTCTGGAAGACTTTTCCCTTAGAAGAGCGGCCATAAACGTAAATAAACCAGCTAAAAGGTTCATGCTTGAAATTCGGTCAATTTTCTTAACTGAATTCTCTCAGAGTTTTGAGAGAGGATTCTCTCAGAATCCTGAAACAGGATTCTCCTAAAATCCTAAGACAGGTTCTATAAGAATCCTGAAACAGGATTCTCTCAGAATCCGGAAACAGGATTCTCTCAGAATCATGGAACAGAATTCTCTCAGTATCCTGGAAAAGGATTCTCTCAGGATCCTGGGACAGGATTCTCTCAGAGTCCTAACACAGGATACTTTCAAGACTGAGACAGGATTTGCTCAGAATCCTGATACAGGATTCGCTGACTGCTGACCGAATTAACCGACTCTCGCAAAAAAGAGTCAAGGATCACTCGTTCAATTGAGTGATTCGGTTCTTTTGAATGGCTCCGATTCATTTCATTTCCATAGTGAAATGATAAAGCCGATTCCACATGCCACATGACTCAGACCCGTATCCGGTTTGTCCGAAGCGGAGAACAGAAGCTTCTGTAGAATCTGATGTGGATAACCAGCCCACGTATGACGAGAATTAAGCCGAATTGGAAAGAAAGCCGGTACTGTTCACCCAATCAAACCTTGAGGATTTGATGAAGGATTTAAATTTGTCGAAGGAGAAATCGGAATTGTTGGCATCACGCTTGAAGGAACGGAACATAGTATCGCCTGAGCTAAAAGTTACTGCATATAGAAGTCGTCATGAAAAGTATGGAAAATACTTCTCTACTATAGACTATGCCTGTTTCTGCCACGACATCAATGGTCTTTTCGAGGAATTTGATGATCCACATGATCATCAGCAAGTTTGATAGCAGTTTTGTTATATCAGGAAAACGACAAACCGTCTATTCCGCTGGTTCACGTCGTAAAAATGAATAAGACATATGAATCAATGGCAATGTTGCTCGAACTGATCAATTACAACCAACATAGGGTCGATGTACTAATAGCCGCATAACTAAGAACAAATATTCGTAGGGTAGAAGCACCGGTTTTGGCCAGCCTAAGAGAAAATGTCGATAAAAATAAATAAGAAGCCGTATTTATACTACAAATATGTCAAATGCAAGCTTCCAATCCATATTATGTGTATAAAATATCAAAACTGAGCTATAACCATTTTTTCGCTTTGAAAATCCCGTTGGTCAATATAGGCCAACGGAACTAGTTTCGGCCAGAAATTTAACTTCGGTTCCTAAATTGGCCAATCGCATTGATTTCTCATGAGAGTGGCTAAATTAGGGATGTCCTGGCCAAATTAGATGTATGGGAGTTAAAATTATAAGGAAAATGATTTGTTTTCCTTATGTTTTGAATCAATTCTGTCATATATAATGCACATGGATGAATCGACGCACAGTGGCCCAAAGCTGGCCAAAAGTCAAAAAAATGAAGTTTTCAAATTCCTTCTCGAATATTTTTCCTTGATTTCTTCAGTATTGAATAACAACTCCCCAATGTTTCAGATCGATCGGAGTATATTTCGATTTTTCACAGCATGTGACCTGGAGAGATGTCAGCTGAAATTGACCCTTTTGAGATTTTCAAATTTCGTGAAGGTTGTTCTACATAAATTGCAGTTTCTGTACTAAATCATGACCAAATCTTTCTCAACCGGTCTCATTCGAAAGAATATACCTTCGACTTTGTTTTGAAGATATTTCAAACCAAATTTGACATGCTTACCATTTGAGAATGTCAAGAAGTGTATAACACGGAGCTCCTTCAAATATAAGGCATTTTTTCAAAGGTAGTGCAAGTTATCTGGGAAACGCTCTAAAATGATCATTTACCCCTCAATGTTTGGCAAATGTTCCATAGTATTCGATATATTATGGCTTCACTTGCGCTTTTTTGCGCCAAGATAAGAAAAAATATTGTTTAGTTACTCTGCGAATCAGCCCATAAGACCATCAAACTTGTTATGAATATCGCCTTTTTTGACATTTATAAGCTCCCGAATAGATTCAAAAACCACCTCGAGCTTGCGTAAGATATTTAACTTCAAATAGGCATCGAAATAATGACGTTTCATTCGATTTTGATCTGAATACGGATTTTATTGATTGAATTAAAAAAATGAGCTATTTTAAACTAATTCTGTCAAATGTACTGGAAATATCGATTTTCTGTTTCAGAAGACGTTTCGTGTTCAATATTAACCCATATCCGCCCAGCGTCCTAAAAATAGGACAGAAGCCCCGAACGCCCAGCGTCCTATAAATAGGACAGTACTTGTAGTGCAAATATCTTGAAAATAAAGAGGTTTAGGAGAAAACTGTCTTCTGCAAAGTTGATCACAGGACTGCTGATTTCCACTTGGTAACTATTTTAATTCAGAATTAACTCACCAGGTGGCGCACAGACGCCAACAAATGTCGCATTTATAAGCAACATATGAACCAACTTTCCAGCGTACATATATTTGCTTCGTTTATATCTCAGTCCAGCGATGAGATACAAAATTGGTGTCTTCGACACAGTTGAACAACTAAATAATACCTATTCGCATAGAACCTTATAAATTCGGAAAACACTCCCAAGATGGCGCTAGTGAGCTAAAACTTTATTTGCTTATATCTTAGCCCGGTTAGGAGATACAAAAATGATGTCTTCGACAAAGTTGAACAACTAAATAATACCTATTCGCATAGAACCTTACAAATTCGGAAAACACTCCCAAGATGGCGCTAGTGAGCCAAAACTTTATTTGCTTATATCTTAGTTCAGTTATTAGATACAAAAATGGTGTCTTCGACAAAGTTGAACAACTAAATAATACCTATTCGCATAGAACCTTACAAATTCGGAAAACACTCCCAAGCTGGCGCTAGTGAGCCAAAACTTTATTTGCTTATATCTTAGCCCAGTTATGAGATACAAAAATGGTGTCTTCGACAAAGTTGAACAACTAAATAATACCTATTCGCATAGAACCTTACAAATTCGGAAAACACTCCCAAGCTGGCGCTAGTGAGCCAAAACTTTATTTGCTTATATCTTAGCCCAGTTATGAGAGACAAAAATGGTGTCTTCGACAAAGTTGAACAACTAAATAATACCTATTCGCATAGAACCTTATAAATTCGGAAAACACTCTCAAGATGGCGCTAGTGAGCTAAAACTTTATTTGCTTATATCTTAGCCCGGTTAGGAGATACAAAAATGGTGTCTTCGACATAGTTGAACAACTAAATAATACCTATTCGCATAGAACCTTACAAATTCGGAAAACACTCCCAAGATGGCGCTAGTGAGCTAAAACTTTATTTGCTTATATCTTAGCCCGGTTATGAGATACAAAAATGATGTCTTCGACAAAGTTGAACAACTAAATAATACCTATTCGCATAGAACCTTACAAATTCGGAAAACACTCCCAAGATGGCGCTAGTGAGCCAAAACTTTATTTGCTTATATCTTAGTTCAGTTATTAGATACAAAATTGGTGTCTTCGATAAAGTTGATCAACTAAATGAGAACTTTTCGCCTAAAACCTTATTTGTTCGTAAAACACTCAAAAGATGGCGCTAATGGTCAACATTTTGATTGTTTATATCTTAGTTCAGTGATGATATACAACGTTGTGGTCTTCGACAAATGTGTTTAACTGAATGAGATCTAGTCACCCGAAAACTTATTAGTTGGGAAAACACTCACTATATGGCGCTAGTGAGCAGAGATTTTATTTGCTTGTATCTTAGTCCAGTTATTAGATACAAAATTGATGTCTTCGACAAAGTTGATCAACTAAATAAGACATATTCGCCTAAAACCTTTTTAGTTCGAAATACACTCAAAAGATGACGTTAGCGATCGAACATTTTGATTGTTTATATCTCAGTTCAGTGATGAGACACAACATTGGTGTCTTCGACAAATGTGTTCAACTGAATGAGATCTATTCGCCCGAAAACTTATTAGTTCGGAAAACATTCACTAGATTGCGCTAGTGGACAAATATTGTATTTTATTGTATCTAAGTTCTGTTATGAGGTACAAAATTGTTGTCTTCGACAATGTTGAACAACTAAATGATACTTAGTCACATAAAACCTTATAACACTCACAAGATGGCGCTAGTCAGCAAAGATTTTATTTGCTAATATCTCAGTTAAGTGATTAGATACAAAGTTTGTGTCATGGACAATGTTGAACAACTAAATGAATCCTATTCGTCTAAAACCATATTAGTTCGGAAACACTCACAAGGTGGCGCTAGGGGTCAAATATTTTATTTTTTTATATCAGTCCAGCGATGAGACTGAAAAAAATCGAACTCTCGAAATTGGTATCTTCGACAAAAGTGTTCAACTAAATGGGATCTATTCGCCCAGAAACATAGTAGTTTGGAAAATTCTCCCAAGGTGGCGCTAGTAGACAAACATATTATTTGCTTTTATCTCAATCTAGAGATTGGATATGAAGTTAGTGTTTTTGACAAAGTTGGAGAACTGAATGAGACCTATTCGCCTGGAAACTTATTACTTCGGAAATCACCTAAATGGCACTACTGGGCACACATTTTATTCGCTTATATATCAGTCCACTGATTAAATTCAAAAAAAACTATTCGCCTGAAACCTTCTTAGTTCGGAGGTCATTCTCATGATTGAAGTATAGTGATAAAAAATTTGGTATCTTCGAAAACGATGACCAACTAAAGGAGATATTTTCACAAACAAACATATTAGCTGAGAATTGCTATTATGTGCGAAACATCAAGGAAAAAACCAATAAGAAATTGGTCTGCCTAGATCAAAACAATGGATACTTACTGTCGATTCGAGCAACAATCGCTTATTTTGGATGTAATGCTCCTTACATTTTTAGACGAACCTTAACACCATTTAGATCTTTTGATCATTTGGAGGGAGTGAAGAACGAAAAAACCGACAAATTGACTTATCCATCCATGAACTGAACTCCAAGGGTGAAGGACGGCTGTCAAATGAGAGTAAAATTAAATAGGCGCCAGCCTAAGTCCAGAACCAGTTTTATGACTTAAACGTGAAAAAGTAAAAATTATTATTCGCAAAATTACAGGTAATAAATACGCTTGAAAGATATTGTTTACAAGCAGTTATTTACTACGCGCTACTGCAGTGCGTTGTTGCCAGTTTAATCAGAAAATTCTACTTAATTCCCAAAATGAATGTTTTCGAGAAAATTGATTACGCCTTCACCATTGTTTGGTCGTAGTTTTGTATGGTTGTTTACTTTGTAGAACCAGCGACGCGTTGAGGTAGCAGTAAAGAGCCTTCCTTGCTGAACTCACTCGGACCAAGAATTGTGACATTTGAGCGGGCACGCTTCAGTATGCTCCCCAGGTATTCTGGCCAGCTCTAGTGTCAAAAATCTTGGACCGAGTGGATTCGGTTCTATCGGTGAATAAGACTATATGCATCAGTGATGCAGTAACTTAAACGTTACAGCCGAATAATGTTGGCTTCAAATATTCACATCTGTAAAGCATGTAATAGTTGGAGTCCAATATTTGACTGTCATTGGACTGAAGGACTAACTTTTGATCAGCACTAACGAAATTCTGATATTGCCAATTATAAATTTCGATCACTGTCAGATCAGAGTCACATTGTACACTAATAACTTGAACCAGAAAAAATATTTCGATAGTTATGTTTCCATTATCAGCTGGCAAGTTTTATATAATCTTTTTGAAGACTATTCTGAAACATCTGTAGGTTTTTTTTTCTAAATCAAAATATTTGATGTAAGATTTTATTTTGTTTTTGGTATAAATGGCTTAAGTGTGCATTATTGTACATGTACATGTATGGAAATGTATGTATTTCTGTATCTTACATACGTGGTAGAGCTGAAAATTGAAATGAAGTCACTAAATGATTTAGTTCTGGCATGCACCTTTCGCCTCTGAAATTTTTATTCTTTATGTTGCAATTTCTTTATCAGGGTACGTCCATTAATTACGTCACGCAAAGTTTTGACATATTCGTCCTCCTCAATTTTCCTCTGTATCACACTTTTTGTATGGATTCCAATTTTATATGAGTAGGCACGTTTCATTGTAACTCCCTCCTTCCTCTTCTGTACGTGACGTAATTTATGAATTACCCCTCACCAGCAGTTTTTTCCAACTTGTTTACATTGTAATGGGTCGAACTGCATGAAAATATATTTGATTAATCTCGAAAATAAACTTATAGAACAGCTAGATATGGACGACACACTTTCAAGAATTTTTTTGGATCCTCACCATAGACTTGAAATTTTCTGGTGAAATAAGGTTTAATTTATGGAAATACGACTATGGTTAAAAAGTAAACAACCATACAAAACTACGACCAAACAATGGTGAAGGCGTAATCAATTTTCTCGAAAACATTCATTTTGGGAATTAAGTAGAATTTTCTGATTAAATTGGCAACAACGCACTGCAGTAGCGCGTAATAAATAACTGCTTGAAACAATATTTTTCAAGCGCATTTATTACCTGTAATTTTGCGAATAATAATTTTTACTTTTCCACCTTTAAGTCATAAAACTGGCTCTGGACTTAGGTTGGCGGCTATTCAATTTTACTCTCATTTGACAGCCGCCCTTCACCCTTGGAGTTCAGTTCATGGATAGATAAGTCAATTTGTTTGTTTTTTTCGTTCTTCACTCCCTTCAAAAGATCAAAAGATCTAAATGGTGTCAAGGTCCATCTAAAAATGTAAGGAGCATTGCATCCGAAATAAGCGATTGTTGCTCGAATCGATAGTAAGTATCCATTGTTTTGATCTAGGCAGACTAATTTCTTATTGGTTGTTTCCTTGATGTTTCGCACATAATAGCAATTCCCAACTAATATGTTTTTTTTTTGCGAAAATATCTCCTTTAGTTGATCATCGTTTTCCAGATACCAAATTTTTCATCACTGAACTTCAATCATGAGAATGACTTCAGAACTAAGAAGGTTTTAGGCGAATAGTTTTTTTTGGATTTAATCAGTGGACTGATATATAAGTGAATAAAATGTGTGCCCAGTAGTGCCATTTAGGTGATTTTCGAAGTAATAAGTTTCCAGGCGAATAGGTCTCATTCAGATCTCCAACTTTGCCAAAAACGCTAACTTCGTATCCAATCTCTAGATTGAGATAAAAGCAAATAATATGTTTGTCTACTAGCGCCACCTCGGGAGAATTTTCCAAACTATTATGTTTCTGGGCGAATAGATCCCATTTAGTTGAACACTTTTGTCGAAGATACCAATTTCGAGAGTTCGATTTTTTTCAGTCTCATCGCTGGATTGATAAAGAAAAAATAAAATATTTGACCACTAGCGCCACCTTGTGAGTGTTTTTCGAATTAATATGGTTTTAGGCGAATAGGATTCATTTAGTTGTTCAACATTGTCCATGATACAAACTTTGTATCTAATCACTTGACTAAGATATTAGCAAATAAAATCTTTGCCCACTAGCGCCATCTTGTGAGTGTTATAAGGTTTTATGTGACTAAGTATCATTTAGTTGTTCAACATTGTCGAAGACAACAATTTTGTAGCTTAATCTAGTGAATGTTTTCCGAACTAATAAGTTTTCGGGCGAATAGATCTCATTCAGTTGAACACATTTGTCGAAGACACCAATGTTGTATCTCATCACTGAACTGAGATATAAACAATCCAAATGTTCGATCGCTAGCGTCATCTTTTGAGTGTATTACGAACTAAAAAGGTTTAAGGCTAGTATGTCTCATTAAGCTGATCAATTTTGTCGAAGACATCAATTTTGTATCTAATAACTGGACTGAGATACAAGCAAATAAAATCTCTGCTCACTAGCGCCATCTAGTGAGTGTTTTCCCAACTAATAATCTTTCGGGTGACTAGATCTCATAAAGTTAAACACATTTGTCGAAGACACCAACGTTGTATATCATCACTGAACTGAGATATAAACAATCAAAATGTTCGACCATTAGCGCCATCTTTTGAGTGTTTCCAGTACAAATAAGGTTTTAGGCGAATAGTTCTCATTTAGTTGATCACCTTCATCGAAGACACCAATTTTGTATCTCATAACTGAACTAAGATATAAGCAAATAAAGTTTTGGCTCACTAGCGCCATCTTGGGAGTGTTTTCCGAATTTATAAGGTTCTATGCGAATAGGTATTATTTAGTTGTTCAACTTTGTCAAAGACACCATTTTTGTATCTCATAACTGGGCTAAGACATAAGCAAATAAAGCTTTAGCTCACTAGCGCCATCTTGGGAGTGTTTTCCAAATTTGTAAGGTTCTATGCGAATAGGTATTATTTAGTTGTTCAACTTTGTCGAAGACACCATTTTTGTATCTCATAACCGGGCTAAGATATAAGCAAATAAAGTTTTGGCTCACTAGCGCCATCTTGGGAGTGTTTTCCGAATTTATAAGGTTCTATGCGAATAGGTATTATTTAGTTGTTCAACTTTGTCGAAGACACCATTTTTGTATCTCATAACCGGGCTAAGATATAAGCAAATAAAGTTTTGGCTCACTAGCGCCATCTTGGGAGTGTTTTCCGAATTTATAATGTTCTATGCGAATAGGTATTATTTAGTTGTTCAACTTTGTCGAAGACACCATCTATGTATCTCATAACTAGGCTAAGATATAAGCAAATAAAGCTTTAGCTCACTAGCGCCATCTTGGGAGTGTTTTCCGAATTGAAAAGGTTCTATGCGAATAGGTATTATTTAGTTGTTCAAATTTGTCGAAGACACCATATGTGGTGATCCTCAAAACGCACACTTACCCTATTTACTGATTTCTGCGCTCCTCTCAATTCGCTTATATTTAATCTCTTCACAAGCGGTCCTTTCAACTCGCTTTACAATATAAATGGAAGGTGGTGGTCCTCACAACGCGCACTTACCCTATTTTTTATCCCAGTGGTTCTCTCAACTCGCTATCAATCAATTTATAAGCGGTATGGACCTATGCACGAGTTCACTATTTGACGTTTGAGCGGTGCCGTGTTATTTACGTGACCATAGCAACTAGTGAATTCGGCACCGCTAAAACGTCAAATTAGTGAACTCGTGCATTGGTCCATACTCAACTCGCTGTTTTTCACTACTCATCAAAGGTGGCGGTCCTCACAACGCGCACTTACTCTATTTTCTGATCTCAGCGGTCCTCTCAACCAGGGCTGTTAAGTTTCATGACTGGCTTGCGACACTGACGAAACGAGTCTTATCACTGTCGCAAGTTGAAACTATATTTCACTTCGTCAAGTCGCAATGACAGGCTCTCACGAGAGCAAATTTAATGTGGTTTTGTTATTAACATTTCTATATCATTTTGAATAATTTCGAGAAGTAAATGTACTTGATACTTTAAGTGGATATCCTTCCATGATCCCAGCGGTATAAATAACAATTATACCAGATAATTAACTAAGCATAGTGTAGTTTGCGATTCCGTCAAAGGCCGTAGCGACGGAAAAATGAAAGAGAATTCGTAAAAAAGTTTCTGTCATTGTCTCGCCGTCCGATGACAGCGAGGGACGCATCTATGTAAAAGTCGCGCGACATCCTATTTTATCATTGACGCTTTCCAGCCCTGCTCTCAATCCGCTTTCAATCAATTTACAACTCACTATTTTTCACTACTCGTAGAAGGTGGCGGTACACGCACTTACTCTATTTCCTCTCAACGGTTCTCTCAACACGCTCCAACGTGAAGAAACATACCTACCAGCCATCTTGGTTTGTTTCGTCTCGGTACACTAGCTCTATTACACTACGCAATGGGTATATGGAATGGAATGGAATATTGGTAGCAAAACCTGTCACGGTCGACAATGTGTAACATCAAACTGTGGCTGCGAAATCACCCATCACTTTGAAATTGATCGGTGAGCAACGACTTGGTTGAGACGACACAAACACACTGTTGCCATCTCGCCCCACACACATTCTAGCAGTTGAAGCTTTAAAGAAAGTTTCGTTTTCTTTTCTAGAACCTTTTGAACCGCATTTAAAATTGAATACCCGGGTCAATTTTTGAAAAATGTTCATTCTCAAAGTATAAAATTTTACTGGCAAACTCACTAAGAGTGCATGCCCAAATCACAAAGGCGAATCAAATTAACGATAATGTATTTTTTTTTATTTCAGAATCTCAAAACTTTTTTAAACGAACATTTCAATAAAAACGATCAAAAACACATTGTCTGGGAGCTGAGATATTTCCATTTGAGTAAATAAGAAAACACGTAACCTTTTTTTCATTATTTATCAAGATTTTATCCGTGAAAACATCAAAACCAACTCATTATTAACAGTAAATTTTAAATATCTTTGAAATGTTCTATTGTCAATAATTGGACAGCCTAATGTTCATGCTACTAAAGAGCATGTTTCCCAGTACTCCGAGTACCGTCAAGCTACCATTCACCGTGCATTTAAGAAAAATTTGCACTTCAATAAATTGTATAACTTTGCCAAATAATTTGATGCGTACTAGAATACCACTACGTAGCGTGCAATTATATAATAATTCAGGAAAAAATATAAAACTAGTGTTGGATAACAAAAAATACTCTAAAAATATGTTTGAAAATGTAATGTTAAGGTCGCCTCGTACCGTGCTATGTCACCATTTACCGTGCACACTAGTGCACCATTCACCGTGCATATAGTTTTCGACATGATTTAATTTTGTATCTTGAAGAAACGTTGGTAATGGAGCAACTATGTTGCTAGTAGTGTGCACTCATTTTTAAGAATTTTAAAATCTTCATTTATAATAAAAACCATAAAACGTTTAAAAATTTACTAAATAAATAATTTTTCATTAAAATCGTTATAGGAGGTTTGACTGTATTGTCCAAACCATTTCATATTCACTCAAACACTCAAAATGAAGTTTTTTAATCACGACATAACAATAAATCTAATATTACCGAATAATTTCAAGCTTTTTACAGTAATGCACGGTAATGGGAACCATACATATTGAAAAGGGTCCATTTACCGTGCATTTGGATTTTGACTGAAACACAATGAAAAATTATAAATTGCATAAAATTTCATTGCTCATACGATGAAATACATCTAACTAGTGGTATACAAATGTAAACTTGTTGCAATTTTGAAAAATGTCATGCTCTAACGTTAAAATGAAAAATGGTAATTTTTGGCGTTTCTACTAAGAGTGTTGAAAAATCTCATTGTCAAACAGAATTCACATGATTTTGACTACATAAACTAGGTTTTTCAAAATGCTTTGTGACAAAAACTACTTCATTTTATTAGTTTTATCTTATTTTGCTGACAAAAGAATAATTTGTGAAAATTGTATGTATATTTTGTAGGAATTTGTATATGTGCACGGTGAATGGAGCCCGCACGGTGACTGGTGACTTAACGGTAGTTATAAACTATAAGCTTTTAGTGTCACGATGGTACTCTATGCCATGGAAAATCGAAAGTATTGTTAACCTAACATTATTCTTCGCACCGGGGTTTGAATTTCATGAAATTCATTGATGAATAACTGCTAGTTTATCGCTACGACTAAGGGGCTGTCCATTTATTACGTAAGACATTTTTCGGGATTTTTCATCCCCCCCTCCCCTTTTTTGTATGAAAATTAAAAATAAATTGTATGGCGCGTAAGAAATCTCAGAGCCCCCCCTCCCCCCATAAACCCTTACGTAATTAATGGACCGCCCCTAAGAGGGACTCTACTGATTAGAAAACATTTTTCAAAAATATAAAAAACTGAGTGCACCCTAATGATGACGAACCGCTGATCGTGGCCAGTGCAGCGTGACGGGATCATGATACGGTACTCCCACGCCAACGACGATGGCATCGCGTTAGGGCTCAAAAAGCACTTGCCACTGTCATCCGGGGGTTAGCATTGACAATTTCATTACCGTTCGGGTATGCAATTATTTACGATTGTCAAATGAGCGATGACAATAGCTGACCGTGAAATTGACAATGACATGCGTTGGCTTGAGAGCATGCTTGTGTTTGATCGTGAGACGGACGTAAACTTACTACATCATGGGTTTTCCATACAACAATTGTTGAATCGTCATGTCTCGACTTTTAAAAATATTAAATGTTCAAAAACACCATAAAACTTTGATGATCATGCATCAGGTTTTTGTAATCTTCTCCAAGAATAAACCCGAGTAACGATCTATTTCGACACCATTCACCCTTCTCGTGATGACTTAATAAGTGCCGCCTATTTTTCGAGCTTACCATCGTTTGGGAGCTACCAATTCGCAAACGTCGGGGAAAATCGCAACAGATGCACCGTCAGTCAGTCAACGTCTCGTCGGTCGACAACCGGTACACAATGGGACTATTTCGGAAAACCTTACTTCTAAAACTGTTTTAAAGTGAAGGTGAAGATGAAATATTTACACAAATCTAGGGAACCAGATAGCAGCTCAACATGAAAACTTGATCGAATCGTGACTCACTGATAATCGCCAATCGATCAAATTTTCAGCAACGAATCACTCTCTGGTTCTCTAGATTTGAGCTCTTGAAAATTTGAGATATGGCTTCGATTCCTCTTGTATGCAACGAGCTCGATTTAAACATTCTGATATTCTATTATTGTTCTGCAGAAACCTAATGACAAAACGTTACACCGGTTTGCTCAATTACTTACGTCGTTTTTGTATCAGTGTTACACCAACGCAAGTAGTGTTTTGTTTGATTCGAGCTTACGTCGCTTTGTCTCTGCATGTAAGGTTTCGAAAGTTGGAAATTTTACTTATGTCGTTTTGTAAATCAAGAACGTAAATGTTTGAAAAGTGAAAACCTAGTTTCATCGTATTTCATCGGAATACAATGAATCGATAATCTAAGTTTGTTTGTTGGTTTTTTTTTTCGAACATAAGTCAGTTTGAGTACTTTTCCAAAAAATGGTCCCATTGTGCGGCAAGGCCCTTCCATTTTACGTCTGTCTACGCTTGAGAAGATCGAACCCAAAGATCGTGACTTTCGGCTCGGCGGTAGTTGACTCACGATGGCGATGAAGTAACAATCCGACATCATCGCATTGAAAGAAGCACCCATCGCAAAAACCAACAACCGTAAAATGGGCTTTTCTGCACAAACAAAACATTAAACAGCAGAATGAATCTTCGCCAGTCACTGACTTGTCAGATTGAGGGGGAAGTCTGAGTGGGATGATCTTTTGTTGGTTGGCTGGCGATAGGGCTATTGGCAAATCCGACGAAACCACCTTGCGGCCTCAATCAATGGTCATTGTTGCTGTGTGGGAAGGAGGTGCGTCCTTTGAGTGATGGGCTTCTTTCTATGTCTAGCTATCGACCATCAGCGAGTAATGTAACTGACTCGACTTGACTGTCTAGTTGGAGTCGGGTGGGAAGATGTATGGATTGATAAAAGGTTACCGTCTTCCAGTTTGTTTGGAACAAGTTCAGCAACTGCAAGGGGCTTTCAAAGTAGAGTTTTGTTGAAATTTGCAAGAGGTTTGAGAGAACATTTCAAAACGCATTGAGGAGATCGTTTTAGCGAACTCAACTGCTTGTATTACGAACTGGGCAAAAATATTGAGCATAGGGATGTTTTGGATAGTGAGTGAAAAATACATATTTTGAGTGAAAAGCACGGTTCTGATGTATCTTCCCGATCATTTCAGTTGTCGTTCTAAAAGAGCTAAATTTAAAATCTTTTACGAGCCTTGGGGTCCATGTCTTAGCCAAGTGGTTAGAGTCCGCGGTCACAAAGTAAAGCCATGCTGAAGGTGTCTGGGTTCGATTCCCAGTTGGTCCAGGATCTTTCGTAATTTAATTTTTCTTGACTTCCCTGGACATATATTAGGGTAACCAATATATTTTGGACCCCCTGGGCCATTTTCCTAGAAATTTCCCAGTTTAAGTCAAAAGACTAACTCAATTCGCATGCCATTTGGAAAGATTGGACGATTCCGCACTTGCATCAACCGTTTCTTCATAGAAAATGTGTTTATTTTATCTGAAATTAGTTTAATTTAATCGGTTCATCCATGCAACCGTTACAACACGTTACACACAGAAATTGAAGCCGTCAGAAATTTTTCAAATGTAAACAAAAACTTTTTTCGAGTTTCTGAACTAAAAGCGTAGAGTTCCTTCGGTTTTCCATTGTCAATCGATTGATTAGACTTTGGGCAAGCATATTATACAACCAGTGTCGTGAGCTTTGTCGTCAAATGATAAAAAATGCCGGGGGTCCAAAATATATACTTTCAGGGTCCAAAATGTATTGGTGTGTCCAAAATAATGAAAAACACTGCTTCACAATTCAATTATTTTCGATGTTTCTTGGATCCTACATGACCGTTTGGGTATTTTTATCTCGTAGAGGCAGTTTTTTGACTTGGTTACGCTGTGCAATCAACCTTTCGGTCGTCGCGCGAATTTTTGTAACGCGAGTAGTCGCGCGTTGTACTTTGTACAACACCCTTGGCTTTGCGAATATCCCAGGAGTCTGACCACTTAGAAAGATGACGTCTTCGGCAAAGTTGTTTAGTAGCTCAAGGGCTATCATTATTTTAGCCAAGAAATTCGGAATTTTGCCACTAGGCGGCGCTAGTGAGCATGAAGCTTTTGTTTCGCAGATCTCGGGATCCTGACCACTTAGAAAGATGGCGTCTTCGGCAAAGTTGCTCGATAGCTTATGGACTATCATTGTTCAAGCTAGTTGATTCAAAATTTTGCCACCAGGTGGCGCTAGTGAGCATAAAACATTTGTTTCACAAATATATCAGGAGCCTGATCACTTAGAAAAATGTCGTCTTCGGCAGAGTTGTTCGATAGCTCAAATGTATTCTTTGTTTAATCCTTAAAGTTCGAGATTTTGTAACAACTTTGCTGAAGGTGCCTGTCTAAAAAGTCAAGATCCTGCAGTATCCGCAAAACAAAAAATTTATGCTGACTAGCACCGCCTGGTGGCAAAATATCCTATTTATTGGCTCAAATAATGACAATCCTTGAGCTACTGAACTGCTTTGCCAAAGACACTATCTTTCTAAGTGGTCAGGCTCCTGAGATATCTGCAAACAAAAGTTTCATGCACACAAGCGCCGCCTAGTGGCAAAATTTTGAATCAACTAGCTCGAACAATGACAGTCCTTAACTTACTTAACAACTTTGCCGAAGACGCCATCCTTCAAAATGATTAGGATCCTGAAATATTTGCAAAACAAAAGTCAAACTTCCCCAATGTTCCCAAAGAAAGCTCTCAGTTAATATCTGTGGAAGTGCTCATTGAACACTAAGCTAAGAAGCAGGCTCTGTCCCAGTGATGACGTAATGCCTAGAACAGGGTTTCTCAATCGGTGGTCCGCAGACCACTAGGGGGCCGTAACGACTTTTCAGGGGGTTCGCGAAGCCATTGAAAATAAATGTCGGTTGCTGAATAAATGTGAAAGGAATCTCGTACCTCATTTGCTTGCAAAAGTGATTCTATGACACTACCCCGAACGCCACTACCCCGAATGCCACTACCCCGAACGCCGTTACCCCGAAAGTCATTACCCCGAATGGGTCATTACCCCGAAAGCCACTACCCCGAATGGGTCACTACCCCGAACGCCATTACCCCGAATGGATAACATTTTGAGACATATTCTAGTTAGAGAGTGGGGAGATAATTGTACGATTCCTTTTGAGTATTTCACGAGTTTGGCTCAAAAATATATTTTTCAAATACAGTATTGGACAAAACATTTGCAACTTTTTCGATTTTCCATACAAAATGACCAACTTTGGTAAGCTAGATCTCAGTTATTTATCGTCCGATTTGAATGAAATTTCCACAGAACATCAGATATAACTAAAGTGTAATTTTCGACGAAAAATTCAAAACTATTTATATCAAAATCTAATAGCCCTACACAAAAACTGTCTTTAGCAAATTTGTTCACCTCGTTGAAATCTACAACTTTGCTGAAGATACCATGAAGCTACCCAGTAAACACACGATCGTATGTGATAAGATATAAGGGTTAGGGGGGTCTGTAGCCTTGAGGTTACGCTTTCGCTTCATAAGCGGAAGGTCTTGGGTTCGATTCCCAGCCCCTCAACAAAAAACCCGTCCAGCCACCAGAAGACGCCTCACGGAGGACCGTGCTTTGGGGAGCACATCCATCCTCCGTCAGTATCAGATGGTGACTGAGACAAACTGACCCTCTTCGCAGGCGGCTAGCCTCACTAACAGCAGAGCTCTCTCCTACCTGCTCGGTGTGAGAGTAAAAGAGTAGGAGAGAGTGTAGATGTAAATATATAGATAAGTTAGAAATAGATCTGTATCGGTTAAGAAGCTACAGATCAACTGATTCCGGCACAGTAGTGGCTACAAGCACAAAGCGCCTTAAAAAAAAAATAAGGGTGCAAATGTGGAGGTGATATACGTACATTTAGCATGCAGCCTAATGGCACGAGTACGTATATCGCCTCCGCTTTTGCACTCTTATATATTATCGTATACGAGTTTTTGTTGACTGGGTATTCCTTCAATATGTTTAGTTATGTCATTTATAAAAAATCGTCAAAAAATTGACTTTAGTCAAACCGTTACTGTTTTTGAACTTGTGATTGGAAAAATTACTCAAAAATATATGTTAAAATTCAAGTTATGTCTGATGTTCTGTCAAAATTTAATTCAAATCGGTCTATAAATAACTGAGATATAGCTTACCAAAGTTGGTCATTTTGTATGGAAAATCGAAAAAGTTGCAAATATTTTGTCCAATACTGTATTAGAAGATAAAAAAGCAGCTAGTTGTTCAGCAAATAATTTTACACACTATGTTTTGTCCTCTAATTTTGGGAAGATTCACACAGCCACATTGCAATGCTCTGAAGAACAGCCTATTTCGAAAAGAAGGGTGAGTTTATTATGAGAAGGATAGCTATAATACTTACAATATTAGGATGTAGTAAATTCTCTTATTGGACGTCGGTAGCCACACAGAAAAAAATCCGTTCTCGTATCCGTGAACAGCAGTCGTGAACTCGTCAACAAGAAAAAATACACCGTGAACTAGATCATGTATATATGAACGCGTTGCCTAGTTCCGAGAACATTCATGTAAACATCCCAGTCAACATTTTGGTTGCTATAACTTTTGTTATACATCATTCTATATGAATTAATTCAATCGTATAGAATGCACGAAAAGGCTATATACCTACCAAAGTGGAGGCTATATGCGTACTTGGCACGACTTTTTCGGACTTTCTGCGATCAGATATACGATGCCACAAAATTTGGATGAAAATAAAAAAAAAAAGTTTCCAGCGAATCTCGAACGCGGGACCTCTGGATTAGGAATCAGGCACCTAACCACTGTACCACCAAGGGTTGCATATCCAATGGGTGATTATTTGCCAATATTAATACATGTTTCATGTACAGCGACACATACTTTGTTGTTCTTTGAGGCCCATCGTCAGCAGATGCCAAATTTGGATGGCAATTTTTGCTAAGTTATTGCAATTTTATACGATGCTTTCTGGATTGATATATGATCTGTCAGTTTATATAACATAACGCGATTCTATGTTGCACTATTTACGACATATTTTGTTGTCAACACAGATTGTCGTTTATGTATCGTATTGGGGATGTGTATACAACTTGTATTGACATTGATAACGCTTAATATGGCATCTTGTGTGATTCTGATTTTGGACGCATGAATATGTGATTTTGGATGCACATTCTTATACGATACGTGGTTCACTGGGATGATTGCAGTTCACGGTGTATTTTTGACAGTTCACGTTTTCCAGAACGCTTTTTTGAGCGTGCACTTCCTTTACTCAATTTTAAAGGTGTCGGGCATTAAGGGCCCTATTTTATAAGTCGAGTCGATCAAAAACGACTCGACTAGAGTCACTGTCGATCAAAAATTTCGCTCGACTTGGCTCTGTCACTCGCGTTTATCGGCAGTGGTCACTCTATGTGACTGGATTACTATGGGAGTCGAGGGATGACATCTGAAATATTCATGCTTACTTTGATCGACAATGACTTCAGATGAGTCACGTGAATTCGCTCGAATTACAAAATAGACCCCTAAGATTAAGATTTTCTTAAAGATTTTGTTTTGTAAACGATGTTAATGGAAGTTCACCCTGAGATAGTCGCTGCAAGTGTTGTTCTATGGAACCCGCCTAAAAAACAACCTAATAGACGACCGTTCCGCTATCGCACTTGTACACTTGCACATGTTAGAAAAATCGGCGGCCTCTGATTGACGTTACAGTAGCAACTTTTGTTGATTTGTGGAATCATTAATTTGAATTTCTGTGAGATAACCACAAAAAAAAAATTGTTTTTGATTCAAGATAATAAAGAAATGATGATGGCAGAAAAGTGGTGAGTAAATCCATAAGAGACCTGTCTGTTTTAGTACAAGAAGATAAAAGGGGAATGTCCGATTAGAATTATAGCAGGAATCACTTTAGTGAATGCTTTCAAGATATATTCCTTTATAAAAAAAAACTGTTCTATATGGAAATATTAGTGACTAGCTTATCCAACAAAAACGTGAAAGAGCAGTTTATTTAAAAAAGAAGGGCAAATTCACTGTAACTACGTGATGCTATGACACAACCTATATTCATAAGAAAGAAAAATATTTGTTCAAAAACAAAATTGAAATATGAACACCACCAACAAGTCCAAATACCGGTGATTACGCATCTGTTAAGCAACACCATATTGATGGTTATGGATTCGAATTCCTTTCAGTCAATGAAAGGCTTATTTTATTAAAGCCCATTCACAAATTTCGTAACGCTGCGAAGGTGCCCACTGAGCTGATAAACAGGCACTGTCTCAGAAAGAATGAAAAGAATATAGTTGCCATCAAGATGTTTCGAAAGAATAGCTGACATATAAAAGAAGGGAAAATGTAAGATGAACATTTTACCGACGAATTTTACGTGCCATTAATTACCAGCCTTCATTAGAGACGCATTTTTGCACGCAAAAAGAGATACTGTACTGTATCTCATACTATTCGGGGTAATGGCTCATTCGGGGTAGTGGCGTTCGGGGTAATGACCTATTCGGGGTAATGGCTTTCGGGGTAGTGACCCATTCGGGGTAGTGGCGTTCGGGGTAGTGGCATTCGGGGTAATGGCGTTTGGGGTAATGGGATGGAGCCGCAAAAGTTTATGATTAGCGGGTTCATGCTTTTGTTGTTTAAAAATTTCATTTCTTTATTTATACCCCTTCTAGCACCAAACCGACGCACTAAACGCCTTCCGCTGTTTTACTAGCGCTGCCTTACCTGTATGTTGATCTTAATGTCGGAAGTAGTGCGCTGTATAGGTCATCTGACGATCTATACAGCGCACTACTTCCGACTTTAGGTTTAACGTACAGGAAAGGCAGGTCATTCTGTCGATAAGAGAATATATTCCAAATTTTACCTTACTGGTTTGCTGCCCATAACTGCATATTTGTCACATTCGACATTTCTGACGAAATCGAGTTAATACCGTGGAACACTTTCGACCAACCTAATAAAATCTGTGAGATTGTACTAGAAAAATAGAAAAAATACCAAGTTGTTTTGTCATATTGTTAAATATATGTTATAACATAACAGTCATGTTGAGATTATACATGAGCCCCATGATGTTGTAGTTATGAAATTTCTATCAGATTTATTTTCCGTCGATTCACCCAATATAAGATACGAGCTGTACAAAATTTCAGCTTCAAAGAAGTATTGTTGAGCTCTCGGTAATTTTTAGAAATAATAGTTTTTTCCCTTAGTGGCGTAATATGCACACTCAGTTGAGCTCGGCTAATTTTCATTCTTTTACCGAGATCCGCACAGCCGAACTTTAACTGATCTCAGCAACAAATCAAAAAAAGCTCTTTTCAACTATTCCGAGTATCAATAAGCCAATACGTCTATTGACAGTGTCGGTTCTGTTACTAATGTAATAAAATCAGTGAAAACGGCACTACAGCAACTATAGGAACACCCACAACTAAGGGAACAGTTACCCTATGACAACAAGAGGAATATTATGGTAATTTTAAAGATGCTATTAAGAGAATTTCAAACAAAATACACTAATTTCTTGAGAAAAAAAATTGATTGGAATCCCATAGAGTTTTCAGGAGACATTACTGCAGGAAACGCTGTAGAATAATTTTATGCGATGTCTGCAGTAGCAAAATAGTTGAGGAAATGAATTTTAAAACTTTTGTGTAATTTGAACCGCCTCTAATGCACATGACTAACTTAACATGGGTATATTTCAGAACACCCTGTTTTCAGACATCCAATAAACTGAGTATTTTGATTGATTCAACAGTCAGTGGACAAGCGTGCACCTCCACTCCACGCGATCCAATTTCAAGAGATTCCCCACCGCAATGTACAATTATTACAGGAAGATTGACGATCGCTGCAATGACAACGACTGTGTGACGACGAATGCCTACCGATTATTAACGATCGTGCCATTCTCCAGCACTATGTGCTGAAGGCCGATGAAAAAAATCAGTGAGAGTACCGGAGATCACAGAGATCGGAATCTAGGTCTGACCTGCTCCGGGCCCCGGTAATGGGTCAGCGGAGTCAGTCAGCGCTTCTCTTGTTACGTACCTGTCGTTGGATCTGCTGTAGGCTTTGTTGGGCTCAGTCAGTCTCAGCTGCATGCCTCTCTTCTTTATGTAACGAAATAATTGGCGCTTAATTTGCCGCTAATGAGAACCTGGATTGCACGCGCGCTCGCGCCGTGGAGAGAAATGACGATCAGGATGTAGATTGTGATCTAGTTAGCGCAGTTAAGTACTTGCACAGCAAAAAATTGAATAATATCGGACGACATTATTTTTGACTATGTTTCAATAATTTAACTTAAGTGAACACAATCACATCTATTTTACTACAATATCCTACCTGAAACGTAATCTGATTCAATGGATGAAAATTCCCAAAAACTTATTTTCAGCAGCATCACAAAATTTGAAGGAAATTGAGCTGACATTCCTTAGTGCAATGACTGAATAGTATCGGACGCGATTCTCATTTGCAAGTTCAGAGTTAAAATCCCGGTCAAATATTTACAGCTTTTTTGTTAACTTTCCCACCCGGTTTTATCGATTGCTAGATCTGGATTTTCAGCGGTCACACTCTCGTTTGAACGATGTAAAAATGACGAGAATTCACAGTTTATTTTTTGCTGTGCGTACCGTGTCGTGGTATGATTTGGGGTTGTTTCCGAGGTTGGAAATTCCAGCAAAGGAATTTCTTTTATTGGCGTGCGCCTGTGACTGAAGTTGTACGATCATCTCGAACTAGCAGTTTGCCTGTCAGGCCATTTGATTGCTGCTGCACCAGTAAGTGTAACCCAAGTAGCCAAAGTGCTACGTCATACCGTTGACAACTTGTTGATCGAAGCAGACCACCCACCTCCAGCGAATAGTCAGTGCGGCCATCCGTCTGTCAAGTAGATATGCAACGCATGTCAACTTCCTCGCAGCACTCATTTGCATAATCGAGTATGACTTGCCCCGTGTGGTTGCCAGGAGTGCAATCAAGTTGAAAAATAACAAAACATCATTCCTTGCAGTGGTGGAAGATGGAATAAAACAAATGTCAATCAATCACAACAGCTTGAGTGCTGTGTGAGGCACACTGGCACATTTTATTCGTTTTGCAGCACTACCCACGTGGCCGTCAAATCGAATACCTACGTGTGTAAACATATACCGCCCTTTAAAAATTGGACGTCCAAAGTGGTGCGACAACTTGGTATGTTTCGTAACAAAGTCAGATGGCCGAAGCGTGGTGTCAAGTTGCAGTTGAAAAACTAGCAGTGCGGTCTCTACTGCCACTAACACTGAATCTGGCAACACTGAAAATTCTCACGTTACATGATCTTCACATGCGTGATCATTTCACGTGCATCGCAAATACATATGTAGGGTTAATACCTTATAAATCAAAGGAACCTTAAAAAAACTTCCAACGTTTATGTCTGTTGCTACACGACTAGAAGTCAGAAAAAATTAAATATACTGAAATACTGCAAACGTAACGACTGTGGAACTGGAAAAGATAAGAACATTTTGGAAGAGACTGGGAACGTCTGAAAGAGACTTGAAGAAATTGAAACTTGAAGAGACTGAATGGAACTAAAAGTGACTACTAGAAATTGTAAGTGACAGGAAAAGATTGAAAAAGACTGAAAAAGGTTGGAAAAGACTAAAAAAGTCTGAAAGAAGTTGGGTAAAAAATTTAAAAAATACACCATATCTGACCAAAAGAGTCGGCAAGCACCTGGAAGAGGCTGTGAGAGAAGCGAAAAGAATGAAAGACTCGACAAGTGGATCACAACAGAGTTGAAACGGATTTTGTTACTCAGTTAGGGCGTTTTTGCTAACAAAATATGTATAATTTTTGCAGGTTAGTAGTTAAAATAACAAAAAATATAACACAATTTCCTCTACACTGAACAAAATTGAAACAAAATCTGTTGTAATTTAAACAAAAATGCAACTCATTGTGTTTCAAATCAAACACAAATATACCTCATTTTGCTATTTTCCATAACTGAATTATCACAAAATTTGAGGTAAACATTTACTCAAATATTTTCATAACAAATTGTGTTATAATTTTCTTTTAAACCAAAACAAATTTGAAACAGCTTTTATTATTATTACTAATTTTGTTTTAATTATGATCTAATTTCCTCCATTTACTCAGAGTGCTTCTTACATAAATGAAACCAAATTTGTTATTTGTAACAAATCTTGATATAATTTTGCCGCAAATTTGGTTTTAATCCATTGTTCGGAGAGATTTGAAAAGACTGGTAGGGGCTGAAGAAATTTACAGAAACCGAACAAGACTAAAAAAGAATGGAAAGTTGTGAAAAAAAAACACTGTAAGTGATTGTTTAATTCTGGAACAAGTTTTGAGAGACGCAAAGAGACTAAACAAACTAGAAAAGACAAATGGAAGCTTTTTTTAACTGAGTCTGAGTCTGGAAAATACTAAAAGAGACTTGAGGAGATTAAGGATTGGAAGAAGCTATGAGAAACTAGAAGCAAGAAGCTGTTAGAGACTTGAAGTGACTAAAGGGATCTGAAAAAAAGACTGGAAAATACTATCAATGACAGGAAGTGATTGAAAAAGTCAGCATAAGACTGGAAAAAGCAGGAAGTAATTAAAAATACTCAAAGAGGGTCTGGAAGAGACAGAAAGAGGTTGGAAGAGACATGGACAGATTGGAAGTGACTGTAAGAGAATGGAAAACACTGGAGAATGATGGAAGAAACTGGAAGATAATGCAAAAAAAACGGAAGTGATTAGAAAAAAAGAACAAACCTTAAGCGTCTGAAAGAGTCTGGACCAGGTTAAGAGAAATTCTGAAGAAGACTAAAAAATGTTGAAAAAGACTGAAGAAGACTAAAAAAAGTTGTGTCTGGAAAAGGCTGTGAGAGACTCGTAGAGTAAAAGAGACTGGAAAATATTAGAGGTGATTTTTAACTCCGGAAGAGCCTGGACTAGAAGATACTTAAAGAGACTTGGAGAGACTGAAAGAGATTGGAAGAAGCTGTGAGCCGAAAGAAACTAGAAGTTTGAGGCTAAGACTTGAAGCTGATCAGACTTGAAGAGACTTGTCTTGTCTTTTAAAAGGCTGGAGAAGACAGGAAATGAAAAAATGAATGAAAAAAATGAAAAAAGACTTAGAATATCTAGGAGAGTTTGGAATAGAAAGAAAAATACTGAAAGAGACTTGGACAGATTTGAAGTGACCGTAAAAGAACGGAAAAAACTGAAAAATGCTGGAAGAGAGTGGAAAAAACGGATATGAACCTTAAGCGTTAAGTTTTCTTTTAACTCCGAAAGAGTCTGGAAGATACAAGAAGAGACTAAACGAGACTTGAGGAGACTGAAAGAGATTGGTTGTGAGATACCGATGGAAACTAGAAGCTAGGGGCTGCGAGAGACTGGAACAGACTGAAGGAATCTGAAAAAGACTGGAAAATACTAGCAATGACAAGAAAAGACTGAAAAAGTCAGTAGAAGACTTGGAAAACTGAGAATAATGAGAAATACTTGAAGTGTCCAAGAGAGTCTGGAAGAGCCAGAAAGAGACATGAAGATATTGGAAGTAACTGCAGGAGAAAAAAACTGAAAAATGCCGGAAGAGAACGGAAAAAACAGGAAGTGATTACAAAAAGAAGAAACCTTAAGCGTTTAAAAGAGTTTGGAACAGGCTGAGAGATCCGAAGAGACTGGAGAAAACTAAAAGAAGCTGTGATGGACTGGAAGAGACTGGAAAAAGCTATAAGAGACTTGAAGAGTCTGGAAGAGACTAGATGAGACTTGAGGAGACTGAAAGAGATTGGATGAAGCTGTGAGATATCGAAAGAAACTAGAAGATACTGTGAGAGACTCGAAGAGACAAAAGAAATCTGAAATATACTTGAAAATACTAGCTATGACAGGAAGAGATTGAAAAAGTTAGTAGAAGACTGAAAAAAAAACCAGAAAGTAATGAAAAAGATTTGAAGTGTCCAGGAGAATCTGGAAGAGACAGAAAAGACAGATTGAAAATGACTGTAAGAAAATGGAAAATTCTGAAAAATACTGAAAGAAACTGGAAGAGAATGGCAAATAAAAACCGGAAGTGATTAGAAAAATAAGAAGAAACCTTAAGCGTCTAAAAGAGTCTGGAACAGGCTGAGAGATTCGAAGAGACTGGAGATGACTAAAAAAAGCTATGACGGACTGGAAAAGCCATGAAAAGGCTGTGAGAGACTTGTAGAGTGAAAGAGACTGGCAAATATTAGAGGTAAATGGAAAAGTCAGGAAAAAAACACTAGAAATCAGAACAGTTTGTAAGAGACTGGACAAATCTGGAAGAGACTTCAAGAAATTGAAACTTTAAGAGACTGAAGGGAAATAATAGCGACTACTAGACATTATGAGTGACTGGAAAAGATTGAAAAAGACTGTAAAAAAGTTAGAAGAGACCAAAAAAGTCTGAAAGTAGTTCGGTAAAAATATAATAGAAATACAACAGAACTGGAAAAAATAGTCCGGAAGAACCTGGACGAGGCTATGAGAGACGCGAATAGAATGGATGAGATTTGAAAAAACTGGTAGAGGCTGAACAAACTTACAGAAACAGAGCTAAAAAAGAATGGAAAATTGTGATAACAGACTGAAAGAAGTTGTTCGATTCTGGAAAAAGCTTTGAGAGACTCAGACTGAGCAAAACTGGAAAAGAGCAATGACAAGAAGAAAATATAAAAGTTAGTAGCAGACTACACAAAACAGAAAATAATGAAAAAGACTTTAAGTGTTTAAAAGAGTCTAAAAGAGTTTATAAGAAACAGACAGATATTGAAAGAGACATGGACAGATTGGAAGTGACTATACTGAAAATACTGAAAATACTGGAAGATAATGCAAAACACGGAAGTGATTGGAAAAAAAACAAAGAAGAAACCTTCAGCATCTAAAAAAGTCTGGAACAGGCCGAGAGAGATTCGGAGAGACTGAAGAAGACTAAAAGAAGCTGTGACGGACTGGAAGGGACTGAAAAAGACTGTGAGAGTTGCAGAATGGAAGAGACTGGAAAATATTAGATGTGATTGGAAAAGACAGAAAAAAACTGGAAAAGATTAGAACAGTTTGGAAGAAACTGGAACCATCTGGAAGAGACTTAGAAAAATTGAAACTGAAGAGAACTAAAAATAACTACTAGAAATAAAAGTGACTGGAAAAGATTGAAACAGACTGAAAAAGGTTGAATTGGTCTTTTTCAGTCTGAAACAAGTTGAGTAAAAAAAAATAAAAAACACAACTGGATAAAAGAGTCTGAGAAACATGGAAGTAGCTGTGAGAGACGTGAATAGAATGAAAAAGATTTGAAAAGATTGATAGAGGTAAAATATGCTTACAGAAATGGTACGAGGGTAAAAGAGAATAGAACATTTTGGAAAAAAAAAGACTGAACGAAGATGAAAAAGACTAGGGGGAGATCCCCCAGTGCCGGACAGCACCTAATACCGGACAAAGTCGAAACATTGAGAAATCATGGTCCAATCAAGATGGTGTATTAGTAGAAAAGAAAGCTATTATGTAGACTAATGTTTGCGTAGAATAACACATCCTTGAAATATGCATGCATTTTTAAAAGAGTAGAAAAGTTTGAAAATCTTTAAAATATTGACGTATTTCCTTAATTCTGAGCCTATTTAGCAATTATTTTGAATATGAAAAAATACTTTGGATCACGCAAGCATGATAGAACATAATCCTAATTTGATAGTATGAATGTATTTTGTACCATAATTGAACTAAATATGAAAAAAATAGAATTTTCGTTAAGCACCTCCTGTCCCTCAGTTTCGGACAGCTTGATTTGTTATATAATATCTTTGTAATTATTGCATCAGTGTCTCAGAATACTTTCATTTTTCATGGGTTCCGTCGATCATGGTATCAAACATGCAATAAAATTAAAAAGAATGAACAATCAGAACAACATTGTAAAATGTGCTATTTTTCATCATATATGGAAGAGGTTTTTGATAGGCATCTTGCAAACTAAAAAAAATACTCAAATTATTTTTGTAATTGTTGCAAATGCATTTAATTAGTAATTATAAACTATTCCTATAGTTAACACATTCAATAATGTTCAAATTTACAGAATTCGAGACATTTCCGGATTGTGTCCGGTATTGGGTGCCACGTTTCAAGATCGATCAATTTGGTACTAAAATACATCATCAAAATGCAATGTCAAAATTCATATTTATATTTTCAAATTTATTTTTGTACATTATACAAATGATAATATTGATCATGAATGAGTAACACGAGCCCATAAAATCCATATTTTTCGAATTATGAATATAGTGGCTTAAGTGTCCGGTACTGGGGGATCTCCCCCTATTAGAAGCTTTTGAAAAACTCTTGAAGAGACTAGAAAAGAGTAAATGAATCTTGAAGAGACTGAATGAGACTAGAAGAAGCAGTGAGATACCGAAAGCTGGAGGCTGTGAGTGACTCGAAGAAGTCTGGAAAGGCTAGAAATGACAGGAAGAGACTGAAAAAGTCTGAAAAGACAGGAATTGATGAAAAAAACTGGAAGTGTCCAAGGGAGTATATAAGGGATAGAATGATACTGAGAAAGATGTGAAAAGATTGGAGAGACTGTAAGAGAATGGAAGTGACTGAAAAATACTGCTAAAAACTGAAAGAGCAAGGAAAAGACAGGAAGTAATTAGAAAAAAATAAACAAGAAAATGTAAGCTTAAAAAACTGGAGGATGCTGTGAAAGATACGAAGAGGCTGAAGATTACTTAAAAAGCTATGAGGGACTGGAAGAGACTGGAAAAGACTGCGAGAGACCTTTAGAGTGAAACTGGACTGGAACTGGACTGGTGACTGGAAGAGAATGAAAAAGACAGGAAGAAACTGGAAAAAAATTAGATATATTAAATAAGTCCATGAGTCAGCATCTTCCAGACGTTCAGAGACTTAAGGAGCTGAAAATCTCTGGACATTACTGAAATAGTCTGAAAGTGACTCGAAGTGGTGGTGGATGATGTTTTGAGAAACTCAAAAAGACTGTAAGAAACCGGAATTATATGAAAGAGTCTGTTAGTAGCTGGAAAAAAGCTGTGGACACTGGAAGAGACTGAGAAAAGCTATGAGGGACTCGAAAAGGCAGACAAAATGACAGAGAAAGACTGTTGAAGTCTCTAATGGAGTGATCGTTCAGCCTATGTGGCCTGCAGATTGAAAAACTGAAAGAGACTGAAAGACTGAAAGATTGAAAGAGACTGAGAGGCTGAAAGACTGAAAGATACTGAAAAACTGAATGAGCCTGAAAGATAATGAAAGACTGAAAGAGACTTAAAAACTGAAAGAGACTGAAAGACTGAAAGAGACTGGAAGACTGAAAGAGACTGAAAGACTGGAAACTGACAGAGCCGGAAAGATTGGAAGACTGGAAAACTGAAGAGACTGAAAAACTGAAAAAGACTGCAAGACTGAAAGACTGGAAGACTTCAAGACTGAAAACTGAAAGAGTCTGAAAGACTGAAAGAGACTGAAAGACTGAAAGTGACTGAAAGACTGAAAGACTGAAAGAGACTGAAAGAGACTCAGAGACTTAAATAGCCTGATAGATTGGAAGACTGGAAGACTGAAAGAGACTCAAAAACTAAAAGAGACTGAAAGACTGTAAGACTGAAAGAGACTGAAAGACTGCAGGACTGAAATACTGAAAGAGAATGAAAGAGACTGAAAGACTGAAAGACTGACAGACTTTAAGAGACTGAAAAGATTGGAAGACTGAAAAACTGAAAGAGACTGAAAGAGACTTAAAGAGAATGAAAGAGACTTAAAGAGACTGAAAGAGACTGAAAGACTGAAAGACTGAAAGAGACTCAACGACTGAAAGAAACTGATAGACTGAAAGAGACTGAAAGATCGGAAGACTGGAAGACTGAAAGAGACTGCAAGACTGAAAGACTGAAAGAATGAAAGAGAATGAAAGAGACTGAAAGACTGAAAGAGACTGAAAGACTGAAAGACTGGAAGACTGGAAAAGACTGAAAGGCTGAAAGACTAAAAGACTTTAAGAGACTGAAAGATTGGAAGACTGGAAGACTGAAAGAGACTGAAAAACTGAAAGAGACTGAAAGACTGAAAGACTGAAAAGACTGAAAGAGATTGGAAGACTGGAAGACTAAAAGACTGAAAGAGACTCAACGACTGAAAGAGACTGAAAGACTGAAAGAGACTGAAAGACTGAAAGAGATTGGAAGACTGGAAGACTGGAATACTGAAAGACTGAAAAAGACTTAATGACTGAAAGAGACTGATAGACTGAAAGATTGGAAGACTGGAAGACTGAAAGAGACTGCAAGAATGAAAAAGACTGAAAGACTGCAAGACTGAAAGACTGAAAGTCTTAAAGGCTAAAAATCAGAAAACTAAAAGTCTTAAAGAAAAAGAAAGAATCCACAAAAACACTAATATTTCTAAAAAATATCATAAACAAAAAATATCAATTATCCTGGGAGGTGTTTGTATCGCACACAACACTTCAAATGACACACAACTCCACTGACCGACCCCCAAATGGAACGTGCCCCGAGCAACAAACGGTTCCACCCGAACGAACCCGTGTCGCCTTACAATTTATTGTGTCAATTTCCTACGCTCAATTTTTTACTCTCACCGTGCGTCTCCTCCTCGGTCGACCTTCCATCGCAAACGGCCACAATCCGTTACAAAAACCTCTTTTAATGAATAGTTGCAACCTCTCCGGGACAGTAAATATCGCATCGCACGTTGCAATGCAATGATCCTGTGTGACTTGGGCCCACGACCTCCCAACGATTGCTTCGAGGCTTTGAAGAGCGCAAAAAAAAACCGCAACTAAAAGGCGATTCAATCGGATTGTTTTACTAGAAGATATTGTACTGTATGTGGGGAGGTTAGATGAACGGACAGGCCAACTTGCGCAGCATGAATGGATAAAGTGCAATATAATGGGCCTTATGAGAGACCACGAGCCAAAGGCCCACCAGAACGCCGAGTGCCGGCTTTAAGGCCGACGCGACGTATTTGCCTTGCTAATATCTTTGCGTGTAATCAATTTCTCACGAGTTGTTATTATATTTGTCTGGCCAGCGAGCGACGGATGGTGTGTATGATCTGTTGCTGGCTGCTGCAGGCGAAGCAAAAAAAAAATCCTAACAGAACGTGTCGATGGAACTAATTGTGTTGAATGCTTTGATTGATTTGGATTCGGTGATTTGCCACACGGCTACAATAATGGGGACAGGATGTATTTAATTTGACGCCGGAGTTCATTCTCAATTACAAGCGCGGCTTGTTAAATTTGGACGGCGTGCAGTTTGGTCAACGACATGGTCAGACATGCGAAAGTAGGTCATTGTTTCATTCGATTCGTATTTATACAAATGAGCTTTTTATTTGCTAAGTTGTTAAGTTTTTCTTCGATAAATAATACGAAGTGACCTTTCATGGAACATTCGAAAACATGTCATTTCATCATTTGAAATATTCAGTTAACTTTCCATAACTTCAAAATCATATGAAATGTTTCTAATTTATGTCCCTGTAAACAAGTTTCACGAATGCAAACAAGCTTTTTAACTCACTAATTTAGACTGTATAAAGATAGACGCGTCTTGAAAGGTGAAGAAGAGATAATTGAAAGGTGGAAGCAACACTTCTATGAACGTCTGAACGATACCTCTTGGAAATCAACAAGCTACTAGTTAAGAATATCTTTCAATAGCTCAAGAACAATAAAGAAGTAAAATACACTTCTGATATATTTCTCATTATGTAGATATTTAGTCTCATAAAAAACTTCAAAAGTGTCTCACTAAGCTATGATGCCGACTTAGTAGTTTATCTTATTGCATAATCACCAATTGACAAGATCTACTTTTTTGTGAAAGTATTTGGCACCATATGCAAAAACCACATTTATATGGCCTCAACTGCTCAATCCAAAACCAAAATCTGTCTAACAAATCAACCCATTTATGGCGCTGTTCCAATCGCTTAATAAAACACACCTCGATCTTGGACCCAGTCTCACTCCCACTCGACCATGAACCACTAAAGTGTCGCCGCAATCCCGACAGCGTTAATACCAAATTCGATCAAACACCCCCCGCACCGCTACCAAATCGATATCGTCGTCAATTGGCAACCCATTTGTTAAGTTTCGCGCAACGCCACATCTTGATCAGCCCGGACTCACGAACCCTGAGGGGACGACGTTCTTTCGAGGTATATTCGCCGTCTGTGGGATGAATGTCATGGAGACTGAACGTTGCTGCCAACCCACTACTTCTTCTACTTGGCACTACAGCTCCACTGGGACAGAGCCTGCTCCTTAGCTCAGTGTTCTAAGAGCTCTTCAATAGTTGCTAACTAAGAGCTTTTTTGCCTAAGCTACCATTTTTCGCAATCGTATATCTTGTGGTAGGTACGATGATAATCTCTGTCCAGGGATGTCGAGGAAATTCCTATTACGAAAAGATCCTGGACCAACCAGCAATCGAACCCAGACACCTGCAGCATGACTTTGCATTGTAGCCGCAGACACCAACACTGGGCTAAGGAAGGTCCCAACCCACTACAGCATGCTGCCAAGAACTCTATCTCTTGACCAACATCCGCATCAGCTAGGCAACCTGTTCGGAAAATTGTGCACCTGGGTAGACATAATAGGTTCGCTAATAGAAAAACAATCATCACTTGACTGGACGTGCAGCACAAACAACTCACACACTATGTACTGCCACTCAATGCAACTCACCTGGTTGGTTGGAAGTAGATCAATGTGGGCGTAACACGTATGCAAGACTTAACCGAGATAGTTCACTCGAGATCTTGAGTTTTGCAGCCAGTAGCCTAACTCTTTTTGGTTACAGTAGGTTGCTGTTTTTGGCAACATAATCGAAATTTCCAGTTGCCAAAATAAACCCCATTTTTTCTGATTTAACTTTGCAAAAATTGATTTTAAGAATTCCTCCTATACTACTACTTAGGCACCTCCATTGTGGCATCAAGGGTTGTTTTTGGCTACATTATCTAAAGCTTGGCAGTAAGATGCTTTTAAGGATCCAGTTTCCTATTGTAACGTTCCCGCACAACCAGTGGGCTTCGTGACCGTGCGGTTAGTGTTACCAAGCATTTAGCCGCATCGAGTCAAGGAGTGTGGGTTCGATTCCCACTGTAGTCCGAAAAACTTTTCATCAGGAAAGTATTTCGACTATGCCACTGGGCGTTGCATGCTAGTCCGTTGTCTAGTGTGGTGCTTCCTTCAAAGGCCATAACCGTCCACTGGAAGCATTAACGTGTCCGTGTCTTTATCAACCTTTAACCAGAATGTACATATAACAAAATCACCTTTTGCGTTATGCGATGCTTATATGCGCAAAGTTTCATGTATAAGATGTCGCAAAATGGCCTCATACGTACAAGAGTAAAGGCGATATACGTGCATATTTTATATGATGAAAAGTAACATGCAATGCAAGTGTGTAGATTTAATTGCGAACTAATCTGTACTCTTTATGCGACCTAATTTGTGATGACAAACTTGATTTGACAGCTGCTACGGATTGATCCGACTTACTTTGTATGTGTATGCGGAACGAAATGAAATGTACATATGCGACTTCTAGTTATTCCTCCACTCAAGGTACAAAAACCTCTAAGTAGCCCATCAGAGGTATTGATAAAACAACTTTTTTGTATTTACCTTAGACTTTTAACAAAGATTCCTTCATAAACTATTTCACAAGTTTTTTTTTTTCAATTTTCCTAGGATTGCGCAAAGTATTTGTCAAAGAATTCTTCTAACGACTTTTCCAATATGTTTTTAGCTGATAAGGGTATCTAGGGTAATATGCACCACAAGGGCAAAACGACTTTTTGGACTTTCAATAAATATTCTAGAAAAATTGAGAGACACTTTTCTTATAGTATGTTTGGTAAAATTACACTGCGGAACACGATTTTGTCTCAAGAACCAAAATACCGCTATTTACTAAATTAAGGGTTGCTGAGTCCATTGCCGTTTTCAGAAATATCATGGCACGTCTAGTTTTTGAGATATTGACTGTTGAAAATGCAAAATTTGACTGTTTCAGACAACTTGCATGCAAGTTTTCCAACTTTTACGGCAATTGATTTGCTCAATTTGTCACAGAATTCAAACTTCATGTATAGAACAATAATTATCAACGAAGTTCATAATATTTTCAATGGTAAAATGTCATTTTTTGGTGGTTCAGAAAAGTATTGTATTATGCCATATAAAAAAATAAAGAATTATATATGAAGACTGCAAGCATGTTGAAAAAAATCGATTTAACCTAAATTTTTTCGTACAATTTCAACTGATTTGCATCTAAATTGAAAGTTCAAGTCCTCTTTAGCATGTTTGGTAGATTATATTACAAAAAAGTTTGATAAATCATACTTTAAATTTCATGTAAACATCAATAAAACCAGTGTTTTATACAACTTTGGCGACCTGTAGCTAAAAATTGTGACGTGCTGGAACATTTCTGAGAACGGCATCAGATTCAGCGACCCAAAATCTACTAGAGACACATAATTTGATCCTTGAGACACGCAAAAGTGTCATTTTTGTTACGCTGTGTTATATATTGAGAATCGCAACTACCAAATCTTGACGCAAAATCGCTGTTAATTACTTTGCAGTGACAATGGATGTCACATTCATATTCTTTCCTCTCCCCGATGACCATAAGGGTGTGACCGGAGCCGTTATTGACTCTATAATGTTTTTAGTTCTGGAAAGTGTACATTGAAGATGGAAAGCTACTCCCTAGCTACATCTGTTGGTTCCTTGTGCAACTTCGATATTCTGGTCAATCACGAGGTAGCATTTACAAATTGTACGGTCATCAATGCTTATGCTCAGGCTTACTTGGTTTAGGGACAAAATTTCGAATGCCAAAACGTCGAATCCCAAAACGTCGAAAGGGACAAAACGTCGAAAGCAGCAATTGGCAAGCGTTGCTAAGGAAAAATTGGTTGCGATGGTGGTAGGTCATTTGGCATAAAGTCGTTTGGCATAAAGCCGTTTGGCATAAAGTCGTTTGGCATAATGGTCATTTGGCATAAAGTCGTTTGGCATAATGGTCGTTTGGCATAATAGTCGTTTGGCATAATATGTCTGAAATCAATAATTTCTTAACATGACATTCGTTTTTACGTTTCAATTGATTTTTTCTGATGATATCAGGCTTGTTGTAAGGTCAATTGATACAAAATGTCACTTTATTCAACAATCAAATGCTCTTGAATAAACTAAAGCATATTAGGAAAGTTATTGCCAATAGTATTTTATTATTTATCCAGAAATTACCCTTCTTTCAAATATTAATTATATTTTTGAGTTCCGCTATTGGAATAGATTTTTGCACAGAAGATTTTGATATATTTAGCACAAATTTACCCTTCTTTCAAACATTATTTTTTCTGAATATGATGTAACCATAATTATCATCATAATCAAATAAGATATAAAAACTGATTTGAAATTTTAATAAATTTTAAAGAAACGGACACCGTCTTCAGCCATTTAGCTGCACAGACTGTAACTTAACACTAGACAACGGACAAGCATGCTCCAGTAGCACAGCCGAAGAACATTCCTGACGAAAAGCTTCAATGGCTGCAGCGGGAATCGAACACACACCCCTTGACACGATACGCTTAACTGCCTGACGACACTAACCGCTCGGCCACGAGGCCCACGAGGCCACCTTCTTAGGCTGTTCTTTGGAGCTACTTTTTTTAGATATTGTTTTGCTTCCAACTGACAAAAGGTGGCAATCGATAACATTGATCTGCTCAAGTAATCAGCGAAAAGAGACATCGAGTAATGCAGTTACTTCGAAGAGTTGTGCTACATTTCTCAGCATGTCAGTTCCCCGAATGTCGTTACCCCGAACGCCAGTTCCCCGAATGCTAGTTTCCTGAATATCCCACTTCCCCGAATAGCCTACTGCCCCAAAAAGTTTGTGGCACTCATAATTGTCGTAACTTTATACATTTCGGGGTGGTGAACGAACTGGCCATCTGATATGCATCCTTCTTTATTTATTTTGCGGTTCTTTCGAGTTTTTCCATCTTCAGCATTTTTGCCAACATGTGTATAGCCAAAAATGACAGAATACATCCTTCTTTAGATTGCTTATCGTTCTTCTCGTTCACCATACAGTCACTGAAGGCTATTATAGCACCTATTGAAACTGCACCACTTTTTGGGGAAAAGGGTCATTCGGGGAACCGGCATTCGGATAAACGACATTCAGGAAAAAGTACCAAAATCACTTCGATAATTTTGAACGCAATTTTAATTCGTTTTATTATGCCGCAATATTTTTTGGCGTCCAATCTTCTATTAGTTTAATCATTAATTTTGCCTTCTTCCAATAATAGGCTGTTCTTTATATTTAAATTTTATTATTTAGTTAAACTAAATGTTAATATTTTTTTTGTTTTTTATCAATTCTTGCAAGACGTGCTGTTGGAATGATAGTTGAAAGACACTACACGCTAAAAGAAGAAGTAACGTGCCAATATAGAATATAAAGATGGAACGTGCCAATATCCATTATATTTTTTTTTTGTTTTGCAAACACAAGATTTCCTTTTGAGATATGCTGGAAAAAAATTTCAATCACAATTTTTTCCTTCTTTCGATAAAAGACAGTGTACATCAACACTTTCAAAATTAAATTTATAGAGAATCGTTCAAAAGTTTGCCACAAATATGTTTTTTTTTTTTCAAAAATGTGTTGTTCGTTTGAGTTATGCCGTGAGAATATATTTTTCGTTAGAGCCTTATATATTTTAAACGAAAAATAACCTACTCTCGTACTTAAGCTATTTTTGCAGTATACTGCAATAATAGATTTATGCATAAGAGCTTTTCATATTTTGAAAATAAATTTTCCCTTCTTCTACCAAATAATTTTCATCCAGTGTTACGTCCAAACTGGGACAGAGCTTGATCTGCAGAGAAATATTCTATGTGCGTTCCCTTTATTAAGGCCCAAGTAAAAACGATGCAAAAGTCAAAACTGAAAAAGCAGTTTTCACTTTTTGAATAGACAAATCAAAGAAAATAAAAACATCAGGCTCTTTTATTTGCCAAATAAAAAGGCTGTGTTTTTTTATTTTTATCAATTTGTTGTCTTAAAAGGAGAAAACTTCTTTTTCAGTTCTGACTTTTTTGCCATTTTCTCTTGCACCTTAATATGTATATCGCAATAAGCTCAACGATACTCTATGTTCTGGGATGTTGAAAACATTTTTATTATTCCGAAAAGATCTTCCACCAGAACCGTCACCAGTTTTATTTAGTTATGCTCTCTACAATTGTTGACATTAATAGCTTGGAATATCCCTGAACGACCACCACGCTTATTGAGAGTCTACGAAAAAAATTTGCTTTGGGGTTGGTGGTGTTGATCTCGGTAAAAGCTTCGAAAATGCCGATATTCATTCTAAGTCAATCATTATGCCAAACGGCCATTATGCCAAATGACCATTATGCCAAATGACTTTATGCCAAACGGCGTTATGCCAAACGACCTTATGCCAAACGACTTTATGCCAAACGGGGTACAATCGGTTGCGATGCGTATGGCGCGGCCTGAGAATAGTAGTTTACGGATCAAAATGCAGAATGATGATTTTTACAGCACGAGTCGTAAATTTATCTTACGAGGCTTTGCCGAGTAGGATAATTACGACGAGTACTGTAAAAATCGAGTTCTGCAACGAGTAACGTACAACATTTTTTGCAATTTCGTAGAAGACCACTTGAGGGTATCAGAAATTATATCGAAATGCATTCACCATTATTTTACAATTTCTGAAAAACTGTTATGTAATGATTCATTACGCAACTCAAAACAGTTGCGTAATGAGAAAGCGTTGCGTAATGAATCATTACAGCACTGGTTTCAGTTGCGTAATGACTATTCCCGCTCTGTATACTTCTGTGCAGGAAAGTAGGCCGTTTCATGACAGATTGACGTGATGAATAACAGCCTATTACGATGAGAAATTGCAAAAAGCAATTTTTATCATAGTAATCGTGGGACAACATTTTCAGAAAAATGGCATTTATGGAGTAGAAGCATTAACCCAAGAATGCTAATGTCGCTACTGTTCGTGTTACCAACATCTAGTTTGCCACGCGCTGACAGCGTGAGTACAGGGCCTCAAAGTGCCAAATCAATTTTTAAAAACATAACAAATCATCCTCTACAACCTGACATTGAACAAACAATGAAAAACTACATATTAAAGTAATTATACATCAATTCAGTTTTGTGACAACAGCGCCACTAGCGTTCTACTACTAATATTTCTATTATTTATAGCGAGAAAAGAAACAGTGATGCACTTTGAGAAGGAAACTGAAATGGAAGCCGGAGATGATGTGTAGTAATAAAGATATGTTCAAGGAGGTAAGGTAACATTCTTATAGCTATAATTATTTGCTAAAGTGATGAGAAGGCAATTACACAAGTCAAAACAAGCCTGTTAATGCATAAGACCAATTGAAGAGTGAAAAAGGTGATAAGCTTTCTTTCGACGCACCTCTTGACTCGCTCTTCTTTCAACAAATCAGTAACATGAATTTCATCAAATTGACTGGATTTTCGACATTTAGTGATTTTTTATTCTTCAAAAAAATACACATTCTTTTGTCAAATAAGTACAATTGAATCGATTTATTGATTTGTTTTTTGGAAATAGATAGATTTCATCAGGATATCCAGCACATTTTTTATGTGCACTTTTGAAATGGATTCTATGCATTGATTATTTTTTGTGGAGAATCTCAAAATTAGCACTTTGATCAGAGACTCCAATAATTGTTTTATAATTTCAAAAATGGATCAAAATATTGAAACAATTCTGACAAGACTTAGCTCTTTATTTTTTCATTTTCCTTCCGAAGACCAGCTACAAATTACAATCCAGTAAATATCTTTGTAAAACAATGTATTTGTCATAACTCTTCAAAACTTTGTTTAACTTTTGATTTGACGTCACATTTTATCAATGTTCTACGAATTTATTACTAATCCCAGCAATCTCATTTGTACTACAAAAATAGTCAAACCCTGATAACTTTTTTTTCTTGATATTTTGAACCATCTTTTCACAAGTTATTTAAAAACTATTCTTTATTCAAAATCTGTGATGATATGGATCATTGCTGGTTTTGAAGATAATCCGATTTTTTCCGGGGGATTGAAATTACCAATATAAAATTTCTTTGGCCATTTTGTTTAAGTCAGTTTATAAAAAATAAAAATAAAATGTGGGCTATACAATGCCGGGAGCTTCTCTTAATAAATCATACAAATCGGTTGAGATGTCTTCAAGATATCTTTAAATTACTATATTAACTTCCTTTCTACTATTTTTTATTTATTGTTGCGAAAAGCGAATAGCCGAACGGAAAAAAAATCTTTCAATATCTGAAATCTGAAGCCTGAGATTTCGGAAAATATCCGGATTCAGATTATCAATAATCAAAATCGACATATCAGAGTACAATAGTCTTTTGAGAAATTGTGAAAAAATGATACCCAAATAATCGATTTTTAGATATTAACAAAAAACGATTTAATTCTTTTGTTTTATGTAAAGAAATGGTCCCGCTCTAATAAAGAGGTTAATCGAACAAGTCGACAATTTGTCACGGATATTTTTGTTCTTTTCGACGTTCGCCACATTCGACGTTTTCGCATTCGACATTTTGGCATTCGACGTTTTGTCTTTCGACATTTTGTCCCTTCGATGTTTTGTCCTTTCGACATTTTGTCTTTCGACGTTTTGTCACACAACCGGCTTATTTCAAGATGTTTCCTTTTGAATTTCTTCAGGAATCATGCCAGGAAACCTCTAGGGATTTACTCCATGAATTCCTCATTATTTTTCAATGAAATATAATACAGAATACGTCCTGTAATGCAGAGGTTTTTAAATCGTGCTCCCCAGAGCACTTGGTGCTCCACGAAGCTTTGGCAGGTTTTCCGCGACCGTTTTGAAATTTTGTTTTAATCTCAAATTCTTGTTTAACAATACACATTTAAACCCTGAGCCATACTAAGAAATTTAGAGAGTACAAATTTAGAGAATAAAGCAACCAAAAGTATGGACTCAACTGTAAATTTTGGCTTAATAAGTAATTAATCAAGCTTCAGTTTGCATAAAGTTCTTTCAAATTGTTCATAGAGAATAATGCTAACTATCAAATAAGAAAGAAGTTCAATTCAAACTGGTTCTTAACTTTTTTGTTATCTGTAAGTTTATTAGTTGCTCTTTAGAGAATCAATTTATGTTAATGTTCGTTGTGCTATTTTTAAAAGTCGAGTCTAGTAAACGACATTTAAAACAGTTAAGGTCGAAATACGCGTATCTGTCAAAGGATACAAACTCTAGGGTGATTAACTGGTATGGTACTAAATTCGGGTTTTCATTTACTTATAGGTATTCCACCAAACAGCTTGAAGATTTACTGGCAAAAAAAAATTAAACTTAATTTACTGCAATTGTTAGCTTTGGAGTTCACTACTCAAGAGCAATGTGACCTTTTGGTTTCTTAGTTAGTCACTACTCCAGTAATTCACTTTTTCTCTCAGATCACTTAAATTCTTTTTAGGAATAATTCAAGAAATTTTCCAATGTATAGAAATTCCTCGGAAATACTAACAGTAACTTGCGCAGAAGCTTCTCTTGAAACTTGTTTAAGCATATTTCCAGAAAGTCTATCAGCAGCTCGATCAGAGATTCTACTTGATCTTTTCCAAGTGCTCCTAGTACGATGCAGAAGGAGTTTTTTTTTCTAGGAATTTATTTCAAATTTGCTCCAGAATAAAAGTAACAGAATATGGAATCCTAAAACCTAAACTAAGCAATTTCCTTTCTTGAGTCTATTTATAATGTATCTCAAGAGAAAATCATAGTTAAGTTCTTTATGAGTTCCTCGTAAAATAATATAACATGAACTCCTAAGAAAATCGATGAAATAATTCTCGAAAAAGTTTCAACAGTGATTTGTGGAAAATAGATCGTGCTACTTTTCCCAGAATACCGTTTCCCCGAATTGCCCATTTCCTCGAAAGGTGTCGCAGTTCAAAAAAGACAAATAATATTCCTCAGTGACAGGGTCGGGAACTATAATGAACGATAAGCAATCAAAAGAAGGAGATTTTGGGTTATTGTCGCCTAAATACATATTTCCAAAAATGCTGAGAACGGCGAATCTCGACAGAACTGCCCATCAAATAAAGAAGGGTGCATATTAGATGACCGATTCATTCATCACTCTAAAATGATTGAAGTTATGACAAATATGCCAAGCACTTTTCGGGGAAATGGGTTGTTTGGGGAAACGGGGTATTCGGGGAACTGACATTAAGAGAACTGGCGTTCGAGGAAACGACATTTGGGGCGCCGACATTCAGAAAAAAAGTAGCCTTTCAATATCTACTAGTAAGAAATTAGTTTGTATTGCATCGAGAAATGTTGCTTTTTAAGTATCCTAGGCATATTATTGATAGATATATTCGGGTCTTAATCAGGCTAAAATGTGTGCAAGTTAGGGTCTTTCAAGAAATTCTGAGTAGAAGAATATCTTACAATACTGGACTCTATAAGATTATTATATTTTGAAGAACAGTTTGTATCGTCAAGATCTCAGTTTTGGTAACTTAGTAAGTACAACATATATACTAGCTCGTCCAAAAACTTCCAGTAATAAATATCTTCAATCTACTGTTTTGATAAGCAATCTTTTGATTACTTTCTTGATTCTTTATCCTACAAGAACTCTATGGAATACAGGCCATGAAATCTACATATATAAGCAGTTGTTTATTGATCGTTTTGAATTATGGAATTATGGTTAGTACTGAGTTTAATTTTTATTTGTGCCCATAAATATTTATAGAAGTAAACGGAATATTGTGGATATTTGTACCAATGATATGGATCCACCCACCAAGAACTCCGAATGTAGATCTCATGATATATATTCCAGGATGCTATTGAATAAAAAAAAGTCTATTGAACACAACAATTTATAGATCTTAATACCATGAGTCTACTACACGTCTACCGCTTATAAAAAAATAGCTAGTAGATTTTGTAGATCTTATGTACTATCTTTCCGGAAGTTCTATATTCCATAGTATTCTGAAGTTTATGGCAGGTATGATTGATAATATGATATAATAATTCATAGATTAAACATGTCTTTAATAAGGTACAAAGCTTAAGTTGAAAACCCATCAGATTAGTTCCGCGTTATTTTTCATTCAATACATAATTTCCCATTTAATTATCTGAACTCAATTTACGCACTTCGTAAAAATAGTTTCGTAAATTTTATTAACGTAATAATGACTTTTTAATTGAGGTTTTAGTTTATAAGTTCTGAAGAAAATCAAGTCAAAAAATAATTCTTGGAATAAAACCAGAAAAGGAACATCTGATCAAATGAATTAAAAGAAATATATTCCTATAATCCCTTTAAAAATTGCATGAGAAACTTCCTAAGTATTCCTCAGGAAAAAAAATCTTAGATGACACTCTTGGAGAAATTCATGCATTAATAGCGAGTATGGAACTTCTTAGATGTAATGCCTCGAGTTTTTCCTGAATGAATCCAAAAAGATAAAACATTCAAAATATTCAAGAGATACCTTTAGAAATTGAACTTCGAACCATTAGAAACTTCTTGAATAGAATGCCTGAAAATATTTCTAGAGAAGTTCATAAGGTGATAACTTAAAAGTTTCTAGAAAGATTCTTGGAAGAATTGTTTCAATAATTTTCAGAGCAATTCAGGAATATTTATTGGAAAATTCTTGCCTAGAGAAATTCTTGGAGGTAATCTTGGTAAAGTTTTTTAAATATTTCTGTTAGGATACTTTACAAATTTTCGGAACAATTACTTATTGAATTTTGAAAAACATTTCCAGAATTTATTCAGGATTCATTACAGGATGCTTCAAGCAGTTGAAGAGTTATCCTAAAGTAAAGTGCGGAACTGCCGCAATCTGGTAGACGCTACTTTTTTTACTATCAACCTAAAACCATCCAATATTTGTGATAATTATCCTACAAAATGAATAAAGAACACAAGTTCTTGTCATCTCATGTCACAGATCTTCCATAATTTCATTGTTGCTGCAGATATGTGGTAAAATAAGCTGAATATTGAAATGGTGCTTCGTCAGATCACAGCAATGTAAGTTTATTATTACAGTTAAACCTCCATGAGTCGATGTTCCATTACTCGATATCGACTCATGGAACCATACTAATAATCAAATTTCAGGGTTACTATGATGGTCTCCTCAAACAGCTTTCCATAGCATTGCAGTTCCATGACTCGATATTTCCATGAGTCGATGGTCCCTTCAATATCGACTCATGGAGGGTTGACTGTAGCTTGATTAAATTTGTGTTTGCGCCCTAAAGTTATAGATGAATTATCTTCAAAGTTACCTGTGGAAATGTTTAATGAAGTTATTCAGCAAGCTTGTGGGCTTCATGGCCGTGCGGTTAGCAACGTCAATTGCTATTGCCACGAAGCGTGGGTTCGATTCCCGCTCAAGCTGGTGGAAGCTTGTCGTCAAACAAAAACATCATCACTGGGCGACTTTTTTGCGAATCACAGGTTGCCTTTCATAGCAATTTTCTGCACAAATTTTGCAGGACTGAAATCATTGAAGGAATGTTAATTTAAGAATTTGCTCACTACGAATATTAAAAAAATATATTGTGATTACTAAATGAAGTTCTTGTTTCAATTCCTTGAGAATAATTTGACAGGGCATATCTACTAAAAATCGGTTATAAATTGTAAAACAAAAACATTAGTGGAAGAATCGTTAAATTAATCATAAAACATCTCGAAGGAATTTTCGGAAAGATTGGAAAGAATCATAATTTTTATTTCTTTTTTTTTTGTAGAAAAGTATTAAAAGAATTCAACGTAATTTTTTTATTGTTGCTTAAAAAAATACTCTTGGAGAAAAATTGGACAAAAATGCTGGCATTACCTTTGGATTCAAATTTCAAGAAAAAAATTGCTAAACTGCTTGACAAATTAATCCCCCATGCTTCCCGAATGGGTTTATTTTAAATAACTTGTGCTTCTGTTGACAAGATCCTTGGCAGAATTCTGGATAATACTAGAATTTATAATGCTAATAATCTTTGCAGATTCCTTGCAAGATCTATTGTGAATTCTGAATTAAATCATCTAGTGAGATCTTAATTTTTTTTTTCGGCCTGTCAGGGGGAGGGGACACGCTTTTTATTTTCGCTCAGGCACGTGCATCAGAAATATCTGGAAAATATGATATTTGGCAACAATCCCAGGATGATTTCAAAGAAAAAAACAATGAAGTGCTCTCATTATGACAGAGCCACCTCTGGTGGGCTTCTTTCAATGTTTTGGATGGGAAAAATGCTATTTGCTTGTACTAAAGTTATTGGAAATAGTTTGAATGAATCGAAATCGTACAAAAAATTATTATTAATAAGTTTGTTTTCACTGTTTGATCAGCCATCCTACTTGTCAAAAAGTGTAATAAGTTTATAATCATATTCCAATACCTACGTCAATACAATATCAAACTCTATTACTTTATGTTGAATTCGTCGAAATGTGATGTTGTCTACAGACACCATGAATTTTAAAGGTTTAAGTATCCAAAGAAGAAATCTTTAAATGCGAGTATTTTGTCCGTTGATTCTGTTACTTGTTCTTATGGGACGAGCGACGGAATCCGGATCAATAGTGCCCAATTCACGTTGTGCGAGTTGATAAAAAAGTATCTGTTACCAATGCACAGTGGTCCAGGAATCAGTTTTAAGCGGAAAGATGAATTTTGAGATTTAGAATGAAACATTAGACAAAAACGGTCTTCTACAAAGTTGTTTGTATTAGTAAGGTCCTTTGTTTGGTGTTATTGAAAATTAGGGTGGACCACATTTTCATAGAAATTGTGTACCTAACTTTCTTATTTGTAGAAATTATACTATACATGCTTCAGCAAAGTTGTAGACCATTCAATTTCAAGCAACTTTGCCAAAAAAAGTTTTTTTATATCTCTTAAATTGATCGATTTAGAGCTATTTTACTACGGTGACATAGGGTGGTCCGAACAAAATTGGTTTTCTGGCTCTAGAGTTTTCAATTCAAATTTCTCATCAAAGTAGTCTATGAAACACTTTTAGAACTTTGAAAAATGCGTAGTTTGGTGAGTGAAGAAACTCGTTATCTCTTTCCGTTTGGGAGTTATTGTTGTTTTTTCTCTCAAAAACATGCCTACTTTGATTGTGAATATTTTTGATTGGGGCAAACATAAAAAATATCTTTTGACGGCATTCAAAAGACAAAATAAAATTGTATATTATATCAAAAAATTACAAATGTGTTATTTTTGTAACTCTAATAAAATGCCCTTAAAAACAAATGATTTTAAGCAGAAAAACTTTAATAACTTTTGAATTGAAAAAGATATCATCAATCTTTTTGCATGAAAATTTGCGTTTTGTTAAATTCTAAAAGTCGTTCATAGACCGCTTTGACGAGAAATCTGAAATAAGAAAGATAGGGCTTTAAAACTATTTTGAAGATTTTCATAGTATGTATTTCTTTATTATTTTGCATTTTGAGCATGAAAATAAAATTTTAGACAAAAATGATCTTTTACAAAATTGTTTATAAAAATGTAGGCTTTCATACTGAGTCATTCAAAACTAGGGTGGTCCACAATTTCACACAAATCATATAATCAACTTTTTTATTTGCAAAAATACTGGTGTATACTCTTAGGCAAAGCGGTAGAACTTAGAATTCTGACCAACTTTGCCAAAAAAAGTTTTTCTGTTGCTCAAAATTTGACCAATCTAGAGCATTTTTCCTAATCATCAAAGGGTGGTCCAACAAAAATCAGTTTTTCAATTCTAGTGTTTTTAATATTAGTTTCTCGTCAAAGTCGTCTATGAACGACTTTTAGAACTTAACAAAACGCAAATTTTCATGCAAAAATATTGCTGATATCTATTTTAGTTCAAAAGTTATTAAAGTTTTTGTGATAAAAAATATTTGATTTTCAAGGTGTTTTATTAGAGTTACAAAAATAACACATCTGTAATTTTTTGATATAATTTACAATTTTATTTTGTCTTTTGAATGCCGTCAAAAGATATTTTTTATGTTTGCCCCAATCAGAAATATTCACAATCGAAGTAGGCATGTTTTTGAGAGAAAAACAATAATCACTCCCAAACGGAAAGAGATAGCGAGTTTCTTCACTCACCAAACTACGCATTTTTCAAAGCTCTAAAAGTGTTTCATAGACTACTTTGATGAGAAATTTGAATTGAAAACTCTAGAGCCAGAAAACCAATTTTGTTCGGACCACCCTATGTCACCGTAGTAAAATAGCTCTAAATCGGTTAATTTAAGAGATACAAAAAAACTTTTTTTGGCAAAGTTGCTTGAAATTGAATGGTCTACAACTTTGCTGAAGCATGTATAGTATAATTTCTACAAATAAGAAAGTTAGTTACACAATTTCTATGAAAATGTGGTCCACCCTAATTTTCAATAACACCAAACAAAGGACCTTACTAATACAAACAACTTTGTAGAAGACCGTTTTTGTCTAATGTTTCATTCTAAAGCTCAAAATGCATCTTTCCGCGTAAAACTGATTCCTGGACCATAGTGCAATGCTCTTACTCATACATTCATTTTATATTGAATTTAATTTATATCGTTTGCCAAGACGAATCCTGCAAACAAACAAACCTTTCCACATACAAACTCACAGGGTTTTCTTGTGGAGGTACAGAGGACTCTTCGGCTTCCTACACTTCCTTCCCATCCTCAAATTGACCTGCATTCGGACGCAGCCGGCGCCGTTATTGTATGTTATAATAATGGGAGCACAAGTACTTACACATTGATGATGTTACTGATTCTAAGTAGTGTATGTTGGTTCTCTGTGTAAGTACAGCTGTTCTTGAAATAACGGAGAGGCAACTGCGGACGGTCAATCATGTTCATGCCCATGAAGAATGATTTTGAGAAAGTTTGCGTACGATCATGTCCTGCTATAAAAAAGGGAAGAGAGAAAATTTATCTGTTGATTTAATTTACTGACTTGTCGTCAGAATCAAATCAAAACAAACTGATGTGCATGAAGGAATGTGTCAAATATGAGTCTCCTGCTGTAAAATCATCCGGCGCCAGGAGACACGTCTATGGCAATCATCCTGCACCTATAGAGCGCTGCATATGACGAGCCTAACCTCACTAATTTGACAGCTGCTGGTCCTGTTGTTTACGTTTCGGACTTAGTCGTTTTGACGTAGAAGTACGTCTTTCTTCTCTATACAGGAGTGAAATTGGAATTTCAAAACCAAGAGCGTTACGCTGGCATGAAATATTTTAAACGTTTATAACTTCTCGCTGGCTTAACGAAATTTCTTGATTAGCACCTCAATCGAAAGATAAGACATCAAAGCTTCATGTCGTTTACTTACTGAATCCCAAATACCTGTCCAAATAGTTTAATAACTGTTTTAAAATAGAACGTTGATTTCAAGCAAATCTATAAATAGGGGTGGCTAGAGAAAATTTGACGTCATTTGCTTTCCACTCTCCGATTGGCTCGCATCACAGCAGGCGACAGATCGGCTTGCTCTGACCGGGCGTGCTTCTCAGGCACAGACATCGATAGCGAAGGACGCCCCCGTTTGTCTTGCTTCGCTCAAATCAAACTGTCGAGCGAGCGAGGGAAGATGCCGTCCGAAGCCAAAGCCATCACCGCTGCCGCCGCCTAGAAGAAGAAGAGGAAGCAGTCCACAGGTGAATTTGCGGTCGAACTGTGAACACGGTCGGGCGAGTCATTCTCGCTTTGTGGTTCACCGCTTGTTTGCGTTCACCCAGCCATCGTCATCGCCGCCGCAAATTTCATCGGCCGAGGAGCTGTTGACCCGCGCTTCAAAATTTCGACTAGTGATGAAATCATCATTGGTGGTCAAGAAGCAATCCCGTTAGGAGCAAATACCAGAAGCCCCCTGAGTTTTGCTGGTCCGAGCAGTGTTATTTATCCGTAACAACATCGAAGCTAACAAAGCCATCGGTTCTTTTCAGAGCCATTAAATTTTTGGAAAAGAGTTACAAGAGAAATATTTCCGACTTTATTTATAACTTCGAATATTCCTAAATCAATTTCACGGCTTCATACAAAATTTAATTTGTCATGAATAATTTATGACTCAACCATTTGAGTTGTACGATTGTACTCGCGGACGCTGCTGCAGTACCGTCGGGTGAATGCTCAACATTTCACAACGTTTGTAAATAAAGTGGCTTTTCCAACAGCGCCTTTTATGTTCCATATTTTATGGGAACACCTTGATTAGGAATATTATCCCATGTAACAAAATTGCGAAATATTTAGAATGCTTTTGATAAGACATTCTCATTCAACAATTGTAATAATGTTGGCACCCATGGATCCGAAATTTACCGTCATAATAAAGAAAACTTTTGATTATCAATAGCTCATATAGAATATTAAGGGAATGCCAATCATTCCAAGAATTCATGTTCGACCAATTTCTCACGTATTAGTATTCTCCACAATTTTCAAGTAATTCCAAGCCCAACACATTATTAGCACATACCCATTTCCCAGATTGGTCGATCAGAAAGCGAAGAGCACAAAAGGGAGGAGCATCATCTGCTATTCTGAGGTTATAAAACATGCTGCCTTCGTTGGATTCAGTTTCATTCCATTTCCGCTTTCGAGCTGGTAAGAGCTCTTGCTTAGCGAGAAGTACCTCGCTGCTAGAAGCCTGCTAAGCTGTTAATCCAGAATCTGGTTTGTGAAATCGCTCAAGATTTCAAAATTGAGCTACGTTTTCAGATTTCAACTAAATCCCTGTGATCCGCTACCCTGTTGCACCCATGAAATATTTAGCTGGTTTGTCGAATAAACTGAGAACTTATTCACATCTTCTTATTCTTCTTCTTCTTCTTCTTGGCATTAACGTCCTCACTGGGACAGAGCCTGCTTCTCAGCTTAGTGTTCTTATGACACTTCCACAGTTATTAACTGAGAGCTTTCTTTGCCAAGGTTTCCATTTTTGCATTCGTATATCGTATGGCAGGTACGATTATACTCTATGCCCAGGGAAGTCAAGAAAATTTCCATTACGAAAAGATCCTAAACCGACCGGGAATCCAACCCAGACACCTTCAGCATGGCTTTGCTTTGTAGCCGCGGACTCTAACCACTCGGCTAAGGAAGGCCCCAACTTATTCACATGCATTTGAAACTTTTTCAATTTTCCATACAAAATGACCAACTGTAAGTTAGATCTAAGTTATTTATGGAAATATTTTCGAATGAGACTTTTACAGAACATCAGATGTAACTTGAGTTTTAACATATATTTTTGAATAATTTTTCCAATCACAAGTTTATAAGTAATAACGGTTTGACTAAACTGTAATTTTCGACGAAAAATTCAAAACTTTTTATTTTAAAATCTGATAGCCTTACACAAAAACTGTCTTCAGCAAACTTATTCATCTCGTCAAAATCTACAACTTTGCTGAAGATACCATGAAGCTATTCCTTCAATATGTTTAGTTATGTCAATTATAAAATATCGTCAAAATTCACTTTAGTCAAACCGTTACTGCTATTCAACGTGTGATTGGAAAAATCACTCAATAATATATGTTAAATTTAAGTAATGTCTGATATTCTGTGAAAATTTCATTCAAATCGGTCCATAAATAACTGAGATATAGTTTATCAAAGTTGGTCATTTTGCATGAAAAATCAAAAGAGTTGCAGTTTTTTTTTTCTCAGCGAAGAATCACACCATCAACGAAAATAGCGCGAAAGCAACAACCAATCGCGTGCGAGTAGCGAACGGAGTGACGAAACAACCAAGCGAGAACCCCACCACTCGCCATCGGTGAACGGAGCTCGAGCAAATAAAACCACTGGTTGTTCTGCTCCCACCTCATTCGCAAATCGAACGGCGTAACGAACGGATCATTCGGAGCAGCAAGGAAGAGCGCGTGAAAGCCACAATAGTGTGCGAGTAGCGTAAGGAACGAGAGAGCAACGAAACGGAAGCCTGTTCCTAGTCAGTACCAAAGGAACAACCTGTTGGAAGTAACGCCAGCGAAATATACACCATCTGCCTCTCCTCACCATTCATATTCTTGTACTTGATGAATTCAATGAAATGGTTTGGTTTGGCGATGGAACAAAGAGTTATTAAGGATGATTTTACTTAACAAAGAGTTGTTGATAAATATTCCAATCAATAAGAGTTGTTTTGAAAATGTTCACTTTTAGCAGAATTTTCCTCGGAAAATTTATGCTTTACCAAAGAGTTGTTAATGAAATTCCTGCAGCAAAGGGTCGAGTTTCTCCCCACGAATATTTCCAGTCAGGACCAGTCATGGTCCCCGCTTCCAAAATTCTCGAGTACGGAAATTGGAACATATATTAAAATTGCGACAGATTTTAAATACTGTTCAATAAACTGTTTCTTGACCAATTGTAATAAGCAACTATTGATCTGAATTGATTTTTCTACATGTTGTCTATTGCGTTAATCTGAGAAATAGGCTATATGAAATTGATGTCTTGGCAAGGGATGTACAAGATGAGCATTATGCTGTTATTGCATCCCGACGGCACTGCAGCAGCGTGCTCGGACCATCCTCAAATTGTCGTATTGTCGATTATTCGTGATAAATCAGATATTGTATGATGCTACGAGATGAATTAAGAGATTATAGCAAGTATGTGGTAAGCACATTAAGAAATATTACTAGCTATACAATGTTTATCACGAGAAGTTTTTACTAGCTCGAAAGTGTAAATGAAATGAACCGAATCCTGTTGTTGTTACAGAGGGATTTTAATCCGAAGGTCATTCGTCCCTTAAATGAACCGAATCTGTCGAAGATTTGAATTGCAGACGATGCTCCTCCCTTTCGTATTCTTCGCCTTCTTTTGATTGACCAATCTAGGATAAGGTACATGAAGTTGATGTCTTGGTTAGGGATTTACATATCTAGGAAAATTCACATGCGCGTTCGTATGGACAGTAAAATATCAACATTATTTTAATAACTTATTGCTGTGTGCGTTTGAAATGCAAATATCAAATGCGGGAACACCAAACGCGGTAAGATTTTTCACAAGTAATGCGATGTCAAAGATAGGTTTTTCTTGCTAGGGCGGCGGTGATTTATATAATCGTTGCTAGGTGTCCTTTGATTGTTTTGTGTTACCACATTCGAAGGACGTTTAGTCGAGATTTGCATCTCAAATGCAAACAGCAATACAATAAATTAAAATCACGCATGATTTGCTTTCGTGCAAATTTTAAATATTTCTGATCAATGTTCAATGTGTTCTGATTTATATACTATGACATTTGCAATAGACTAACACGTAGAAAAATTTCAGATCAATAGTTGCTCATTACAATTGGTCAGGAAATAGTTTATTAAACAGTATTTAAAATCTGTCGCAATTTTAATACATTTTCCAATTTCCATACTCGAGAATTTAGGAAGTGTTCCCCATTATATGATAAATCAACGATGCTGTTAGAAATACCATACAATGCTGAGTAGTATAATGTTATTATGAACCAAATTGTAGTATACCGCGATATTTAGATCATTATAGATAAATCAGTAAATATCATCCAATAAACCCTTTTATAAACGTATGTTGGCCCTGAAAAGGGCCGATTGAACTTGGATGCTGTGACCACGAGTTTACCACGAATCAAAATCTAGAAGCGCGGATCGGTCAACCTAGAAATCTTGAGCTATTTCACAAACCAGATGCTGGATTGGCAGCATGAAGATTAACAGCTCATCAGATTTCTAGCAGCGAGGTACTTCTCGCTGAGCAAGTTCGGAGGAGCTCTTACCAGCTCGAAAGCGGAATTGGAATGAAACTGAATCCGACGAAGGTAGCATGTTTTATAACCTCAGAATAGCAGATGATGCTCCTCCCTTTTGTGCTCTTCGCTTTCTGATCGACCAATCTGGGAAATGGGTATGTGCCAATAATGTGTTGGGCTTGGAATTACTTGAAAATTGCGGAGAATGCTAATGCGTGAGAAATTGGTCGAACATGAATTGCTGGAAGGGTTGACATTAACTAAATATTCAATACGAGCTATTGGTAATCAATATTTTTCTTTATTATGAAGGTAAATTTCTGATCCATGGGTGTCAACATTATTACAATTGTTGAATGAGAATGTCTAATCAAAAGCATTCTAAATATTTCGCAATTTTGTTACATTTGATAATTTTCCTAATCAAAGTGTTCCCTTAAAATATGGAACATCAAGGACGCTGTTGGAAATGCCACTCTATTTTACAATTGTTGTGGAATGTTGAGCACTCACCCCGACAGCACTGCAGCAGCGTCCGCGATTACAGTCTCAAAATGTTTAATCATAAATTATTCATGACAAATGAAATTTTGTCTGAAGCTGTGAAATTGATTTAGTGAATATAAGAAGTCAGATATAGAGTCGGAAATATTTCTCTTTTAACTCTTTTCCACTAATTTGATGACCCTGAAAATCAAATCAAATTATTAATCATCGTAGTTCTACGTCAACCCCGCGGTAATGTAATAGACATTACCCACCCCATTTTTTCCCATCATTTTTTCATCTTCGAATTTCTATCACCAGCATGCTGATGGTGACGATTTTCCACAGTAGGAAGATAGAATAATACGATCCGTGGGTATCTGCAGTGGATTTGACCTCTCCTCGCAGCAAACTTTCACGAAATTAAAAATGATTCGAAAAAAGTACTAAGTCCAAACTGTAAACAACAGGACCAGTACCTGTCAAAATTAATGCGTGACGTCACAGTGCAGTGGAGTATTTTGCGCTTTCTCGTAGTAAGTTGTCGAAATTTAGTGACAAACTCAACTATTTTAAGCATCCAAAAAGGCTCAGCACGATTTTAATTGCTTACGTTGGTAAATTCGGTTGGTTTCCATACAAGAGGTAAATTCATCTGCATCATAAAGCTCCCCTCTTGTATGCAAACAAACCAAACAATAATGATTTTGTCACACATTTTTCGATTACTTCCACTGAGATATGAGCATATCGTAGATGTTTGTTCTCTCAAGAAATGCTTAATAAGGGACATGTCCATGTCTATTGGGTTTTTATTTGTATTGATTTTGGAAGAAAAAAAAAACAGAATCCGGAGGAGCGAAGCGTGACCAGTGCTGTGAACATTCGACACTTTGCGCGACGTTCGTTTCGTTGCCATGGTCAGCAGTCACAGCACAAGCGTTAGAATGAACGTCGACAAACACAAAAAAGTGTCAAATGAATGTCGTCTGAAACTATGACATTTGCATAAATCATAAGTTTCCGACATCGGATCATAAACAACTTGAATAGTTTGATCTTGTCTATTATGTCGAATATGACACACATACAGTGAAAGCAGAACAGAAACAAACAAATCCGTAACGCTTCCTAGCGAAGCTATCGTGGTCAGTGGCATTCAATTGACATTTTTCATTTCGACATTCGTTTGATCGCTCGTGTTGTGAATGTTTAAAGGAAGCGCTGCTGAATTTCAGCGAAAACGTGTCGACTACCGTGATTGCTTACAACACTGAGCGTGACGCATGGAAAACTGGAAAGCCAGTGAAAACGCGCTCAGTTATTTCCATCAATCAAAACATATTTTGGTTTACTGGGGGTTTTTCGGTAATCGTGAAAATTACCGAAAAATCCGTAGTTCCAAAACCCAGTAAAATTTTACTGGGGTCGGTAATATGAACTGGCTGTGTACCATAAAGAGAGCATACCCTGAGCGGAGCATGTCAAAATCGGAATCCCACTGTATCTGCGAGAACAGGGTCTCGTTCATAGAATATTCCTCCGTACAACCCTGGTTCCTTGCAATCTAGTTTCCCACCTCCTGCAATCGGACAGATCTAGGTTTGTTGGAACCGCCTTTTTTCACCACCCTACAGTTCAAATAATTGTACAGCTTCTTCGGTTGTTTGCGGCTCCACATTGCAAACTGAACAAGTGCTACGTGGTATGGTTTTGCAAGGCACGCAAACAGAACGCAAAACTACAGCTGCAACCTGGCAACATTCTAACGTCATCGCTCTAGGCCCACGTCTCGCGGTGCACAACATTGTAGTTATTGAGAAACGTTGGTCCAGTCGGGTCACCGGATGTAACGGTTTTCTCGTTCGTTCCAGCACAAAAACCGTCCACCATCGATCGGGTTGGAATATGCATTGATTTACGATTTCAACTTCGACTGGGAGAATATCGATTTACAAGATTCGAATCTTACCGCCGACGGATTGACGCAACTAGCCAGACGACCAGTTTCTGCTCGTTTCTTGGAGCACAAAAAGCTGATTCATTCATTGCTGGTCTATGAGCTGTGCTGAAGCTGACCCCATCTCAGTCACTGTTTGTGTATTTACTTTTTTCCTAATGAATATCTTCAAATGCGTTTAACCTCCGCCGGGAAAATTTAGTTACTCCCTTGAAGATGAACCGTCCATCAGATTAGAAGTTTATTAAAACGTTTACCTCTTTCTCTCTCGTTTCAGATTCCCTGCCGCAAATCGGACAACAGTAGTGTAAAGGTCAGTATCGAGTAGCGTTTGTGGAAAGGAACGATGCAAAATATTGGATTGTTAAAACGAGTTTAAGTCAACGATTCATTGCACTTCTCGTCGAAATGAAATCTTGTGGAAGGGTGAACTGTAACCTTGTTGTGAGGTCAGAGTTACAAATAAATCAGTTGCAATTCAAGTTGTATTTAACATGCCACAAAATAATATTGGATCCAAACTCAATAGAGATCCAAACTTTTTTGTTTATCGTAATGATCGACTGGAAGGATCATGTAGGGGAGTTGCTATAATCATTCATAAGCGTATAAAACATAATTTTTTTTCGTCATTTTGCATAGCAACGCACTTGTGATACTGCTATGAAAATTAGATGGCAGGATCTGCAATAAATCATTTGTGTTGTCATCAACCAAAAGCACCCTTACACAATGCAGCTTAAACCCAATGGTAAATCGATGTCAACAATACCTACTTTATGGCTCAGTCCTCGGCTGCGTTTATCGATTGTAATCCAACCGAGCAACAATGAGCGCACCACAGCGGTCTTTCCCTCAAGCTACTGAATCCCAGCATGACTTGGTCCCTCTATTACAACAGTTGTTCGTCATCGTTGGTTGGTACTTCGAGTGGCACACAGCTAGTTGGCTCCCATATCTACCAGTTGTTCATCATCCGATCATGCCGGGCACTCAAGAGAAGACCTCGCGAGACGAATGGATCATGTAATCGTCTACTTGTTTACACACTCTCGTTGTAATCGTACTTACAACAGGTACCCTCTTCATAAAATCCAACGAATCACCGCAATCTTGATCCCACAGCAATTGAGTTTTGGCCCCGAAGTAGGTACACTATGCACTCGCCATGACATGATCCACACGGTCGAAATGCAACAATAATCGTTTATCATTCATCGGTTTTGTGAGTGAGTAAGCAGCGAACGGTGAGAGCTCTTTGACCGTATTTGGGGCTAAGATTAATCCTTCAAAATTATGATAACTGTTATGACAGTGCCATGAATGGACGGCCACCGTGTAGACGTGGTGTGTGGTCGCAGCACACAGCTTCTAAGGTGATTTATTTTGGAAATTTCTAAGAAGTACAAATCAAAATTGATTGTTCACTGTCCTTAGGTCCTACATAGTGCTTCAATAAGGAACTAGAATTTATCAAAATCTAATATTTCATGAGGTCACGCCAACCACCTGGATTCGTTTCTAAGCGTTCGATCATTTAATCCCTTTTCACTAGTCCATTAGCTATTGATAATCTAGGGACGATTCAAATATGACGTCCATCGTTTTTTGAGATTTCTAGACCCCCCCTCCCCCCTCTGTCACGCTTTTTCCAATACCTTCTACACGTACTGTCACACTTTCGTAGACCCCCCCCCCCTCCCCCTAATGATGGACGTCATTTTTGGATGATCCCCTACTGTTTTGCGTCTCATAAGAAAGCCAATGAAACGATCCTAAACTGTATCTCATTTCTCACCTTGTTTGAGATTGAATTCGTCATCGACATTCCACGCTGGCTACTGATTCAGTGGTAACAAAAAACTCCAATAATAATGTGCATTTTTTGCCAACATTGGCCCAATTTCGAACGATTTACCTAACAATGGCTGCTTTTACGCTGCCCAAAAACATCCATCTGGAATGCTTTTTTTGTTTGCAATATCGATTGCAAATCGATTGTGCCAAACAAATGCATCGATTAGTTAACGTAAGACAGGTACAGTACTGGACAAAATAAAGTACGCACCTGAAAGAAAATCCGATATACTCGATTTCTCAAATAACAAACGAAGATTGCAAATCAATGTATTCTAATAAAAACTAGGACTAAAGATGCGCTTTCGGAATATATGATTTGACAGGTCGTAGGATTGGAGAGTTTCGTAATGAATTCATTTATTAGAAAGTTTTCCATTTTTATGTTGGACAAAATAAAGTACGCATATCAAATTAACAGTAGCAACTTTGCTTCTTATAGTTTTCAATATTTGGTATGGCCACCCTTGGCTTCAATTACGGACTACAAGCGTCGGGGCATACTTTCAATCAAGTTCTTCAGAGTTAAACTTCGTCCAAGCCTTAGAGAATGTATGTTTTGAGGAACGTAGGAGTAGGTTCGGTAAACCATTCAAAAGGTGAGGATTCTTATTGGTCATACAGCTAACGGCAACTGAATTAAGATTGAAAAACTAACCGGTGCAAATGCGTACAAGTGATAATATATCAAGAATTTGGTAATGGTTTCTCAGTCTGGTAGCCAACGAGGTTTTTTTTACTTTCTAGACGTTTCGGTCGATGGGTTTCGGCCTTTTTCAGGGGTCGTAAGATCTATCGTCTCCCGTTTTAAAAAAGTTTTCGTTTGATTGGCGACTGAGAGCGATTAAGGACATTATGAAGCGAAGTAAAATTGGCTTCTGGTATGGCGTCTACCACAGCTCCTCCCACTTCCACCCCTCTCGCGCAGCATTTCGGTAGTGCAAAACTGTGCAATCATATTGACTGATTTTAATCTTCCTTACCTTCTCGTTTTGACACGAAACTGCTACTTCTGGCTCGTATAGTAGTGTTCCTAACACTGACATACTATTTTCTGCCAAATATACTACAAAAACAAATTCGTGTGGTTTTATCTCCGTGTTGAAACATAATTCATTTCAGCTTCTTCTTCTTCTTCTACCTTTCTTCTATAGTTTGTAAATCACTGATAAGCGGTTTCTTCACCATCGCTTAGGCCTTAAACCTGGTTTAATCGTATGGGTAAACGTGGTTTACGGCTTAAGCGAAGGTGAAGAAATCGGCCCTGAAAAACGTTATGATTCACATAAACCTGCGTTTAAATTTCTGATTTTAATTTTTCTTTCGCAGAATTTGTACGATCTCGGAGGCGACTATCAACAATCGTGCTTGGAACTGTTAGAATAGTTTCTTGTCCTTGCCATATAATTAACGAATTTGCAGCAGTTGACAATTTTGTGGCACAATTCTAGTGAAATAAACTTATCAGAGAGAGTCTTACATGTTAGATGAAATTTTGCCGATACAGGAGGATTAAGGACAATTATCAATGAGCTCGCAATTTGTTTTATGTATATCATATAACTAATATTGTACGATGTTGTGATAATAAGAAAGCCTCAAAAATATTTAAATTTCACCTGACTTAGGAACAAGATTAAGTACCGTCAATTTTTTAGAAGGTGACCCATTTTGCATAAAGACGTTCCGCATAAGGACGTTTAGCATAAAGACGTTTGGCATAATGGACGTTTCACATAAAATAGTTTCGTACAAGAATAGGTAGCATTTTGATGAAGGCATATAGTTCTCATTATGCCAAATGTCCATTAGCTGAACATCCTTATGCGCCGATTGTTCAAGGTTGTGAAAATCAATGATTATTGGTAATTGGCTGAAAAACTTGACAATCTATATTTTTATTTTTAAAAGGGTTTGTTCTTCAAAAGCATCATCAATAAGAAGTCAGTCTCTTGGGAAAAAATCAAGTTGTATTTGGCTTTTCCTAATATCAAAATTAAATCCTCCATTTTTTTAGATATTTTTTTTTTATTTAAAGGGAACTGAAATTTTAGGTTTACTCTCTATCTATTTAAAGCACAATAGAGAAAAAAAGGCGTTATTTTCAGAAAACATTTCAAAGCACAATAAAAAGCATCAAAATTAGCAACACTGCTGTAATGCGATCGATTCGATTTTCCATGTATTTCTTTCATAATATGTTTTTCTGAGATGACCGATGGAAATATTCGGAGAAAAACGTTACCAATTTGCTTTAGATCAGTATAGGTGCATCTCTGTCTAAAAGTATGAGATTTTTCAATAAAACGATCATAAAGAGTGATATTTTTATTTATCTACGAGCCATCCATACACCACTTTTTTGTAGAAACTGCCATTTTTCAATTCTATTATTTTTAAAAGAATCGGGTAAAAAGTTTGGCACAAATGATGAAATTTTGGAAGAACTAAGTATACAAAGTGGCTTATTTTGTCGAGGTCACACATCCAGAAATTTTGATTGAAATCTGTTCGATTTGGCGAGAGATGCGGCCACGAACCAGTTATTGTGGCGTGAAATTGTTGATTCAGTGTTATCTCTTGAGATGTTGACTAAATAAATGAAATGAATCGAGTTGCTTAATGCTCCTATGTCCTTAATCATTCCTGCGTTTTAGTTTAACAGCGGATCAGCTAATACGACGAAAACATTTTGATAACGGGAACCTATAGATCCTACGACCTTTGAAAAAGGCCAAAACCTTCGGCGGATACGTCGGTAAAGTAAAAAACATCGTTTTTAGATGACCACAAAGAGAAAGTCATCCGAAAATGGTATCTCAAGAATATCCCAGAGATTACAGGACTAGCAGATCATATCAAACTAATATAAAAAATATGTTATAGAAATATAATAATCTACCGTTGATAAAATTCAGATATGATGTATTGTTTTTCCAATGATTTATAACATGATTATATCAGAACTTGTTACAGTTCATTTTATAACACAACCTGTTACAAAAACTTATATCAAATCTTGAAACACAATTGTTTTAACTGGAATAGAGTTTAAGCTACATATGTCATTAAAACAATATGCATTTTAGCATTATGATAACAGGATATGATATAATTGTGCTTTATTGAATGAAGAACATTTACCAAGAACAAGTAAGTTTGGCGTTTATGTACGTCACTAACTGTGGCGTCATGTTATTCAGCTCAGACGCAGGAGCAATTTGAAAAAAAACATCAAATCCATGTTCATATGAGCTGAGAAAAAGTAGAACCAGTTGAGCTTGTATCACCCTTTACTTCAAGTGTACCAATAGTCTCAACGGCAGGGACGTCAGGTTCAATTCTGAAAATAGACTTGCACACTTAAAAAGTTTGACCCAAAAAATGAGTAAAACTATATAGTTTTTACCCTTATTTATTTTTACCCAGAGCAGTATTTGTAACAAAATATGCTAAAATTTTGATGATCTGTAGTGTAAAATTTTAAGTTATTTTGCCAACATCCTGCATCTAATTTACAACAACCGGTGTTGCATAAAATGTTGACTTGTGGCCACAAGGAAGGACGTTTCATGTAATACTGTTTCATATGGTATGCCCTCTTCAACATCTAATCCAATTTCTCTCGCCGTTCCCTTACGGTACCTATCCATCTAGTATTCATTGCTTTCTTCTCCATGCTCCCTCTTACTTCGAGCAAAATAGACCGATATGCCGATAAACAAATTCAAAATAAAATTATCACGGTCGATACCTTTGTATGTAAAATAACACTCTGTTCTAATTCTCTGACCGGGTATTCATCCAAGAACTTTTCCAAAGAACATCATACAAGAGTTTTCCAAGGTTTCAATGGATTTACTTATAGGAGCTTCTGAGAATTCCTCCTGTATTTTTTAGGGATTCTTATAAAATCCAATTTTGTAAGAATTCTCGTTGGAATTTGAAGCAGTTTATTCAGAGATTCCTTTACCTACTTTCCAATATATTTTAAGCTGCTGCATGTTATATAAGTGAAGCATTATAAAAGTGAAAGTATTTCTCTAAATATTTCACTATAATCTACCTTTGATCTAATTTGATCTACATTTGAATTGAATCCAACTTTGAGGATTCCTGAATAATATTTCTTAAGCAGTTTTGGTAGAACCACACTCAAATCTCAATTATAATAAAACTGACTCTATTGATCACATTTTTTTTTTTCTCTAGGAATTGTGTGAGAATTTATGTATTTTCTCTAAGAATCAGAGATTATTCCGAAGATGTCCTCAAGCGTTCAGCCTCTTTTCTACGAAATTTCTAATTCTCAAGAGAATTACTTGGGGTTTCCCAAGACAACCATAGAAATTATCTGGGAGGTTCCACCAGAAATTTCTCCTAAGATTCTCTTAGATATTTTTCAAGTATGTCGCAAGTTCTCCAGGATTTTATCCGGTGTTTTTTTCCATCGGTAGACAATTGTAGAATTTGGGTGAACGATTAATATCTGATTATTTTACTGGAAGAACTCCTAGTATAGTCTTTGTAAAAAAAAACCATGATAATTCCTGAGGAAATTGTAGGATGTAGTATCACTGAAGTGCTCAAGGATTTCTTGGAGAAAGTTTTCTGAACATCCTTTGAAAAATCACTGTGAGAATTGGTAGAGGAATCTCTAAAAGCATTTCTAGAGAGATCCCTGTATGAGTTCTGAAAGTATTTCAGATGAGATCTCTGGACAAATTACTAGATTCCTTTAAGTTTTTGTTGAGACATGTGAGGCGAAATTCTTGCATAAGCTGCTAGGCAGTCACGATAGAGTCTTTGAATTTGCATCAGGATTCAATGCAGTCAAAATAAGTCAAAAACAGACTTTAGAGACAATTTTGATTAAAATAGATGGCTTATAGACCGTCCATTGAAAATAGAGACTATTTAATGATTGTCATTAAAATAGAGATTAAGTCGAGAGGGATTCGCGATAAGGGCCTATCTGACAATTCAATAACAATGAGAAAATAACCAACGAAATTCTCATGTGCAATTTTTAATCCCAATTAGAGAATATATACTCAAACTTTAACCTATTCACTTTAATACACATTTTATAAACTTAGTTTTAAAATCCTCATCAATACCACACACATCTCCTACAATTTCCCTAGCTATTTCGTACTAAAAAAATATTATAAGGTTTCGCCTTAAACGCACTCAAGAATGCCAGTATCGCCCAATGTTATGGGCCTGTAATCGATATTATTTTCAGTGTCGCCTATTACTTTTGCGCCGTGTTTACATTCTGGTTTCAATTAAGCCCGCCATGTACGCCTTGTTTATTTTTTGTTTGCAGTGTCGCCGTTTACTCTCGCCGTGTAATGATTTCGATTTCAGATGCGCCCATCACTTTGATAAACAAAAACACAGGCGTAATCAATAAAGTGTGTGATTTGGCATGAGGAGAAGTTTCGTCTTCTACAGATTTGCGTTTTTTGAATAGTTAAGGTGATTATAAAACGAAGCCAAATTTTGAATTTTCAAGTGCACAAGACGAGAGTATCTGACAACAGATCGCATAGAAAACCAATCAACTTGCTTGCTTCCTGGTGGTGACCAATGGGATAGATTTTTAACGCGGAGCGCTGTTTGGTTCTCAAGTCTTGTGCTCTTGAAAATTTGAGGTGTGGCTTCGTTCTATAATCACCTTAAATTATCGATAGGGGAAAACGCTATATTTTCTTAAATTGTGTACATTTTGTCAGTTTCGCCTGATTCGCGAATCATTCTAGAAGTCTATAAAAAAACGAGAGGAATCTCTTTATATTATACCGGTCATCTAAAATTTCAACGGACAAACATAGGAATTTCTGGGAGCTTAGGGAACCATGTTCCTGCTGGAGTTAATGGAGTAATGTGTAACTACAACTCCTGTAGAAACAATGATAAAACAAGGGGAATTAATTTTAATTAAATAAATATGGTTGCTTTCGAAGGAACTGTTGGGAAAATTTCTGTGGAAAATTATTATTGAATGTAGACAAAATTCATACTGATCAAATCTATGAGTGAGTTACAGAAAGAGCTTCTTGTATTATTCATTTCGAGAAGTGCTCGTCTTGAGGTTTATTCATAACGCGTTTTATAGCGATTTGAATCGTGATTTCGATTCTTACCAAGAATTTTCTAGATCTCAGTAGTATTACGTAATTTGTTTTCTATATTTTTTCATAAAATATATAAGTAGTATATTTTTATACCTGTACAAACCATGTCGCCAAAGATTTCTGTAACCATCATGTTTAATGGTCGTGTTATGGCACAATCTAAGGTTTTCCTAATAATGTCTCACCCAGTTTTGAGTATGCTAATGAAGTCATCGTTTTGTATACGATTTCGACTTAGCACCAGATTAACAAAACATCCTTTCAGTGAAAGTAAACTGATTCGATTCCATTCAATGGAACAAACAGCCAATCCATTCATAACCCCACGTATTACAAGACGAATCCATTTAGGTTTCCCAAAGCTCAATCAAATCAGGTCTCGCAGTGGGTTGCGTACTCGGAATCACTCAAATGTGCTCCAGTTCAAACATCGACCTAACCTTCCGATCGATGAATGGGTCAACACACGATCCATTAATCAATCGAAAGAAATGAACAGAAAAAAAAACGGATGTTTAGTCACCCCGCCTGCGTTTGTAATGTTACACTACACACACATCGCCCTCCCAAGAAAGAGGGCAATCCTCCCGTCCAAATGAAAGTAAAAGCACGCATCGAGATATCGGGCGACTTGCCGCCCCGGCGTTTCCGAAGCCGCTGTCGTAGCTCTACAGTCATTCATCCGTGCCTGAGGCCAATCAATTAAATCTAAATAAATTTTAACACCTTTTACCGTGCGAGTAGGGGAATTAGGGGCATAATGGACACGTTAAGCAAATGTTCGTTTTAAGACCATTAAATGGCAATTTTTTAATTTACCCCCGGCTAGTTTTCAAGTTTGATGTTAGTACGACGTGTTACATTCATTCATAGTGATAAAAATCATATCATATGTCAGAAAAGCGAGATAGAAAATTGGGTCGAAAACAAGGCTGGTGAAAAGGTATCGGGGCGAAATGAACACCTGCATGAAATTTAGTTATTCCAATATATTCAATGACTGTCATTCATTCCGATATGCAAAAGGGCTCTCCCTCAATCATAATAGCTAAAAAGAACCTTTCTGGGTTCGTTACTTTGCTCAAAAATTAGATTCTTCCACGGTCTTGCTTATATGCCAATTTGAAACTGAGAAAAATTTTAAGTCAAATTTTGAAGAACAATTGAAGCAAAAAATAAACTTTTATACCGTCAAACATTTCAAATGCATTACAGATTTCATGCAGTGAATGAACTTTTGATGAAATATGCGTATTATCAGATATTGAGAGGGTGTCCATTTCGCCCCGTATGTTCATTATGCCCCTAATCCCCCTATAGAGGTGGCCTCGAGTCGCGGCCCTGGCGGTAAGATTGAATTCGAAATCTCGTGACACGCACAAAGCTTTCATCCGGCGCGTCGAGTCATCCCTGCGAAAGAGTATCAACGAACCCTAAACTAGGCTACATAAGAGCATTTCCAGCACAAAACGCCAATCGTATGGACGCCAAAATGTAATTTATTTTTTATTAAACGACAGCCCTCAAATCATCAAAAATTTGATCTATTTTTCATAAGCTGTGCATTTGATTAACTCAAGTTTTGCTTTGTTTTAGAAGAATATTCATGAAAATCGGTTGGGTTCAATTTATTTACAATCGGATAAATAGTATTCATCTAAAGAACTTTTCCAGGGATACCAACTATCTAGAGTATATTGAGATATCAAGTGAATTTCAAGCAACCATCATCTATCTCGATCTATAACTCGATATTGAAGAAACTATCTAGTTAGAGAAATATCGAATTATAAAACACAAAAACAGTGCAACTCTGCTTCAACAGACCATTGAGGAAGCCGTGAAAACCAACTTCTTGTATGGTTCCATCACTCGATGTTAAGACTCGGCATACCGTAGACCCCCGCTAATTTGAACGGTAACTCATGCAAACCATCGGGGTTCATTTTCAATTTGAACATCTAGTCACCCTAGAACCGAATTACTGGTTACCTCTTTCACTGTTTCGTTTTGACTCTGCGTTTTGTTCCACAGCGTTCCATTTCACTTTACTCCGTTCCATGAGCTAAATGACGTTTGAACCATTTTTAATCTGAACGATGTGCAAATTAGCGGGGTACAAATTAAAAAGTGTTCAGATTAAATGTGGTCAAACCAACGGGGGTACCTGGTATTAACTTTTAAGAGTTGACTGTTAAGCTATCTATCGGAATAATCACCAATCAGATTCAACCGATATGGCGTGCAAGATGACTGACGAAGACAATAACGTTTAAGCTTTTATATACCTTGAAATACAGTAGATTAAAGTACAGATTTATCTGAAAAGGTACAGATTTTCGAATAGTTTTTGGTACAGATTCTGTACGGTACAGATTACAGATTTTCACCGAAAAGTACAGATTGATACAGATTTTTGGAATTGGCATTTTTTGTAACACAAAATTCAAAAGATGCTTGAAATTTAGAACTAATTTCCACGAAACTGATATTATAAGATATTATTTCTATATAATTTTATATTTATTATTTAAAAAGTGAAATCAAATCAATAAAACTATGATAGGATGATCCGCTGAACAACTTTGCCAAAGATACCAATCTCATAGCTCATCGGAATCCGTTGAGTAGAAAATTAGGCCGACTTTGAACCGCTCATGTACACGTTTTTATTGATTACCAGAAAAGGGGGAGGGGTCAGAGGCATGTCTCACTCAAGGATTTGGAGACCAACTTATCTCATTTACTTTAAAATTATTGGAAATTAAATAATCAGCCTTGTAAACTAGGAGCCATTTAAAATTCAAAGCAGGTAAGTGATTACCGTAAATGTTCACACGATGCTTTACATACATTCATTCAACATTATGAAGAATTAACATAATTAACTGTTTTAGTACTGGCTCAAATGGTATGAGGCATTACAGTGCTGATTTCATTTTTTACTTACTTACGAACTTTCATTTTTTTCTTACTTACGAGCTGGTTTTCTCTTTTGTTAAACCTTTGAAAAGGACTTTGCAAAATAAAATTAAATAGTTTTGAAACGACATTATTTTTGCACATGTTTAAAAAAATATGCACTATTCAACTCGTAATTAAGGTGAACATGAATCGAAGCTAAACTTCAAATTTTCAAGAGCACGGATCTGGAGAACCAAACAACCGTTTAAGCTGAAAATCTAATCGATTGGTCACTAGCTGGTGGTGACCAATCGATAAGGCTCAAACGGATGTTTGGCTCTCCAGATCCGTGCTCTTGAAAATTTGAAGTTTGGCTTCGATTCATCTTCACCTTAACCCGTTAACGCCCAAGGTATCCCACAATTGTGCTTTGATCCCGAAATTGTTATCAAAAGTTACGTTCCCGTAAAATAAAAACAGTTTCAGAAAAACAATTAGAATCTATGGTGAGGATCCAAAAACATTCTTAAAAGTGTGTTGTCGATATCTGATAGCTCTAAAGAATTAATTTTGCATTTTATTAATACAAAATTTATGCTAGTTGATCCTTTAGGAGCAGCAAGCGTTGTAAAAAATATTTTCGGTTGGAAACGTTCAACTATTTTTCTACCACGGGGGATAAAACTTACACTTACAACAAAGTGTCCAGAAAAAGTTGAAAGTGCAATTTTTACAATGCATATCTCCGTCGTTTTCTAAGCGATTTTTAATAATTTTCAGCAGAAGAATGAGACACCATTAGAGATCATAACCCATTTAAAATGTATTTACAAAGATAGTAAACCCAATTTTTTAAACAAAATATATTGTTTTTGTATTATTTGTTACCGATTTGTGGCACATATTAAGCTATGTAACAATATTTAATAGGTGATAAATTATGGTTTACTTGGTGAAAAATATGTTTCGGAACCACAATTCACATGTTTGGGTTGAAATACAAATTTTTGATTACACTCAAAATTATTTTTACTCAAGAAACCTCGAAAAACCCTATTTTTAAAACATTTTTCCTATAAATCAAAATTCGACCCGGAGGCATGTAGTTTTTTCACGGTGCTCCCCTGACCGTTATTATCAGAAAAAAATCTCCATCACATCTGTGCTCACCAATTGTTTTCTATAGCTAAGCTGCATGTCTGGGCAAAATTTCAAAAAAATCGTAGGGCCCGTTTTGAAGTTACGCCATTTTGATTGTATAAGTCCACAAATTCAAAGGAAATCTGAGATATTCAACAGATTTTATTGGCCGCGATTATCAGAAAAAATAAACCATCAAAATTTGGTTCAAAGAAAGTGTTTTTAGTTATTTGTAACCTCTGAAGTGTAACTATTAAAATCACCAATTTCAATCAGATTAATTAGGCATTCGGTATTAGAGTAAGCATGTTTAAATGTTTTCAATGACACATTGCACTTACATGGCGTCAAAATCTTTCACAATTGACTGATTTTTCATAGGTTCAAGCGATATAAGGCAAGATACAAAAAGGAAAACATTAATGCATAGTATAGAATTTCCATTATTATAATGGAATTTATTGAAATATAATGGAATTTAAAATCGTAGTACTTACAGAACTTAATCTTAGATGTTTGTCTTTGTCAAATATGAAAGGTTTGTTTAGCAAGGTATAATTTATGTTCGTTTGTCTTCACTAATTATAGCAGCGGGTGAGTCTTTACTTCACAGGCGAAGTTAGCGATGGAAAAAATGAAAGCTTACAGAGAAATCATCAATTTGTGTAGGATTCAAACTCTGCTATGGTAGATAGCAATGTATATGTTGTAATGTATGCTACAAATGATCACAAAAGTATTGATAGTGGTCTAGAGTGCCACAGTTTGGTCAATAGTGCATTACTCAGCAATTGAGGTTTGAGTTCTAGGGCAGTACAAAATTAGCCAGAATAGCCGAGAGTAACTAGATGGGATATAACAATATTTTATGATTAATAATAACAATATAAAATTGGCTCCGTAATGCCTTATATCGCTTGAGCCTATGAAAAATCGGTCCATTGTGAAAGATTTTGACGGCATGTGAGTGTAATGTCATTGAAAACATTTGAACATGCTTACCGGTATTAGAATGCCTTATTAATCTATTTGAAATTGATGATTTTATTAGTTACACTTCAAAAAGGGCGTAACTCAAAATTTCAACGATCTTCTTATTCAAAACTTCGCCCAGAGGTTAAAAATAACTAAGAACACTTTCTTTGAACCAAATTTCGATGGTTTATTTCTTCTGATGATCATGGTCATTAAAAATCCGTTGAAATATCTCAGATTTCATTTGAATTTGTGAACTTATACAATCAAAAGGGCGTAACTTCAAAACGGGCCCTACGATTTTTTTTTTGAAATTTTGCCCAGACATGAAGCTTAGCTATAAAAAACGACTGGTGAGCACAGATTTGATGGAGATTTTTTTCTGATAATAACGGTCAGGGGAGCGCCGTGAATTGATTTTAATTAAGAAAATTACCAAAATCCCGTTTTTTACACTATTTGCCAATAAATAAAAATTTAATGCGATGACATCATATTTTGTCGATATAAATTTTATTATAGTAGTCTGGTAAACATGATCGGCCTGAAAGTAAAATTTTTGAGTGCATTCAAAATTTATTTTATTAAACTACAAAAAGTCCTTTTTAAACTTTTTGCCTAAAAATCAAAAAAAATTTTTTTTTTCGGCCTCAATGCCCCCCACATACAATCCAAAAAGAGTTTAGAGATGTTTTCTCTCATTTCTTGATAAAAAATGAAATTTTATTTATATTTTTGTCATAGTGGTTTTGTTTGTAACTGGTAATAATTGTCAAAATATCGAAATATATATGATGTAGATGTTATCCAATCCAAAAAATAAAACAAAGACTTGTAGTTTTTTTACATCAATCAGCTATAGAAGTCCATTGAAAATGTATGATTTGAAATAAAAAGTTTTTATTATAGGCGGCATCCACAAATTACGTAACGCTCAAGGGGGAGGGGGGGAGTAGGCTCAAGCGTTACGGCTCATACAAAAATTTAAAAAAATTCATACAAAAAGCGTTACGGAGGGGGGGGAGGGGGTCAAAAATTTCCAATTGTAGCGCTACGTAATAAATGGACGCCGCCATACATAAATTTATTTTACTAGTATTACGATAAAAGTATTCTCGTAACTGTTTGCTTTTAAACCAAAATGTAACGTTATGATTCGTGAAGTCATTTATTTATGTCCAAAAAACTTATGCAAACAATCTAAGGTTTCCATCTTGATTTACAGACTAACAGGCTGTTAGAAGCTCTTCAGGTAAAAAAAAGTGTAAACAAAAAGCTTTATTTCTGCTCTAACGCGTTGACTAGACTTCAACAATTAATGCATTGTCGAAAAAATACATATAATCACCATGAATTTTGATTTCCAGAAAAACAGTTAAAAAAAGATTTTAAGTTGTGAGAGAGTGTTTTCCAAAAATAATACTTCTGCTCAAACATATTTTCTAGAATTCTTAAATGAAATTTATGTCGAAAAAAATTGAATGTTATCGCTTCAAGTTTAGATTTACAAGCAAATTGTCAAAACAATGGGGGTTTTCTAATTTTTTTAGCAAAATAAATTTTGAGTATAATTTGAAATTTTCATTTTACTCCAAAAATGTTAACCAAAAATCTAAATACATGTAATCGCTTTGACTTTCGATTTATAGGCTAATAAGTTCAAAACTTAGGTTTCTTGTAGTTATATAAGCAAAAAAAAAGTGTTATCAAAAATTTCTCTTTCTGCTCAAACATAATCCATGTGCTTGTACAATCAAATTTATCAGAATTTTTCAGAATTTTTTAAATCACTTCGAAAACAACACGAAATTTTAGTTTTGAGAACTTTTGAAAAAACAAGCCGCACCCTACTGATCAGCTACACCCCCAATTACGGTAATTCCTTTGATATAAATCCGAGTTATTTAGTGGAATACCTATAAGTAAATGAAAACCGAATTTAGTACTATACCTAAGCTTTGGAAAATCATGGACACACGGGCCATAATTTAATTCTTTGTATGCGCCCGAATTCATACTACACGCATAATTTTTATCCTTCGTGGAAGATATTGAGTTTGTCAACCAATATGCAGCAACAAGGACATTGTCATCTTCTTTTCTTGTTGCAACAATTCTAATCTGCAACAACCGTTTATCTCAACTTGAACAGAATATGACAATGATCGCTTTTCGCGTGCGTATCGATTTTTCAGGCTTCACATTGCAATTTTCTAGAGAACTTTCTCCTTGTTGGTAAACATAAAAAAATGGAATTTGGATTATGATTTTGATTAATCACGAATTGAAAAGATTGCAACAATGTGTTTGTCATGGCAATTTTTCTTGAGATTGTATCCCAACCCACATAAGTTGAGACAAACGATTGTGAGCGCGCTTGCTTGTTTGTTTTACGTGTGTCCCAATGACAATTTGATTCACTGGTCATGATGGAGAGAAAAAATAGGCTCTACATCCTCTGCTTGGTGCCAATCACTGTTTGTCACCACTTGTTACATTCGCTGACACTCTCTCATTCTGATCAAGAAACAAAAGCAAATATGTTCCATTTTCTAAACAATGATTGCGATCAAAAAGGTGTTATGCAACTTGAATACGACAAAATTGTTATCGAAGATCTCAACGCTCAGGTTGGCCAGGAGGAGAAATTCAGACCGATTATAGGGAAGTTCAGCGTCCATCAGCTTAAGAACTAAAACGAACTTGATTTCGCCGCCCTCAAGAATATGGCCAAGCGTGGAAACACTGGAGTGCAAATAGATAGAATAGCTGTATCGTTCTCAAGAAATGCGTAACTTATACTAAAAGCTGAATGCATCGCGCAAAGGCTTTTTGTCGCGAGCCGAAATGTGCCGGCATAAGCATGGCGGTATCTTGACGAATGAACGTAAGGTGATTGAAAGGTGGAAGCAGCACTACGATGAACACCTGAATGGTGGAGAGGAGGAAGACCAAAACATCAGGAGGAATAGCTTCAACGATGCGACGGATATGGGAGACGTGCCAACTCCTACAATAAGTGAAGTTAAGGATGATTTCAAACAGCAAAAGTGCAGCAAATATCAAGTTTCTACGGAACCACCTATTCATCGATTTCAAAGCGGAGAAAAAGATCTATGGAAAATTATGGACGATAATGGTTCCCCGCAAAACTGACTAGACTGACCAAAGCAACGATGGATAGTGTAGAGTGTTGTGTGAAGACACCGGGTGCGTTATGGGACCCGTTTGAAACACGCAAAAGATTTCAACAAAGCGTTGGTCTTTCCTGCCTCCTGTTCAAAATTGCATTAGAAGGCGTTATGAAACGAAAAGCCTTTAAAATGCAGCGCACGATCATTAACAAATCCAGCCAGTCCATCTGTTTCACTGACGACATGGATATTATCGGAAAAAAGAAGCAGAATGGGTTGGATTGAAGGTAAATACATTGTATCAAAAAATTGTCCGTACAGCGTTCTCTAGTGTAAAAAAATGTTTAAACCATATAGAATCTTATTATATTTGTTCAACCTTTGCTCCACTTGATGCTGAACTAGGTCCTTTTTATTTGTCAGTATCAAAAAAATCATCTAGTGTATGTACACAAATTGTTTTTTCTAAAAAAGTCATAAAATCGACAGCAAAAAATTGTCTGTACAATTAGGATATTTTCAAAAGTTAATCCTGTAAACAATCATCTGTCAATCTATTCGCATCAACGGTGTGCATCACTTTGCAGCGAAGCTTTTTGAAGAGTTAAAACAACACTAGAAGTGAGGTATTATTTTCCTGACATTTTAAACTCAATTTGAGAAGAAAAATGGCTGCTCCGCACTCCAAAATTCCGGTTGCAGTCCGAAAACTGATTATTGATCTCAAGAATGACGGCAAAAGCTTGTCCGAAATTGCCAGCATAGTGAAACGCTCGCGTTCATCGGTTAAGTATGTGGTTGAGAACTTCAAGAAGACAAAATCCTTGGAGACTGCTCCTGGAAGAGGCCGCAAACCGAAACTTACCGATCGTCACAATCGCATTATTCTTCGGAAAATCAACGAGAATACTAAGGTGAGTGCTCCAAAACTTGCTGATAGCCTGTCATGATACGCAAACGTTAAGGTCAGCCCACAAACAATACGTAATGTTATCCATACAAAAGGATATCGAGGCTGCGTTGCACGGAAGAAGCCGTTCATCACGGCCAAAAATATCAAGAAGCGACTGGAGTATGCCCAAAAATACGTGGTTGAACCAGAAGAGTTCTGGCAGAACGTAATATTCACAGACGAGAGTAAATTCAACATTTTTAGGTCAGACGGATTTGAACGAGTGTGGCACAAACCAAATACAGAATTGAATCCGAAAAATCTACCACCGACTGTGAAACATGGTGGTGGCCACGTTATGGTTTGGGTGCCTTCAGTGCAAATGGGACTGGAGCCTGGCTTTCATTGAGTCTACCATGGATCAATTCATGTATTTGGACATTTTGAAGAATAACTTGAAAGCAAGTGCCGTGAAGTTAGGCCATGGATCCAATTTCCATTTCGTCCAAGACAATGAGCCGAAGCATTCTTCTAAGTTGGTTAAGGAGTGGCTGTTGTACAACGTTAAATCAACGCTCCCGCACACTTAGATTTTTTTCACGAGCTCGGCTGTGCGAATCTCGGTTTCTCGATTTTAACCGAGACTCAGCTAACAATTTGTCCGGTTGCTTAGCAACGAAGCACGATTTGCTGATACTCGGCTTTTATTTACTGAGATCCCGGGAAATTTGTTTGCCGACTTCTCGGCTGTGCGGATCTCGGTTAAAATTAGCCGAGATACGGCATTCTAATTTAAGTGTGCGCATCCTCCCCAATCTCCAGACCTTAATCCCATTGAAAATTTGTGGGATCAGCTTGAGCTAAAAATTCGAGAACACCCGATTCGCAACAAAAACCAGCAAAAATTGGCTTGTTCGATGAAAAAGCGTTCGCAGAGCGTAATTGCAGCAAAAGGTGGACATACGAAGTATTGACTTGGCGGTTCGAGTCCGTTAACCTGTGTTTTATGTATTATACGGACATTTTTTGACATTCATTTTGCTACTTGTTTTGGTTTTTGAATTTAAAAAAAATGTTGAACCATTTATTTTGTTTATCTAATACTGGCTTAACATAATAATACATTGCACTTTTTCATGAAATAAATATGGTATTTGTTTGAATTGATTTTATATGTTTGATTAACTACTTTTTATCCGAGCCAGAGCTGTACGGACAATTTTTTGACACAGTGTTCATCAAAAACTAAATATCTGCTGGCTGGAGGAACCGAGCGTGATAGAGCTCGCATTGGCAGACTGTGATGATCGATAGAGATGAGTTCGAGATGGTGGACGAATTTGTCTACCGTAAATTCGGGTGAAATTGATCAGTAGGATGAAATTGATCACCGTGTCGCGCGATATTGTTTCTTACATTCAGTGCACCAAAATGGATGCAACATGTAGCAAATGAACGTTGTCTGTCCTTAATATTGTCTAATTGTGTGTAGTGAAATTTTTGTGTCAAAGAATGTTTATTTCTATGAAAATAGTGCATAATTCCAGAATCATGTTTGGTGTGCTGTTGATAGACATCCATAAACTTTTACTTCTAAACAAGGATGTAGACATGGTGTCAACCTGAAAGTTTGTGAGATTGCTCAAAATATATCCCCAAAACAGATTTTACCATAAAAATTCGTAACAATTTGCTCGTTTCGCTGAAATAACTGAATTTCTGTTGAATATTGGGAAAATCCTATGGAAATTGCCTACATTTAGGCGTTATCCGCCGTTTTGTTGAAATTTAATTATTGATTATTTCTACATATATTGTCTTGTTAAGAATTTGGCAAGCATGTTCGGATTTAGGAGGCCCTAATTAAGTAAGTAGAGTTGATTTCAAAACCAACAATAATCACATTGATAAGTGATCAAATTCACCCCGAAATGGGATTCCTCGAATTTTTATTAAAGGGTTGATTTTTAGCCTAACATCACATTTGTTAAAAAATTTCGGTACATGATCCAATGAGGTTCACCGTCGTACTTGTTTTCTTGCATTTAGTTGTAGGGTATTAATAACCAGGGTTGCCACATATACAGATTTATCTGTATTGTACAGATTTCCTCGAATATTTTGTGACCAAGAATTTGTATATACAGATTACAGATTTTGTGGAAAAATACAGATATACAGATTCTGTATACAGAATTTGGCCAAAATTATACAGATTTATACAGATTTTTGAGAAAACTGGAAAATTCTATTTTTGAAAGCCCTAAAATTTAATCTTTGATGTGACAATTCCGCAAAGTGTATACAAATGATTGGTATTTCATGAATATCTTTCATAATTTTAACTTCTACCCTAATTTTTAGGCATACAGATTTAAAATACATATATTTTGTTCTAGGATACAGAAATACAGATAATTGAAGGGAAAAATACAGATTTAAATGTGGCAACCCTGTTAATAACAATTTAAAAAGCAGACCCGAAAACCCGGGAAAAATGATCAATTTCACCCGAAATTACGGTACCTCGGATCATATCTAACGTCGGATAACAACTTCAGCAAAGAAATTCGAAGACGTATTATTGCCGGAAGTCGTGCTTACTACCGGACTCCACAAGACCTTGCGGTCTGGTAAACTTCACCTCCGTATCATGTGTACCATGTACAAGACGCTAATAACTACCGGTCCTCTAAGGGCATAAGACTTGGGCAATTCTGGTAGAGGACCTGCAAGCACTAGAATTTTTCGAACGACGTGTGCTTAGGACGGTCTTTGGCGGAGTATGTGAGAACGGAATATGGATACATGTGCAAAGTTTCATTTACATTGATCATAGTCAGTCTAAAAATCCCATTTTTATTTGCGTTTTGAGCTGGAAATTCCCATAGGGTGCAGTCAATGGTGCCTTTCGGATGTCGATCCGATTCAATCCCGACGACGGCGACGTCGCAGCAAAATGAATTTATCAAAGTCATGCTGAGCCATTTCTTCGGTTGGATAACACGTAAAAAGTTAATAGCTGATTAGTAACAACGCCATACAATGAGTGGTGCGCATGAATGTGAACGCTGGAGACGCATTTTTGACAGTCGAACAAAAGCTCAATGCGGTGTAACGGCACCCAAAGGGGGGTAAATACTCCGGAATAGATAGTGTCTTTGGTGTCCGCTGTTTGTTGTCTGTATTTCGGATATGGATGTTTTACACATGCTCTAGCGACACGGTATTTTGACGGTGGTGATGAAGCGTTGATATTATGGAATGAAAAATGAATGTGGAGACAAAGTTTGTGATGAAAGCACAGGGTTGACAGATTTAACAAAACAGTAGAAATGTATATCATGTGTGAAGTTTTCTCTTTACTTTCGAAAACGTAACAACGTGGAAAATGTAGCTGACTTTTGTAGCCCCAAACATTAAAGGTTCCCAGGTATTCTTCCACTGCTTGCAGTAAACACAGTGTGGAGTCCTGCCTAACACTTGCTCCAGCGACTACTATCGACCGATCTATGCCTATTTTAAGTGAACCCAAAGTAGAATCTAGTGTTTTGCCCGTTTTTATTTCATCTTAATTGCTTATCTTTTGACAAATATACGTATTTTGACTACCGCTTGCAGCCTTCCTCAGCGTCAATTACTCACATCCACTTCCTTCAGATTCTGCTCTTAGGGTTCGACAATGTCCTGGTCATTTTGGTTTATTCGCATCCTCTGACAACAACCAGCTGCAGAACGCTTTCACTCACCACGTAATTTGTTATGTTACCTAACAAAATGCCCCTCATTAGTTGTACCAGTAACTGCAACATTTTTCGCCAATCCCCTGTCCAACCGAGTTTGCCCTTTCGGGGGCAAATTAAATTTCCCATATTACCCACAGAGCAACCGGTGCTGGCACTGACTTCCGCCTTATCGATACTCAGCTCCAGCTCCAAGTCCCAGGCCTCAGACGATCGCAGTATATCTGCGCACAATCAGCGCTAAACATTTAATCAAAAACCCTTTGTGGAGAAATTAGCCGGGAAGACGCCTGCCTTCGGCACGGCACAGGAGATAATTGAACATCAAGTTCCAAACACTCCTCCTGTTGCGACGAGACGTCCTACTACCCGACAAGACGGAAAAAACAAGATATTGGAATAACAGAATATATTTCTCTGATATGATTTTCATACCACCAGTTGTAAAACAAACATGCAGGTGCCATGAGTAGTTAAAGTAGTATTTTTGAATTACAATAAAATTTATACAAAATGTGTTTCAAAGATGTTGCAAAACAACCAATTTATGGTAAGTTATGTTACTGTACCGAATGTTGTTATAAATCTGGTAAAAAAAAATGTAACAAGTTAAAAGCAATCGTGATAGCAAAACTATATCAACTTTTGTTATTTCTTACTGGTGTTGTAGAAATGTGTAATTCTCTTGATATGTGATTCTGGTCGGGTGCTCGCCTCCCACCTCTATACGGATGCACGATGATGGAATACCTACTACCAGGTGGATAAATCTTCGTGTCTAAAACGTTGTAAAGTGCCGTCTGTCTTACTTACCATCAAGTGCTAATAACGATTGGTTTCATGTTCGACAGCACAGAAACAGGTCGTTTAGCGATCACCGAAGCTAGACAGCCCCGAGAAAGCACAGAATGTGCAGCGTCTATGATGTAGTATAGGTAAAAGCAAAGGGTTCACCTGCAAACAAGTGATCGCTGCTCCCACAGAACGGTGCACGAAACCGATCCGCGGCAGCTCCCTCACACGGAGAGAAAAGTTTGGCATAGACAAATAAAATTCAATTTATTACATCCAAAACTCAACATTTTATTTTGCACACTTCTTCTTCTTATTCTTCTTTCTGGCGTTACGTCCCAACTGGGACAAAGTCTGCCTCTCAGATTTACTGCTACGGCTATGTGGGCGCCCGTTGCGCACACAACGTTTAAATAATGGCACATGATTGAAGCAAACATTTTTGATTGCAACAACCAAAACAGTGGTTGATAGGCTTGACGGAAACTCCTCTACGATGGAAAAATGAAGCAATTTCTGTGGGAAGGCTTGACCACGGAGATGCCCACCAGGTACACAGTGGCACCGACAAGACCACCGGGGGAATTTCGGTACACGTTAACGGAAGAACACGGAAGCTTAGCTAGCTTAGCTTAGACTGACTACACATATCAATGGTTGCTATTCCGTGATTGACCGAAGTCAGTGAAAATGCACAAAGAATCAACTAGAAGTTTGGCTGGGATTGGCCATAATCTTCTTCAATGTGCATAATTTAGTGCCTCTATTTATACAGGGTCAATAACGGCGCCGGCCACGTCCTTGCAGTCAGGTGGGATTGGGGTAAGGAATGTTAGTGTGTAATCTTTGCTATTTGGAGACCGTGTTTGCCTCTGCATCTCCACAAAGGTTACTGGGAGGGATGTTTGTTAATGGGAAGGATCGTTGGGTCACAGGATTCACTTTGATAAGCGATTAGACCATGATAAATAATGATTTGTGAGATATATACATGCTTTTTTGTAGATATAATATTTTCATTTGATATGAACAATTTCTATGTAGTGACACTTGATGTGACGAACCATTCAAAGTTTGGTGAACAAATACCTAAATGTAGCATTCCTACAGCTGTCAGGACGAAAGCATGTGTTATTATATTTTACTTATTTGAAAAGAAACAAAAAACTCGATTGGTTGGGACATCATAGAACACTCTTATTCTTATGCCGACACTTACAGTGGCGAACCATCCAAAGTTTGTTGAATAAAGTGAACTTTTCGCAAGTCTACACTTGTAGTGTCAAACCATTCAAAGTTTTTTTTTAATTACAAAAATAAAGGTAAAAAGGGGTGTTCTGAAAATAAAAAAAATGTGAAACATAAATAATTCATGGATCAGAGTTTGTGTCGACACTCACAGTGACGAACAATTCATAGTTTGTTGAAAATTCATATTTACGTCCCACAATAGTAACGATTAAATGTGCAGTCATACATATTTTATAGATTAGAAATAGTAGCATGAAACGAGCTCACCAATTGATCCTTTATCCTTCACGGTGCAGCCACAATCCACTCTCAGCCTCGCTCGTTTGCTCTGCTATATAAAAGCACTCAGAAAAAAAAAAGGCGCGCGACCCGAAAAGGAAAAAAAAACTTGGCTTTCTTGACGCACTGCTCAGCAGCAAGCGTCAAGGTCAAAGGATCAAAAAGAACTAACTAACCGATTACGCCACTTTTTCACTTACTAGACCGACGCGCGACATGTTTGATCCTGCCTTCGTCGCTCGCCCCCGTAGGAGAAAGTGTCAAGGTCGAAAGATCAAACAGAACTAACCGATCGCGGCACTTTTCACTTACTCTAACCGAACTATCCGATCACGCCACTTTTTCATTTACTAGACCGACGCGCGACATGTTTGATCCTGCCTCCGTCGCTCGCCCCCGTAGGAGCAAGCGTCAAGGTCGATAGATCAAACAGAACTCCACGTTAACGGAAGAACACGGAAGGCACACAAAGTACTTTTGCTCGTCGCGGCGGTCGGTTTATTACAATCAAACATAACATAAACAACAGTCAACATACAATTCACAGGGCCGGTGCAAGGCATTGATGATAAACATCGCAAACATACATTAGGCTGGCCCAAATTTCAACACTCCTCCTCGATGTGTTCATCACTAAGTCCACTAAGTTCTCAATGGGTAGCTCAGCCTACACTCAGATACACGACCTACGAGTCTTACTCCTCCTGCACACAACGCCCTCCTGTTTCGTCAAGTTTGACAACCACAGAGTCACAAAGTTCACAAAGAGTTTACAGTCTATACACGATATCACACTTAGCATCGGTTTCCTTCGTCAAAACAGTCATAAAATTCTTCTTGGCAGCACTCCTCCTCAACGGGATGCCCAGCTGCAGTTTTCCGGCGGTTGCCGCTCTTCACTACGCCTTCTGCAGTCTTCAAACCATACAGCTCTCCACTAAGTTGAGCCACAGCTTGCACTTCTCCGCTACGACTTATAATCTGGCACCTGGACTTCACAAAGTTCACTTGCAGTCCCTTCTGTGCCAGCTTCCGGACTGAAAGCAATCCACAGTCCAGCTCAGGAACGTACAGCACGTCTTTCACTACTATTTTCTTCGTTTTTGCATTCTCATCGACGCACTTCAGGAAGCCTTCTCCAACACCAGCGGATCTCAGCACCGAGCCATCCGCTAAGTTAACGTCAACCTTCACACTTTCGTCGATCTTATCGAAGAATTCACGGTCACTGGTCATGTGGCTCGAACAACCACTGTCCACATACCAGCCGTTCCGTTTCCGCTGTCCACCAACACCAAAACAGATTCCGGTATTTTTCTTCACCACTTTCTTCACTTCCGGCACTTTTTCTTCCCTTTCACGTAGCTCTGGGCAATCCCTCCGGAAGTGGCCAGGTTTCCGGCAGTAGTAGCACACTCGCTGTCTTCTTGTTCTTCTTCTTGTGCCTTCATTACTCGCTCCCAGCGCACGATCACTGCGCTCACTGGACACATCACGCTTCTCCATTCGTCGGTGGTACTCGTCCATCAGCCGCTGCTTCACGAACTCCAGAGTTTGGTCGTCATCTGGCCGGCTTTCCAAAGCCGTCACCAACCCGTTGTACGACTCCGGCAGACTGCGATACACCATCGCCACTTGCAGCGAACTCTCGAGCTTCTGCCCCGCACACGATAGCCGATCAAACAATTCTTCGATCGCGAACAGGTGCTTCTCCATATCCGCACCTTCTTCGTAGTTGAAACTACAAAGCTTCTTCAGAAGCGACACTCGCGACGTCACCGTAGCCTTTTCGTGGTACTTCTTCAACTTCTCCCACGCATCGATCGCAGATTTTGCGTCCTTCACTAAGGCTAACTGATTGTCCTCGAGATTCAGAATGATCAAGGCCTTTGCCTTCTGATCTTCTTTCGACCACGCCACAGTTACATGTTCAGGTTTCACTTCAGAAACCGTATGCCACAGATCGACACTGATCAGTAGCATTTCCATTTTCACCTTCCACGTTTGATAATTTCGATTATCCAAACGGGCGATAAAAATTTTCTCAGCCATTTCTGAAATTTTCGTTTTTCCGTTGGCACACACTGTACTCACGAAGGTACAGCCAACAACACTTTCGAACGTACCCGCCGTACAATACACACACGCCGGCGCACAGTGGCCCAAAGCTGGCCAAAAGTCAAAAAAATAAAGTTTGCAAATTCCTTCTTGAATATATTTTCTTGATTTCTTCAGTATTGAATAACAATTCCCCAAAGTTTCAGATCGATCGGTGTACATTTCGATTTTTCACAGCATGTGACCTGGAGAGATGTCAGCTGAAATTGACCCTTTTGAATTCTTCAAATTTCGTGAAGGTTGTTCTATAGAAATTGCAGTTTCTGTACTAAATCATGACCAAACCTTTCTCAACCGGTCTCATTCGAAAGAATATACCTTAAGCTTTGTTTTGAAGATATTTTAAACCATAATTGACATGTTTACCATTTGAGAATGTTACACACATAGAGCTCCTTAAAAAATAAGTCATTTTTTCAAAGGTAGTGCAAGATATCTGGGAAACGCTCTAAAATGATCAATTACCCCTCAATGTGTAGCAAATATTCCATGTACTATGGCTTCACTTGCGCTTTTTTGCGCCAAGATAAGAAAAATTATTTTTAGTTATACTACGAATCAGCCCATTAGACCATCATACTTGATATAAATATCGCATTTTTTACCTTTATAAGCTCCCGAATAGATTCAAAAACCATCTTGAGCTTGCCCACGATATTTAACTTCAAATTGGCATCAAAAGAATGACGTTTCATTTGATTTTGATCTGGATACGGATTTCATTGATTGAATTACAAAAATGTGCTATTTTAAACAAATTCTGTCAAATGTACCGGAAATATCGATTTTCTGTTTCAGCGACTATTTCTATCAAATTACCTCTAAAAATCATGTTTTGTCAAATATTTAGCATTTTTAAACGTTTTGAGTGAGAATTGTACTTTTGGCCAGCATTTGTATGGGATGCGGCCACTGTGCGGCGGTACACCACACAGAGTTACTGTTCGATTTCAATCGATCACCACCACGGCTACGGCAACGAATTCGCGGCACAAAATGGCACAAAACTTCTTTCTTCGGCTTCGTGGGACAAAATGGTGCAATCTCACCACAGCCTAATCGGCACTCTGGACGCCGCACAGTGGCGGTCCTTCATACAAAGGTCGGACAAAACCTCAAATACGTCTCAAATTGCTAGATAATAGTTATCTATTAATTATCTTGGATACCTGATATCATCCCGTTGGAAATAACAGTCAAATTGAAAATTCGAATTTCTAGTGAAATTGGTCCAAATTAAGTTTTTTCATCCAATCGTATAAAACGGCTATCACTACATTTTTTTGTTGTAATGCAGAAATTTTTGCTGAACTAGAGGTACAAATTTAACTTCCTTTTAGAAATTCCACTAAAGTTTCAAACGAATTATGTCCAATTATATAGATTTGAATGATGAAATCGATAAATTATAATGAAAAATGAAAATGAAATTTTCACCTCTAGGGGCAAAAAGGGGCAAGAAAAACGATTGCACGTTTGAAAGTAAGGATGATTTGCTGCTTCATAGTGAGTGACTCAGTTTCCCGAAACTCTTCACATAAAACGTACGAAGTTTAGAAAATTTAACAAAATTTTGGAGAAAGATTATTTGAAACATTTCTTGCTACAAATAACAACTTGATATGTTAAAAAATATATAATTATAGTCAAAACTAAGGCTTATAACTACGCTTTCAAATGGAACCTATTGAGCTTAAATCGGTTATGATTTCGTTGAGATACAGATGTTTGAAGTTTGCTAGGTGAATCGAAGTTGATGAATTTCGAGCAGTCCAATTTTGCTGACTTTCCCACACTTACGATGCTGCCAAAAATCGAAAACAGAACAGATCAATCTCAAATTTCGAGAAATTGTCTCTCAATAGTGAAGAAGTCTATAAAAAATATTGACGAGTGATTTTGAGAACTTGAGTTTTTGAGGTTTTGTCCGGCCATGCGCCTCTGTGCGCCGTTCTGGATTTGAAGCCAGACAAACAAACGGCTCCAACGACCACACCAAACACTTCACAGTCCCGGTCGCAGCTGTTCTTCTCACACAGCAGCTGGACCACTAGCCAAACGAGTCTAATTGAATCAATTAGCTCCCACCGACCGGCACCACACATAGATACTCTATGCCCTGAGAATCGAGAAAATTTCCTTTACGGAAAGATCCTCGACCAGCGGGATTCGAACCCACAACCCTCAGCGTGGTCACGCTGAATAGCTGCGCGTTTACTGCTACGGCTATATGGGCCCCCGTTGCACACACAACGTTTAAATAATGGCACATGATTGAAACAAACATTTTTGATTGCAACAACAAAAACAGTGGTTGATAGGCTTGACGGAAACTCCTCTACGATGGAAAAATGAAGCAATTTCGAAGTTTTTCTGAGGAGTACAAATTGAACTCGAAATTCGCAACACGAATCCTCAAACGATTTGAGTGAGAGTGCATTGAAAGGCGAGATTTTTTTTCTGGCACTCTTTCTCTCTTGCTTCCATGTTCACCCTTACTTAGACTTCAAAAGAACTCTTGAGTGATCCGCCTGAACCAAACAGGCCTCGCAGAGTTGTGATTTCACTTTTTCATGTAATATTACTCCGTTGTGTTCTGTGTCGTATCTTCTGAGCATGCTACCGAACTCTGGAGTATTATCAAGCCTGGTAGTTATTTCATTTGACACTTTTCAAAACAACGAATAAATTGGGTTATTTCGAACCGAATTGATTTTTCTCCGTGCTGCCGACGATCGATAGAGCGCCACTGCCAAAAACGGCATTTCGTGATCCGCAGCTTCCGAGCCGTTTGTCGTCGTCGGATGAAAGTGAGATTGATTATGGTGCTGAATTAACGTCGGTGACTATTAGCGCGGTTTAACACCCCTGACGGAAGACGGTGATGAGAATGGCGTGCAGAGAGGTGACATTTTGCGCTACAGCAGCGTGAACACTGCGCAAAGAGGATGCTATTTTTTTATTTTTTATTTTTTGTCAAGCTGTTACTACTGTTTCGAGACTTCCTGACACGATCATTGGTTCGAAAATTGAGGAGCAGCGCCACGACAGGTGTCAAGCTGCAGAAAATTAGCACCATTATTTGGCTCTTTAAATTTTGCGCACCGCTCACTTTAATGGCACTCGGAAATGAATGCCGCCTTTGGCGGTTTATGATGACTCAAACAAGTGACATTATGCGGAGACCAACGGTTTCTAATAAGGCACAATCATGATAAGTGTGTGGACTATGATGTCAAGATGTCTTTGCAAATCTCCTAATTGGGTAACCGACCGGTGGTGTGGCCATGGTAGCTCTGAATAGTTGAAGGGTGCATTAATTTTATCTAAGTACAGGACAGAGAAGAGTGCACATCGGCTATTTTTCATACAAAATATTTAGGTTCGAGCTGGATCTTGGTTTATAGAAATTTTCGCAACCGCTCACAAATAACTTGTAGCCAAATTGACCGTTTTTTATTCTGTCCAATGCTGTATACCATTAACGAAATTAACTTTTTTTTTTTTTTTGAAAAAAAAAACTTGGCTAAACTAAAAAGCTTTTTGAACAGTTGTCATCGAATTTTCTTTTTTTTTTATCCCAAAAACTGATTTGAAAGTTAACATCAAAACCATTTTCAACGTTTTTAGTAAGGTACAGTTTATTGTTTTAGGGGCCTATTTTGTAAATCGAGCAGATACATGTGACTCGTCTGTATTCATTATCGATCAAAGCAAGCATGCATATTTCAGATGTCATCCGTCGACTCCCATAGTAGTCCAGTCACATAGAGTGACAACTGTCGCAAAACTCGAGTGACAGAGCTGAGTCGAGCGAATTTTTCGGTCGACAGTGACTCCAGTCGAGTCATTTTGATCGACTCAACTTATAAAATAGACCCCTTAGTTATGATAATCTTAGGGTCTATTTTGTAAATCGAGCAGATTCAGGTGACTCGTCTGTAATCTCTGTCGATCAAAGTAAGCATGCATATTTCAGATGACTCCCGTCGAATGCAATAGTAATCCGGTCACATAGAGTGACAACTGTCGAAAAACTCGAGTGACAGAGACGTGTCGAGCAATTTTTTTGATCGACAGTTACTCCAGTCGAGTCATTTTGATCGACTCGTCTTATAAAATAGGGCCCTTAGGGGTCTATTTTGTAAATCGAACAGATTCATGTGACTCGTCTGTATTCACTGTCGATCAAAATAAGCATGCATATTTCAGATGTCACCCGTCGACTCTCATAGTAATTCAGTCACATAGAGTGACAACTGTCGAAAAACTCGAGTGATAGAGCTGAGTCGAGCGAATTTTTCAGTCGACAGTGACTCCAGTCGAGCCATTTTGATCGGCTCGACTTCAAAAATAGACCCCTTAATATCAATAGATACACTTACATCGTCTTTATTTCTACTGCTTCCAAACAATGACAATGGAATTGCAGCGCACTCTTGACCACCGACATTATTTCACATTCCACTCTTGATTTTATTTAGGGGTCTGTTTTGTGAATCGAGTAGATTCGTGTGACTCATCTGTAATCACTGTCGATCAAAGCAAGCAGGCATATTTCAGATTTCACCCGTCGACTGCCATAGTAATCTAGTCACAGAAAGTGACAACAGTGAATTCAGACGAGTCACATGAATCTGCTCGATTTGCAAAACAGACCCCTAAATGTTACGGTGTTTCGAATGCAATTCACGTATGAGACTTTCACTCTGAATATTATAGAAATTTTAATTGAAGATTTGGAAAAGTTATTGCTTTTTGTTATTTTTAGAAGATTTAAAAAAGCCATAATTTGTTGATTTTAGTCGTAGAAATTGTAATTTTCGGTGGAACTTTCATTGCATGGAACAAATAAATCTTATTCGAATTTTTAGGGCATTTATACCGTTTTGACTCATATTCCGAACACTTAAGGCCAACAGCGACTTCAAATGCATCTGATTGGCATAAATTGACTGATATTTGTGTAAATTTTAATTTCTCCGCAAAGTCTAACTGTTAGCTGTTGGGTGTGCCGATAATAATGTTGATTTAGTTAGTTTTAGTATTGTTTTTAAGTAAAAGTATGGAACAACATTTTGATTCAAATGCCGAACACTATGCTCATTCTGTCTCATATTCCGAACACCTTGATTCAAATTCCGAACAGCACAAATTAATCGTATTCAAATGAATAATTTTGCAAATAAACTTATCTGAGCTTGTTCTACTGGTCTTAATCTAGAGAATCATCACTAATCCCGCGGAATAAGTTATATTGGATACGTTAAAATTGAATTTCAATTGACTACCATTTCCTTGATATTTGGTGACATATTTCAGCGAAACATTTCAACCAAATCGCCATACAAAAACCGAGTGTTCGGAATATGAGTCTGTTCGGAATTTGAGACAAAACGGTAGGTCTATTAAAAGTATGCTTTGAGGTGTATAAGTTTATGTTTTTCTTAAATGCTTGGAAACCATTGAGACAAAAGTTCGAATCAGCGGACCAAAAGTTCAAGCCATATATTATATCGCGAATCCACATATTACCTTTAAAAAAATCACTAAAAGCTGACTCATCTCGGATTCGCTGATATTTTTGAGTATATTACAACTAATTAAATCTTCGATGCCACATGCACGTTTACTCATTCTTCATTAGGGGTCGGAGCTAGTTGTTGTCCGAATGCAAGGTTGGTGTGGATGCAAGGTGCAACGCGTCTCGTAGGGCTCCCTCTTGGTACGTTACTGCTGTTCAAGTGGCTTACCTCCTTTCTACCAACGTGAGGTCTCCACTATCAATAATGTCACCCTCTTGGATGGGTTTTACGGGTTGGAACAATTTCGTTCTGCGTCAGAGTAGGCAGATATTCCGACACCTACTCCTTCTAGAAGTTGTCGGTGTACATCTGGGCCATCGTCCACGATCTCTTCAGTACAGCCGGTCTCTCATCGAATGTGATCGGGGGTTCACTCCCATTGGCAGACCCTAACAGAAAATGATGTTGAGTTAGGAGGGTTTTGTGTCATTATTTAGCGGTACGTCGGTGAGGGCTCTTGAATTTAAAATCGTTTCGATTTCCACTAGCTTGCAACGCAAAATTTTATCGGACGGCAAACGAGAAGGGTAAAAATCCTTCAAATTCTTTTTGACGGACTGTTTCAGACGCTCCCAGCAGTCTCCATAATGTGATATTAGTACCGGAAAATTCGACCATCCACGTGCAGTGCAGTAAGGATTCTCGCAACTCTCTTGAGGCTCCGATGAAATAAGCTTATGATCTGCAGAGGGATTCCTCTGCTTGCAATGAAGTTGCGCAGTGCAAGAAAGCTCGAGTCTGTCGTCAGTAACTGCGCTATCTTGATGTGAACACCTCTGGCTGTCACGCACGTCAGGAGAACTCGGTACGTCTACCAACTAGAACTGACATCAGTCCGAAGTAATCAATTCCGGTATAGGATAACGGTCGCTGATATGTTGCTAATCGGGCTAACGGAAGACTTCCCACTGCTAGAGGCTGCGGCACTGACAATTTCTACGAATGCGGTCGAATTCTGAGCGACTGGAGTGAGATTTGGTTCTTAATAGCTTTGTCGCCCATTCACAGGTATTAAAGGATCCTTGCATTTGCAATCGGCTGGATTTGGTAAGAGGTGTTGCCATAGATTGGTCTGGATTACTATATTCTCCGCCAACTTTAGCTCCTCTTAAATTAGTCTTATTGAGAACCCCGAAACATTAGTCCTTTAGCCCTCTTGATAGCTCCGGGCTAATGTTTCTGCAACTGTATGATGAAGAATACTGGGGCGGATTTCTTACATCGATTCACCTTGATTTTTATTGTTGTTAGGCCATTTGTTTTCGGAATATCATAGAAAATCTGATTAGCTCTTTGTCTGAAAGTCTGGCAACTTGTACATTTTATTCCTTCATCCGCTACGTTCTTCTAGGTCGGTAGCAATCTCCACTCATTCACTTGTTATCTAGTAACTTTATCTAGCAACTCGCTGACCCTGACAGTGACAAATTGACTGTAGCGAGGATAATCAGATCACAGCCAGCATACTACGTCACGGGATTCGGTCCAGAAAACGCTACATGCAATCTTCATTCGATGTGCTTTAACGATGTAATCGGAGAAACGCAGGCGAGCTCCAAATACGGTGGCCTTAAGTTCAAGTCGATGGCTTGAGAGGGTCTAACCGCGTTTTTGATCCGCATAATCTGAAATAGCAATTTTCACTAGCATCGCAATAAAAAAAAAAAGTGCAACTCCACGCGGACATTTCGAGTCGGTAAAATACTGACTTGGCGAACATTAGGCAGTGCTACAATCCATGTTATCCACCTTTCAGACAGCTTACATCATTGTCCCAGTCGCATTCTGAACGCCAAATTTCTTGGAGAAGGAGTAATTGGTGATGAGCCCCATCGGATCATTTATCGCCATCAATATCCATAGTACTTCACGAATTGTAGGCATCCTGACGCCAGAGAGCAGCTGCACATCATGCTGCGGTGACAGTTCAAACGTGGATGTGTCAGTTGTGGTATCCCACAAACCAAGCATTTTCAACATCAATGTGATCGAACCTAGCCTAGCTTCATAGTTTCTTCCTAGGTCTCAATACTTGCAAACATATCATCGACATAGCGTTCGTACTTGATTCACTCGATCGCTTTGGACACTGCTTTTCGAATCTTTCAGCGTTCCGATTCTTCACATAATGTGCACAGCTCGGGCAGCAAGCCGCTCCAAACATCAAGACTGCCGCTGCGTACACTCCGGAATCGTTGTCAGGTTTGCCGTCGTTCAAAAGAACTATCTGACTTCGCTGGTCCTGCTTCTTCATCTGGACTTGGAAGAACATTTCTCTAAACTCTCTAAACTAGTACAAAACTGCGATCAGTGAGACTAGCTGATTCGGCCCCGTCAGGAGGGAAAAGTTAAGCGAAACGCCGTTGACTTTCGCCGCTGGATCGAGCACGACCCTTAGTTTCACGAGAAAATCGGCAGATACCAACCATTCGAATGCTTCTCTACCTTCATCCGCTTCTGCAGCCATGCTAGACGCTTCTAGTCCATCCCACAGAATCTCCATCATCCGCACCTCATCCTTCGATGGTAGTAATTTGGATGGAGCTGAGATCGAGAATCACTCCTTCAGGGCTGCATTCAATTTTTTTTTGTTCATCTTTGACGCATAGGCAGATCATTAGCATAGCTATGATATAACGTCGTTTGCAATAATCACGATTTCCACAATTTACAGAGTTTGCATAGATTTCATTTCTTTGTTGGTTTGTCTGACATCAGTGTACATCAGTGATATTTGTAAATTTCTATTTTCACTACGGAAAATATTCCTTCTTTATCTAGTTCAGTAAAAAAAACATTTCAAGAGTTCTTCCAAAGAACTCACGATGAATATTCCTTGTGATTTTTCAACGAACTTCCGAGGTATTCAACCACGAGTTTTCCAGATATTCCACAGAGAATTCTCACGAGGATTTCTTCATGAATTATTACCGTACTTTTCCAGTGCTTTCTCCATGAACTCTTTTACCAGTCTTCACTGAGTTCCTCCAGTGATTCTCACAGAAAAATATTTCCGAGATAATGAGTTATTATTCAATAGATTTTTCTCAAAGCTACTTTAGGTTTTCCGAGCTTACCAAAAAATTTTTCAGTAATTTCCGCCGAGAATGTTTTATAACTTCTTTTAAAATTTCTCGATGAAGGTTCTCAACGTGTTTATTACATATAAATTGCAATTCCTAATCTGAAACATCATTAAGTTGCTTAATAATAATTTGTTTTTGGTTTAATGCAATTCCTGAGGGTTTCTCCAAGAAATTCTAGGAATTTCACCACAATTATCTGAATTTTTTTTTCGCAGAAAATTCTTTAAGTGTTCTTTGAAATATCCCCAAAAATCTATTTTATGTTGCTTTCCGCATCCCTTCAAAACTCACTCAGATATTATATATGAGTGATTCCAAGCAACAGCACCAAAATTTGGTAAATTTTTTAATTCATTTTTTTCTATTGAGCTGAAACTTTGCACAGTTTTCCAGTTCCATCTAAATCGTCATTTTCCGATATCAAATCTTCAAGTTGAGTTACGACTAACTTTTCAAAAGGGTGTATGTGAAAATGGTTCAAAAATATTCAAAAAGCTGCACAGCAAAAACAGTTCGTTCGATTGTTGGACAACTAAAGAAACAAAGTTAGACAACTAAATAAAGATTCCAAAAAAAATACACAGAGTGAAAAAAAAATTTTTTTTTTTGCATTAAAAAAACATAATTTTTGACACAAAAACTCAAACATCTCAAAACCATATCGGAACGTAATTTTTTGAGGGAAAACGGTCCATTATATTAGCTATCTACCATAAAAATTTGGTGATGGTAAACCAATAAACAAAAAAGTTATGACATTTCAAACATGTCACAATTTTCACATTTAGTAGAAAAAAAAAATTTTTTTCGGTGTAAATTATTATGGGAACCGCAGTTTGTTGCTGATTTTATTGTTAAGGGCCTTGCGTGAATTAAACATCGTTTTCATGTATTCATCAGTATTATGTATATTATATGTATAAATATTATGTATATGTATAAATATTATATGTATATGTATATATGTATAAATTAAAATAAATTAACAGATTACACGAAAATAATTTTTTTTTACCAGGATATTTTTTTTTTAGAGTATGATCGATGAGTTTCTAAATGTTATATATAAACTTTGAAGGCTTTGGATTTGGGTATGCGTTATGAGATCATGAAAACATTTTATTAATACTTATGTATTTATTTATTGTTATTCAATTTTTTTACAACAGATGTCGCTGATGGTACCGTGGCAAGACTATCTGCACTTGGTACTTCTGGTAACTCCTCAGTTGTTGTCGGTGCATCTAGTAATTCCTCAGTTGTTGTTGTTTTCGAACTTCCTGCAACCTGATCCACCGATGATGTACAGATTGCCCGTTTGTCAACGTTTAAACGGCAGGACGTACAAATGCGTAAATTTGTATTCAATGTAGACATTGGAGCATAACCAGCCGCTTTCAGTTTATCTATAGCTTTCGGTGAGATTTCGTAGCTCTTTCGAACACTTTTTTTCTGCAAACGGCCTGCAACAGTTGAGAAAGCGACTACTCATGTTGCTCGTTAGATTTTAATAAACAAAATCACTTTTAAGTTTTTACTGACTAGTTTGGTATCGTTTGCTTGACTGAAGAAAAATTTTACAATTAAATCTTTTATAACCATAGTGGTAGTATATTTTTAGCTTTTTCGTGAGTATGTTCATGGTATGTACCTATCATGTTTTTTATGTTGTTGAAGTTACTCGCTTTCTCCCAAATATGATTAACAAAGTCTATTCTCTACCAAGGCGGGTCTATACCCAGGTGTAATCAGATTTTAACTTTGTGGAGAAAACCAGCGCCGAGAAAACCGACCTGCTTTACGTACACTAGATCACCTGGGTATAGACCCGCCTTGTTCTCTACGAGGTAAACTTTTTGCAGGTAAACTAGTCGTATACCTGTATAGAAAACTTTTTTTGTAGCTTTTGTCTTCAATATTAGATTTCTTATAGGTTTCTTTTATCAAAAGGTTTCAACACTATTGAGAGAATTTTTCTTCAGTTACGTACAATAAAAAATATGACACTATCAAGACTTTAGATCACAACACTGGATCGCGTCTAACTTTCTAATAGATGCTATAATAGTTATGAATAATTAAATAAAATATCATGAAAACAACTTGTTAACCTCATGTGGTACCCTTAACAAAAAATTCAGCAACAAACTGCGGTCCTAAAAAAAATTAACAATGAAAAAAAAAAATTTCACTAAGTGTCAAATTTGTGAAATATTTGAAATGTCATAACTTTTGTGTTTATTGGCTTACCATCACCAAATTTTTATGGTAGATAGTATAATGGACCGTTTTCCCTCAAAAAATTACGTTGGTATTCCGATAGGGTTTTGAGATATTTGAGTTTTTGTGACAAAAATGATGTTTTTTAATGCAAAAAAAAATTGTTTTTACTGTGTGTATTTTTTTGGAATCTTTATTTAGTTGTCTAACTTTGTTTCTTTAGTTGTCTAACAATATTTTTGAACCATTTTCACATACACCCTTTTGAAAAGTTAGTCGTGACTCAACTTGAAGATTTGATATCGGAAAATGACGATTTAGATGGAACTGAAAAACTGTGCAAAGTTTCAGATATTTTTGAAATGGTCGATCAGAATCGACTTGCATGCTTCCGTGGAATCCGTGTTCTTCATTTCAATTCCAAGTCCAATTCACTTCAACAATCAACTCATGTGCTGAATTCTAAGTAAGTATATGAGTACTAAACCAGTTGTTCACCACTGCATTCTCAACATTCCGGTGTCAACAAACCGTGGGAGCATTACAGCATTAACTATCCGAAACATAGTTCATTACAGAGACACTATCCAAAACACACATTCCGAGAACACCGTCTAGGCACTTGGCTGCAACGATGTACTAGTGTCACTCAATCAACTGCTAACATACCAGATCGAAACAAGAAATCAACATCAACAGACAGATATAATTAATTCATATCGTTCCCCCTTCGAATTGAGTCAAGAGGCAATCTGTCGTTGAACGGTAAATAGACGACAAGAGGCACAAGACAAGGTAACGAGTGGAGGCAAATCCAACAACCATTCAAAGTGGTGCACCTAAAGTTTAATTGAATCTCATACTTTTTTTTGCCTCTCTTTTGGACATTACCGACTAGCATCCGTCTTCAAGGTAGAGTAGCATAAATGATTCTATGCACGCGATTGACTGCTGCTCTCCGGGCAGGTTAATGATGGACGATTTATTATAAGACGGAGCACGTGAACTGGAGGTGTGCCACATCTCCTAATGAAGAATGCCTGCTCATGTCTCGGATCGTGATCGAGGGAATTACTTCAAATCATGAATAATTTTAATTGTAATGTAATGGATTGACACTGAACTTTGAACGGTGTGGATGCGAATCGCATGCATACTTTGTAGGGGCTTTTGCATGAAATAGTTCCTCCGAGCAAGGGTACGAACTGCGAGCAAAAAGAACTGGAAATTCCACTTCACCTTTGCGCAAGGTATATGTTCGCGACTGCGTTGCCCATTCGGATTAATTTGTTAAGCGTCATCAGGAAAAATTTATTGAAATGGTTCCGTACCAGGAATGGCGAGCGTTGATTTCATTCACTGTAAAACAGGATACCAGCTGTTTCTGAGTAGGTGGATGCGCAATCGAACTCGGGCTCTTAATTTGGATTGCCTGGTCAGTTCAATGCGGAGGGTTCACCCGAGCAAAATATTTCATTTCCTCGATCCACATCTTAACGTTATTTGTAATACCTTTGTTATTTCAATTCCTATCCTATCCTATTCCTATCCTATTCCTATCCTATTCCTATCCTATTCCTATCCTATTCCTATCCTATTCCTATCCTATTCCTATCCTATTCCTATCCTATTCCTATCCTATTCCTATCCTATTCCTATCCTATTCCTATCCTATTCCTATCCTATTCCTATCCTATCCTATTCCTATCCTATTCCTATCCTATTCCTATCCTATTCCTATCCTATTCCTATCCTATTCCTATCCTATTCCTATCCTATTCCTATCCTATTCCTATCCTATTCCTATCCTATTCCTATCCTATTCCTATCCTATTCCTATCCTATTCCTATCCTATTCCTATCCTATTCCTATCCTATTCCTATCCTATTCCTATCCTATTCCTATCCTATTCCTATCCTATTCCTATCCTATTCCTTTCCACAGATTACCGCATTCAACCTGAGCATTTTTAATCGGGTTGCCTCCTGGCACGTATTTTATGACACTTGCATTTTATGGCCGATTTCTCGGAACCGACAAGTCTCTCAGGAATTTAATCAGCAGTGTGAACTCTGTTGCACTCCGGTAGAAATTCTTCCTGCTGCTGACTCCTACCTCTTCCGAGCCTCACAACAGATAACTGCAACATATGACGGCATGCACTGAGTTTCGGACTTGCTCCACCATGGTTGGTAAAATTGGCTGCAAGCACCACACACAGAGTCGAGATCTTCAATTATGATATGCATTTTGCTGCCTACCGCTCTGAGCGCTGATGGCGTAGGAAGAAACAAAGCTTCTCGTTACATTGGATACCGTTTTCAAGCCACCATTCGTTTGGATCTGATGCTCGGTGGCAGGTTTCGCTTCCACCCTTCTACCCACCTCGCCACCGAACTGAATCAAAGTGCAAAATTTCGCAATTAAGTCCAAAAACAAAAATAACGTCCAACATGAACTTGCTCCGCTCGTAAGAAACAAGTGAATAAATTAGCGCAACTAGTCGCGACAGAAAACGCAAACTGCACGCAAAACGATGACGAAGACTTCGACGACGACAAGCGACGAACCTGCGTCATTCAAAGAAGATTGTCGCCTTAGGTACTTATAGTGAGTGCCACGCGAAGTCATCCCTATTTGGAAGGTTGGCACAGGTTTAGCCCCGGTGCACTGCAGGGCAGTGTTCTTGAACTAGCAGACGATTATGGAGCTTGTTGTAGGAGCGTAAATGCAATTCAATCCTCTGCATTTGATGTGTAGAATATTTACACCTTTGGAGTGGGTAACGGATTTGAAGTGATTATACAACCGGAAAGCAGTCGTAAAATTTGAATTTGTAGAAGACGGTATGTTTCGGATTTGAACGTTTGTCATAGAAGGAAATCCTGAGAGAATTTACAGAAGATGTCCTCAAGCAGTTTGCGGAAGAGCTCCTCAGTAAACTGTATATTAATGTCATTCAAAATATCTGGAGAAATCCTCACAGGAATCCTCCGATATTTAAAGTCATATTATTTAATTTCCCATTAAAATAATGAACGAATGATTGAAAGGTTATTATTTTTTTTTTTTAGATTGAATCATTTATCCAGTTTATTACCAAAAATGAGTTCGATCTTTCTACGGTCGCTTACTAATGGTCCATAATTTATAATCACATACAATTAACATTCTCTCAAAACATACCTCAATCCCACAACTGTTCGCAATCGCACTTCATCGACAAGTGCTCGAAAATTAAGTGTAGTAAAAACTATTCTCAGCATCTCGTTTACCACCGCTGATTAAGCCCGGTAAACCGCGATTTCATTGGCCTCTTGCACTGCTACCCATACACCAAAATATAAAAAACATGCTATCTCGTTTCTTCCCACGCCTCGTCACCATCCGTGAGCAGCGAACTGCAACAACCGGTGGTGTCTATGGCGAATTTGATCGTAATGATTGATCGTGTACGGGTTAAGCATAACCGCCAACCAACCGAACCACACCGCCCTCCCCCAAAGCTAAGAACACGATTTAAATGTTGGCTATTAATAGAGTCTCTACAATCCATAAATGGCGAGGCTCGCTGTCGCTGAATGACTGACTGGTGGTTGCACCTTCCACTCTGTTGCGTTCGGGTTTTCTTCGCTTTGCTTCCAAATAGCAACTCTGCGGGTTAGGTGAACCAATAGCTAAGGGCATAGGCAGCAGCAGCAGGTGGCACCCGCCGTGCTCGCGACTGGAAGCCCAATGCAATGACAGTGCAACAACAATGAACAGATGTTTGGCCTGACGAAGTCTAGTCGAGTCGAGGCCGCGCTCCATAACTCCATGAGAAAATCTGTCTACGAGTGACCTTGCGAAACACGCGAACTTTTCAGCGAGGCATTTGGCGCAACCAGGCAGGGGGGCGAATGGTGAAACTCAGCGGTTGCAAATTTGTGGCATTTGCAGGATGCTCAAAACGGTCGCTCTCGGAGGACCCAAAAGGGTAAGATCGACATTTTCTCGACGATGGGCCGAGAAATAGCCTAATGATCTCGTGGTGGCAACAAATGCTGATTGCTGATCGTTAAAAGGGTTTTACGATTAAATGTTTCTAGACCCATGCTCATTAGCGAATTCAATATTTCCCAACACTTGTCACACAATGAGTGGCTCCCATTCTGGTCACGTTTGCAATCATCCACATCCGAAACGACCGCCAATCGTCTGTTTTGCTACACCTGATCGCACGCTTAATGGCGGATCGTTAAATTATATCCGACTCTGATCTCGTTAATATCGATTGTTCGATTTTTTTATCCACTTCCTCACAAAAACTGCAACGGAGGCGATAAAGCCAAACAAAACACCCCTCGAAACACGATCAAACCATTTAAAGGCTTTCATAGCAGCTCTGCCGCATCTGACGCAACGCAAGTCGTACCTACATCGATGCTTTTTAACCTCGGCGATCATATCGAACAAACAAGCTTCGGTTGATACTGGTTTTATGTTTGACGCAAAGTTACGCTGAACGGCGATTACTTCCGGACGCAATTACATTCGATTGAAAGATTTCGCTCTTACTTCAGTGCTACTGTAGAAGCTACTGAAACCCTTGCTCCACTATCAACTAAGGATCTATTTCTTTCCGTCGTATTATGCAACAAGACCAGAAGCAGCTTGCAGCTGCTGTGTGGATGACTATTGGCACGGCTTGGGACGAGTTTCGGGCTTATGTGCGGAATACAGGCACAGATTTGATTGATTCTCAATTTCCTGTAGGCGCAAGCGATGCGAAAGCTTTGCTTAATCAAGATCCAATCTAAGGGAAATGAAATACTACCAGCTATTGGATCCAGATACGACTTTTTCCAAATTATTGGTCCATGTGGGTAAGGACTAAGGCAGCGATACTGACTTATATGCTAATCGTATGATGATTTTCTTTAATCTTTAAACTCAAAACAACCTCGAACTCTTAAATCACAAATCCATTCAATTTTCTTCGTACTGCGCTAATTATATTGAACGGAATTTCAGATAATTTGCTGTTTCGGAATTTTTATTTATGAATAAGCGCATTGCGGGTTAGCCTACATTTCAATGTAATTAATTGGAGAAAAAAGCTCTGAAGTGTATTCATAAGCTTATCGAATTTCTAATTGTGGTGAGGTACTATGGACGGCACCGTATATACATGTTCCCCATGCGTAAAGTGCCTAGAAATTATACTAGAGCATGTGGTTCGTGAAAAACTAAATTCGGTGGCATGTATAATTTAGATTGCTCTGCTTTCCCAGATTGTCATTTCTCCGAATGTCATTTCCTAGAATCTCATTTCCCCTAATGCCAGTTCCCCAAATGCCCCTTCTCGCCCAAAAGGGATGTAGGGAAAGTGTACCAGTTATGGCCATAGTGGTTCCCTATTTTGCCATACGTGATATTTTGATAACTTTCATACTTTAAGGACTTTTCATTTTATAAAGTGGACACTTTGTTTTTGCTATATCTTTTTCATTTATTGATAAAATCACAATCGGTTTTCTGTGCTTCGTTCAACTATTGTTCCACAAAGTTATGGAGAAATAAAATCTTACAAAATGATTTTGGTTGAAGAAATAAAAAGTTTTTCTAAAAACTTCTAGGAAAAACTGTTCGTCAAAGCTAAGCATTATTTTTCGAATAACAAAAATCCTATTTTTTATGAACAAATTATATGTTGGTATCCTTTATCATTCTACTAAAGATAGCACTTTAAAAAATATGAATAATCTTCCTTCGTTCCCTGACACTTGGTCATTGCAGTGATTGATCTTTTATGGTCAAATTTGCTAAAACACCATATTTTTACTCCCAGCAAAAAAGTAAAGTAAAAATCGTGTTGAAAATTGGTTTATACTACTAAAGAAACTATATTTGTATAAAAGAGAGCAATATCGCAAGTCTTAACCGCAGTTTTAGGTATAAATTTATCGCCTTATGGTCGTTTTATTAAAAAATCTCATACTTTTAAAATCTTGTACGCCTATTTATCGATCTACTGCAAATTGCAATCGTTTTTCTCCAAATATTTTGAAAGGTAATCTCAGAATAACACATTATGAAAACAGTACGTGGAAAATAAATTTGATTTTATAGCAGCAGTGTTCCCAACTTTGATGATTGTGGTTGTGCTTCGGAGGCTGTTCTGGAAATAAAGCATTTGTTTTTCTATTGTGCTTTTAATGCGTCGGGAGGACCAGATTAGCAACTCTATGAAGGCGTAGGTTATTTTCCATACTAAAACTATAGTATTACTTCCATCAGGACGTTCTTTAAACCTACAAAAATTAATCATATCAGTTTCATTGACATTTAAAATATTTTCTCTAGAAAAATGGATGAAAAAATGATTTTATGATATTTGAAAAATTGTTGCTTCAAATATAACCAGATATTTTTCTGCAGGCTTTTGATTGATGGTGCTTTCGAAGTACAAGCCTTTCTTTAAAATAGAAAATATAGATTGTTGAATTTTCCAGTCAATTTCTAATAATAATTGTATTTGATAACCTCAAAAAATCGACTGTTCTACACGTTTTGGCTTATTAGTTTGAAATTTAATTATTTTTGTGGCTTTTCTATTATCACAATATTGTACTATATTAGTCGATCGATGTACAGAAAACCGATTCCGATTTCATTGATAAATCAAAATGATATTGCATGTACAAGGTGTCCACTTTATAAAATGAACAGTCCTTATATATTAAATCTTACTACTACAATGTACAATATTTTTTAAAATGTAAAAAAGTCAAGTAATCCTGTATGGCGAAATAGGGAACCACTATGTCCATAACTGGTACACCTACCCTAGTTGAAAACGAAAAGAGATGACGTTAAAAACGACGCAAGAATAGTCTTTAGTGACAGAACTAGAAAGAATGATAAGCAATTGAAAGAAGCAGTCATTCTTGACTTTACACATACAGTCAGTGACATAAGTTAGTAACCAAATTCTGTTTTTCCATACAAAATGCCCAAGTTTGGGGTGCTGCATCTCAGCTTCTGGTAGTCCGAATTGGCTGACGAACTACAAATAACATGAGATTTTGTCTGTAAGGGAATTATTACATTGCAGTCATTTTGCAAAGAGTTTCAGAGGGTTGTTCAAAGACAAAAGTAAGTAACCAAGAGACTTTTTAATTTATTGCGAAAGCGGTAAGTTGTGGGTTGTTGGTCTGTTCCGCAAAGTTGTTCAATTTCAGAAGTCACACAAATTTGCAGAACACACCAACTTTCCACGACTTATCGTTTTTGAATTAAATTAAAAAGTCTCTCGGTTACTTACTTTTGTCTTTGAACAACCCTCTATGTAAAGCTCTATGTAAAATGATTGCAATGTAATAATTCCCTTACAGGTAAAATTTCAAGTTATTTGTAGTTCGAGTTGAGATACAGCACGCCAAACTTGGGCATTTAGTATGGAAAAACAGCATTTGGTTACTAACTTCTCTAGTAGACATCTAGTTCAATCTGAGAAGTTTTGGACAGGAATGCAACATTTTACCTCAAAATGTGTCCAATAGGAACGTTTTCCATAGTTATTAGCGTGGACGTTTCGCTTAGTAGACATTTAACGTTCAAGAATCCATCATCGCAATCATCGTTATAATCATCGAATCTTCAAATACATTTTTTCTGGTTAAATCTTAAATTTACTCGCTGAAAATATGTTCACTGTGTTTTTGTTGAAGATTAAAATACAATGGGCAAAACAAAAAAAACTCCTTTTTAATTCTAATATTGATAACGAATCCTGTCCCCTTAACTTCGATAATTATAAAACTTATGGGTATCATTATGCCCCTATATATCTCACGTTTAGTATCATAAGGCCGTAACTACAGTGATCGATTGTTTCTCAATAAATACCGACACGGTAAAGCTTTCAGTGAACGATTGGTCCTTTGAAGGAATCAACACACTAGTCAATGCTCAGTAGTGGCACAGTTGAAATACGTTCCTGACGAAAAGTTTTTCCAGACTGAATCGGGAATCGAATTCACACTTCTTGGATCGATGAGATTTTGGTTCTCACTTGGCCCAATTGCTATTGATTAAAAGAATAATAAATCTTTGATAACGAGAATATGAATTCAAATGAAAATCAACATTCTATAAAATAGGTATAAGGGATTCATTTGTCGGATCTTCATTTTGAATTTTTCTGGCCAAGAGTGAGAGTGATCCATTTGACGAAAAGCTTCTTTTGACTAGAAAGGGAAGGATGGTTTACTGCGTTACACTTATAATTCGTGTAAATTACTGCCGCCGTTAGCGCACGGTTATGGGGCCCACAACAGAACACATTTTCCTATGGGAAGCGTGCGAGTGGTCACCGGTTTTTCAGTTCTGTTGCCTAAACGGTAAAAGATACCACTTTGGCGTCTACGAACGAAAGTTAGAGTATGGATTGATGAAACAAAAAACATTTTTTCGAAAATTTTTTATGATACAGACGATAGTTTATCCGCTATTTTTCTGACAATATTGTCTATGGTGAAAAATTTTCCGGGAAATGTTTTTCTTTTTATTTTTTTAATAGATTGCTGAGAAAATTTCCTTTCGATTTCACAAAAAGACTATTGTTCTACGATGCGTAGTTCATGAGATATGAATTTTTGAAGTTTGAGGTATATAGGAAAAACGTGAAAAACCATCTAGAGTTTTCCGGGAAAATAGGCCACTATAATATTTTTGAATATAACTTTTGGTCATGTTTCCACGACCTCTATTTCTGGTGAAAATTTCATACAAATCGGAGAACCTCCGGCCTAAACCTGTCCGATAATTAAAAAATGGATACAAATACAATGTGACAAAACAACTTGTTTTTTTTCGATTTTTGTAGAATAATCTCACAGATTTTGGTAAGTTGATCGAAAGTAATTATCATGTGGTAACTCGAAATTGCCAAAGAAGTCGAATGTGACAAATATGCGTTATGAGCAGTGCATGTAGCGTCGCAAAAAAAAACGTTTTGGATTATCGTCTTTTCCTACATAATAGAAATAAACAAAACAAGAATCACTTTGTAAACCTGGACGCGTCCTTATAATCGCAAATGTAGGGAAAGAATGTTAGTTGAACATCGTCTTAAGAAGATCCAGAGAACCCAAACTATATTCATAGAACAGTAATTCCCAAACTTTTTGAAATTGCGAATCCCTTTGAAGTTCTGCAAACATCCCGCGTACCCCCTACAAATAAATGTTCTCGAAATGATAGTTTATGGAAACTTTTCAAAGATCTCATTATAAATCAAAAGAAATTCTTGGTATAGCACCCAAAAGTCATATCTGTAATTCCCCACAGATAGTGCAAAATTCTGCCAAGATAATATGGATCTACTAAGAATCTTGGCAAGACTGCACCATGTCTAAAAGGTATAAATATATTTGAAAGATTTTTAAAAGTTTCACTAGATTCTACGAAGCACTCGCCAAGAAATTTTAGAAATTTAGGTTTTTTATCTTCCAATCATCCTCACTGAAAGCTGTTCTGAATAGTTAGAGAAATTTACTAATGGACTTCTAAGGAGATAACTAACGACTTCTTGGAGAAATAATTAAAAATTTTGCCAGTAATTCTTCAAAAATCTTGTCAGATATTCGTGAAAAACCTTCGCAGGAATCTTTAAGGATCATTCACGCATATATGAGTTAGAAATCTAATCAGTCCTGCTGATAGATTCGTGATGATTTCGTCAGTAATTTAAGAAGGAACAGTGGACAATGTCTTCAGACCATTCAATATTTTGCCAAGGAACCTGCAAGATTTTTTTAAGGATCTTGCCAATAAATTGAAGACTTTTGCTAAGGATCAGGCGGAAACAAAACCAAGTATTTCATATGGATCCCCAGAGACCTTGGGAATAGTAGTAGTTTTTATTTTCAAGTTCGCACTCGGAAAAATGTTCATGCAAAGCCGGTGAGATAAAATTCAACTTGTATTCTCCTATTAACAGAATGCTATTACAAGTATGTGTAAGTGTTCGTAGTTCAGTGTAGAGTATTTTTGAGATTTTGTTTTTATTTGAATCGTAAATTTTGTAAAAAGACAGTGCAGGTAGTGTCCGTATATGTTGTGCAGTTTTCTCCGTCAGTTAGTCCCATGTTAGGCCATAGTAGAACAGTCCACCGTATTGTACCATCATCCACCATCAACTTCATTAAAACAGTTTCCAATACCCACCACCAGAGCGGCGAATAGGATAAGATTGGTAGCCAAAACGGGAAAAGAGACATTAAACCAATATGGACCGTCTAACGGATACGATGTTTCCCGAAATGTCTAGGTCACTGACCGTACGTCTAAGGACAGTGACCTAAGAAGCATCACGTCACTAATCAAATAACCATCAACCGATAAGGTTTATTTAATTTTGCTCCAGCAGTGTGAATTGGTGGAAAAGAAAGTGGTGAAGTGTGTCGTGCGGAGATGGACAACAGAGCCCCGCTGTTTTGGACAGAACTTCTGGCGGTCCATCAACCCCTCCCCCCCTTACGTTGGGCAGTTCCGGCGAAGACGCCGTTGACCGAGTCCGTCACCATACTCGGAGGCCCGAGGAATGGACGAGAAATGCCGCCATCGTCATCCCAAATGGAAGGAGAAGAAGAGAAGCCGACGATCAGCGTAGACGCAGCCATGGAGAAGGTCGAGGTGATGGATGGTGGAAGAAGAGGGGCCCCGAAGAAGTTAGAAGAAAAGGACAGGTTAGAGTAGATTAAGAAAGTGGGTTAGCTGTGAAAGTTAAGACCGGAAAAGTCCGGAATAAATGTAGTTTGTGTCGAAACCAAGTGACGTGAGTTTTTATGTGTGACAGTGCGATCATTCCCTGCCTCGCGAAAATCTGTAGTGAATAAGCATGCCGACCCTGAGGTCATGTGTCAGGGAGTCTCAGGAAGGCTCCCCTCTGAGCTGACCAGCAGCTACATATGTTATCAGTAAATATGTAGGTAAGAATCAAAATAGGCAAAAGTTTTCAAACAAAAATCTGAAGCATAAAAAATAATTATTCGCCAATCTTGAAAAAAGATTTTTATTTTCGAAGGTTTCGTGATCTCCTAAAAAATCATCCTAGTGGTCCGTACCCCACGGGTGGGGAAGTTTTGTCATAGACGTTACGGTATAGGGTAATTGTGTCGTATAGCTAACACACATATCCTATACCGTAACGTCTATGACAGAACTTCCAAACTGGTGGTTCACGGACCCCTAGGGGGGCATGATGATTTCTTAGGCAGTCACAAAGGAGGGTCTCCATTCATCAATAAGGAGCATAATTGGTAACATTTATGAATTTATGTATCAATATTGATTTTGAGTTTACCTGGTGTATCTGGTTCATTTCTGAAATAGATCTTTCAATTAGTATAATTGAAATAAGAAAGAAAACATCGACGCTAATGCGGTCTGTCTTTGGTCGTGATTATTTGTGGAGGAGCAGGTGACACAACTGAGCTAATTACAAATTCATTAGAGGTCTTTTCAATACTGTAAGATGTCTAACAACACAGTTAAAGCTTCATTACGCATTACTTACATCATTACGTTCTAGTTATTCTTCAGGCGCTGTAAGTAGCATTGTAGGGACCCAAATAGTCATAGAGGTAAAAATGCACAGCTATTCAGCAAGACCAATCTGAGGATCATGGGTTCGAATCCTTTTTGGAAATTTTCTTCACATGGCATACAGGGTGTCCGTATTTTATCCGAAAAACAACTTTTGGTCTCTTGTTGAAAACAGTGTCCATGTACCTCTTTTGAAGCTTCTTCACGTTAACAAAAAAAAATCTGTGTCATTATGCACGAGTGCCGCCAGTCATTCAAGATATATTTTGCCTCTAAATTCTAAAAGAGATGAGTTCAAATGTCTTGTCATTATTTCAAATGATCTACTCTTATCAAACTAACTGAAGTTTTTTTTTTCGTTTCAGGTAAAAATATTTCTCTGCATAAAAACTGTTCGACGGTGGATGTAAGTTGATCATTTATTCCATTTTTATTTACACCATGGTGGTGAAAAATATTTCAATGTTCCGTTCTCAACCGTTCTCTATAACGACTTTTCCCTATTACGACGGTCCCTTGCGATGTCGTTATTACAAGCTTAGACTAGACTAGACTACTATGCTCTTCATGAACGCATAATTGTCCCATGTGAATAAAAAATCCATCTGCACTTTGGAGCTACGTTTTAATAAGCATTTTCCATAGATATTTGAAAAAAAATGTCTAACTGTCTTATAAGTCACTTTAAGTAATGGCTTGGTGAGTTCAATTAATGATAACACCTTTCTAATTATGAATTTCATCAGCTGTTTGTAATCAGAATTAAAGTTTCCAGAATATGAGGCAAAAGAGAGGAAGCGTCTGGAATAGCAATCAGGGTAGGCTACAAATTTCTATGATTTAAAATTATTCAAGTTGCGAAATCAAAGTCTTTATTGAAATTTTAGAGATAACTTTCCATTATACGGTTGAACAGAAAGCTACCGCAGCTATCACATTACTGATTTTCACAAAGCATCATCGATCGGCTGGAAACCACGCTAATGACTGTTTCTTCTGTTTTACAATGTTTGGACTCTCCAGGCATACTTTGATTAGATGGTTTCGTTCAATGATTCAATGATTTTCAAGCTTGCGGTAGAACTTTGACAGCTGCGGTAGAACTTGGCGGCTACCGCAGAACGGAAAATTGCCAAAAAACCGTAATTCTAACATTTGATAGTAAAGTGTTTTTGAAGCTTGATAATGAATGATTTATTGCCTATGCTTTGTGTGCTCATAAAATAGTGAGCTAATTAGGTGAATCACGAATTTTATGAAGATGTGTCCACTAATCTCCATAACATTTCCAGTAGCACTACTAGAGATTAATTCGTCAGTCAAAATTCACCTAATGAAATCCATCATCTGTTAAACACTGTATGGCCGGTTGATGAGAGAATACCATTACGACGTCTGCTATGTCCACAAGCCATTGGCATTCACGCAGCGCTTCTGTGTCGGAAGCCCACTCACCTACCGGTACATATTGCCTCCACTTCTGGTAGTGGTTCGTCATGGTGCTCAAGCTTCGGTATCACGCGAAGCATTCGTAATAATAAATCGAATAAATTGTAGCAGTTTTCATGAATTGACTCCCATGTTATGCAGCCCACCCGTTGCGGCCATTGGGTAGGTATGCTGCTCCAGGGCGAGGTGGTAAATCTGATTTGAATGACCGATTCGGAAATCATCATCGATCATGTTTTGCTCAATTCGTTTCAACCTTTCTTCGGGTGTGAATCATCAACGGAGCAGGTTGGTGGCACACAGAAGCACTTGCAGATTACAAACTTATACGACTCATAAAAAATCATTCAACTGCACATATAGTTAGCTGCAATAAATTATGCGATTTGATTACCATGGATAATTGCTACCATGGGGCACCGGTTATGGTGAGCATTTGAGTGGTCCATTTTATTATAGCTATATATTTAGCTACGGTCACGTAGTAGAAGAGGACAATATAATACAAAATCTATTTATATTTTTTTGTAAGATGACAAACACAACACAACAATAGCACAAAATCAGCACCATAACCAATCAACTTCCTCAATACTCTTTGCAGAGAAGACAGGGTAACCATGATACTTTACCCCACCCTTTTTGTGAGAGTCTAAAACATTTATTCATATTGTAAGAAGTTCTTTAGAAGGTGATGAGTGGTCGTAAAGTCTCCAAGGAATTTTCGAAAACGTTCTTTTGATTGACAATGCTTTCGAAAACCTGAGTAACTTGAGTTTCAATTGGACTTGATTCAAAATTGAAATAAGATATATCTAAAAGAGCACTCATCAAATATAATTCAGCCGTTGGAATTGCTTTGTGAATCATTCCATGATCGATTTTTTGCATTAAAGTCACCAGTGACAACAGATTTTGACTTATTGCGAATCATTTTCCACAAGTAAGTTAGAAGCGAATTAACTTGCTGCTCATTGCATTGAAAAGACAAAAAGGCAGCTTTGAAAATATATTTACCAAACTGTGTTTCAACAGAAACAACCAAAGCTTCAAAAACTTTTGTTTTAAATGACGAAAAAGTAGATGTTTTACACTTCTATGAATGATGATAGCAATTCAACCACATGCTCCATCCAGTCGATAACTACGATAAACAAGAGAGTTTGGCTCTTTTTTGAGTTTGGATCCAGGTTTCAAATAAATTTCAGTAGTTTACTGCTATATATATGTTATTATCTGTTGGAAAATTACTCTTCTAACAAAACTACAAACTTCCACCTACCCGGCTACCCGAGATCCGTAGGGTATTAGGTTCTGTGACTGTCCCTCATTAGTTGCTATGCTTTTTAACTTGTGTGTACCACTTTGCCAACTTTTATTACACCGTTTTTATTTGTCTTGGACAACAAACCTAATGCTCCCCTGGAAACATGGGGCTTGTTATTACCTCTGCGAAAAACTTCGTGAAACAATTTTGACGTTTTGAAGTTTACATGTACGAAACAGGTGTCAAATGTACAAATTGAAATTAAAACTGCGAAAAGAAACTACGTGCTCCGGTGGGGATCGAACCCACGACTCCCTATTCGCTAGAAGGGCGCTTCAACCTACAAGCTGTGGAGCCCCTTGAGAGACCCCGACGCTCAAAGGCGAACTAAACTCTTTAGGCGGGAATTGCCTACAACTTGCTCATAAACCAATCGTGCAATTCGTAAAACGAGTTTTAAGTGTGAGCATTTTTTAGAAGAATCAGGTTGTGAATTCTATGAGCTTCCCGTCTAAGATTTTGTAAAAATTGGTACTATGTTTTCTTCATAATCCCACAAGATTCATTTTGAATTTATTCCTCTGGATTCTATGAGAATTCCTCCCAGGATTTTAGCAGATCCCTGATTATGATACTGTCAGAATTTCATCAAGAATGTCGTGACGATTCTAACACAGAGCCCGTTGAAATGGCTGGGGTAAGATCAAATGGTTAGGTATTACAACTAAATTTAATAGTTATATGTAATTCATCTCTTAAATCAAACTAAGCAAAGTTTTAAGGAAGGAAAACCTAATAGCATTCATTGACATTATGTCCAAAACTTTAAAGTTTATCTTGCCTCAGCCGTTTCAAATTTCCCTACAATAAATTATTTTATAAGAATCATATTCTTACCTCTACCTGAAAAGTGTTTTTGGCTTCTCTCTGTTGATCAACTTCTGAAACTTATCTGAAAATCCTGTCCAGCAAATGTGCGAATCATGTCCGGAATACTATAAGAATGCTAAACACAAGCGCAATAAAAAATGCTATAATTTTATTAGAAATTCGCATAAAATTATATCTGGATTTCGCTTATGCTGATGCGAAAACCATGAGTTAGAGTCTATTAAAATTGTACCTAAGTTTTCCGTGAAATATGTTTCCAACATTATTAGAGATTACTGTTCAAGATTTTATGAAGAAAATAACAAACCTTTCTGGCAATCCAATCCAGATTATGCCAATAAATCTTACAGGTTTTTTTTAATTTATAAGGTTCAACCAATGACCCAGTAAAATGATGATTGATAAATTTTTGCTACAATCTTTTTTCAAGCTTAACGGAAATTCAGATTTGTCAACCAAAATGAAAAAAAAAATCAGGAGGGAAATTGTGTTTGAGAACTGGCTTTATTGGAAATGGTCTATTCTTAAGAACGTCACTCTGGTAAATAAATGTCTGATAAAAATTATTCAGTCACACAAATTCAAAATTGATTTACTTTGATTCATCCACAAACTTTTTATAACTGTGTTGTGCGGCAGACGACTATACTAATTCTTCCGGTTGTCGTATACTGACAAATAAAAACTTGTGACAAATTGTTGGTAAACCGATTTCTTTGATTAGATAAGGCTGATGAAACGACTAGCGCAGTTTTTGAAAAAGTGTAAATAACTGAAATAAGTCGGTTTATTCTGCATGCGTTCTGTGTTCGTTTAGTTTGCATGCGAGTTCAGGTTTTCGCCGGAGTGATATTTTGCTTGCGTAAAATGAGCAGCGCAGTCAAGGTGGATGATCAATTTGGTGAGTTCGTTTCATGCTTTTGTTTTTAGGTGAAGATAAATCGAAGCCAAACCTCAAATTTGAGCTGGATATTTCTGGTGGTGACCAATCGATTAAGTTTTCAGCTTAAATTGATGTTTGGTTCTCCAGATTTGTGCTCTTGAAAATTTTAGGTTTGGCTTCTTCACCTTAAATGTACAATATATTATGAAACGTATTCCAACAGTGGGAATGTTACTTAAATGAATTGATTTAACAAAATATGAATAGTTTGTCACTGTAATTGTTGACATAAAACCCCATACCTTTCCCTTTACCTGGTTTTTATCATTATAAAAAGTAACCTTTGAATGGTTCGACGCTTAAAGTGATGACTTACCGTATTTCACGTTGTCTTTAGAGTACTGATAGGTGATTCTTTTAAACTGAGGTTGCCTGAATCGCATCACATACTAAGGTGGATCCTGCTCATGTAGCTATGATCCCACTCCACTTACAAAACTCCTTCCCATGACAACCATGGAGAAGCAGAGGTGAACTCGGTATCTAGTAACAATGGATGTCACACTAACATTCTTTCCCTTCCCCGATGACCGTAAGAACGTGGCCGCCGCCGTAATTGACTTTTTAATGTTTAGAGTTCTTGCAAGTATACATTGAAGATGGAAAGCTTCTCCCAAACTACATCTCTTGGTTCTTTGTTTCATCTTCTTCTTAGCATTACGCCATTACTGAGACAGAGCCTACTTCTCAGTTTAGTGTTCTGATAAACACTTCCACAGTTATTAACTAAGGAGCTTTCGTTGCCTACCCAGACAACCAGAAATCGCATAAAAGTTTACGTAATAACTCGTTTATTCATACAAATCACATCGAACCCGCAAAACACGGTGGATAAAATCGTCAGATTGATGAGTTTCGTCGCATAAAACGCTCTTTTTCTGAGTTCATATTTTGTTTCGTCCCGTACACTCGTACAAACTAAGTCGATTCAATCCGTAGCAGCTGTCAAATCAACATTTGTTATCATAAGTTAAGTCGCATATGATTACAAGTTAGTTCTTTGGAAAATTTGTACACTCGCATTGTGAGTGGCTTCATGACACCCAAGCAGGACAGTTCGGTTTTGCGTCGTCCGATAGATTTTGCTGACAATTTCGCGCGTGCTTTCGTTGCCGGAGATTTTTTTTCCCTGTTTTGGAGCGTCTTGCTGGGTAGGTATTTGGGAAGGCCCAAGCAAGACGGTTTGTTTTCGGAACGCCAAGAAGTTTTGCTGTCAGTGTCAGTTTTGTGTTCAGTCGAGAATGGATTATCAACTGGTGAGTTCGTTTCATGCTTATGATAACACATTTTTTCTTGAAAGCGTAACTTTTATGAAATATTAAAACAAACTTTGTATGGTCCGTCACTATATGTGTCGGCATTATGCTTTTTTCTTATACAATTTCAATATACATACATTTTTCTCCTTTTGACATTATTAAAAATTATCTTTTGAATTGTTCGACATTGTGAATGTTGACGTATTTTCTAAAACTTCTACCATATCGAGACAAAATGCTCAGTAATACTCATATGTAATTTTCAAACAAACTATGTATGGTTCGTCACTACAAGTGTCGGTATTATTTCTGTTTCATATAATTTAAAATATATACATGTAATTTTCAGTTTTCGTCACTAATAAAAACGTCTTTTGAATTGTTCGACATTATAGATGTTGACGTATTTTTTCCAAATACTTCTTGAGACAAAAATACAAAACTAGCTTTAAATATAAGTCGTATATTTCCCCCTTGTCCATGGATCGCATCACCGACCAGAGGTGACTCCCAGATCTTTTCCTCCCTCACTAATAAAAACCCTTCCCGTGGTGATTGTGGAGATGCAGAGGTATTCTCGGTCTCTAGAAGCAACAATCATTACACCCTAAAATTCCTTCCCCATCCCAACTGACTGTAAGGACTTGGCCGGCGCCGTTATTGATCAATAACATTAGATCTGCTAAAATTGTACTTCGAGAGTAAGCGGAAACTCCCATCCCTTATTCATTTGGATCGTAGTGCAATTCTTACCAGTTCCGATCAATCACGGAGTAGCAACCATTGACATGTGCAGTCAGTCTATGCTATGCTATGCTATGCTATGGAAAATTTGTACACTCGCATTGTATGCTATCAATCATCACATAATACATGCACGTATATCGCCTCCACTTTTTCACGTAGAAGGCCTTTTTGCGACATCTTATAAGTGAAATTTTGCACATACAAAGCCTCCAGGTGATTTTGTTATACGTACATTTTGGTTGTCTGGGTAAGTTGCCATTTTCGCGTTCGTATACTGTGTGGCAGGTACAATTATACTATATTCCCAGGGACATCAAGGAAATTTCTATTACGAAAAGATCCTGGACCGATCGGGAATCGAACCCAGACATTCAGCATGGCTTTGCTTTGTAGCCGCTGACTCTTATTACTCGGCTAAGGAAATCCCATTTTTTACTAAGAATAATCTCATCCCTTTCAAAATATACGAAATTGCTTGAATATGATTGGTTTGTTAATTGTATGCTGTATTGTGTAATTCTGATTTTAGTAATAAATCATTGAAAATGAGAATATGTAAACATTCACAAGCTTTATTCTCTAGCCTACGCCATAAAACACAATACCATTACCAGCAAAATTTTACGACCAATTGTTGTCCAATTATTTACCCACTTCATGGCATCATCGACAAGTCTAGAATACAAAAAGTCGTTTGAACGATTCCACGGAACTTCTTTACACTCCACTTCTCACGCGCACAGATGACTCATCTTAAATATAATGACGTTCATTCCATTCTCCTTTGCTAGAAAAAAAAAGCCCCCTCACAGTAAGACACAGATGTTTCTTGTATTTTTAGCACTACACATCATCACTACCGCAAAACTGATCCAATAATCTGCAAGTTTATTGGCACACTCCAAACAAAAACATTATACCATCCCTACTTGCCGAACTACAGACGGAGGTTGTTCAATAACGCTACTAAGCAACGGCTTCGGTAATGACTCAACGTATCTTCACTCTAGGCGAACACAAACCAATAGAGTTCTAAAATTTCTATTAAAATTTTGTTTTTATTGAATAACATGATGAAGCGTGTTTTTATAACTGTTTTGACAAATTTTCTCATTCAAATAACAATTGACTAATAATTTAAGTTCAATTTTTATAATTGCAACCTTAACGTTGATTTCGTTGCCAAAAACTTCACAGGGGTTTTCCTTTGATTCAAAGTGTTCATATCAAACACATCCAATGGTACACGGAAAGCAAGATTCACTCAAAATTTGATTTTAAATCATAGAGTGTAACAAAATTTCAAAAATGGGAAAAATATTCGTTTTGGCAACAATGATGACTTTTCAGCTTGCATTTCAAAGTGATAAAACTCAATCTTGATAGTTTATACTGACTTGAAAAAGTATTACTGTACGCGCTAACATGCATAAAGTATGCTGATACTTTTTCAGCTATGTCAGTGCAAAACCAACTGATTTTCTTTTATTCAAAATCGTGAGACGAATTAGCAAGTACGAATTTCAATGACGACCAACTTCGCCTTAAACTAATACTAAACATTTCAAAATTTAGTGAACATATATTTGTGACCTAAGCTCAAGCATTTCGGATAATTGTCATGGGGCTTTAGTACCCTATTGCATCGACTTCCGAAAACCTCCTGAAACCAGCCCAAAACAAAAACCCGGCCCACTGACTGACTTGACTATGGAATGTGCGTTCGTCCATTTTAGGCCCAAAACGGAACCGATGGCAAACGAGAGTGAGTGGCGCGAAAAATCAACCGAAAGTGATTGGCCAATTTTCTTCGCAGACAACCGCCTTTTCGTTACGCGTGCCTTCCCCTTATGGGATCGTAAGACCTTTGAGATGCCAGACTTTGTTGAGGCCAGAAATCAAAAGGCTTGACCACGTGCTTCGCGAATTGTTTTTTATCTAATGAGATGATCCGGACGAGAGCTCGCACCATCATTGGTAATCGGAAGCAATTTCGGCCAATTTCACTCTCGACGGGTTTACGACGCGATGGATGGACCTCAGAGTTGGAAACGTTTCGGTAGATTTATTTAGCCACTTATTGGAACCCCCAAGGAGAGGAGGCTCGAAACGTTTCCAGCAAAGTGATTGTATCCGTAACTGGGCTGCATTAGTTGCCTAATGGATGTAATAGAGTTACACTGTTTTGGTGGTTTATGGTTGTTTATTTTGGTTGGATGAATATGTGCTTTGGGTGAACGAGAGATTGGTGGTTATTGTCCAACTTACATAATGCGGGGCGTTTTACATTACTAGATTAGTTTACATAAGGAATTTTTCTTGCAAAATTCCACGAAACTGTTCAATCTACGCGCTTCCCATGAAGCTTTTCTTGGAATTTTCAAATCATAGTTCAAATAATTCCGTTAGAATTTCATCCATAGACATCTATACAAATTTTCCTAAGAATTACTCAGAATTTTATTCAGGAATTTCTAAGGAACATCTCTTGTAGAAGTTTGTCGAATAATTTTGAAGCAATATTTAAGGAAATTTGCTTTGGATTCTTCGGAGGTGGTATTCAGAAAAATATCCAAGATAAATGATAGTAAGACTTTAAGGCTGTATTAGATGAACACTCTAAACAAAAATTAAGCTCTTCATACATTGTTATACAGGAAGTAACCCTTCTCAAATAGCCACATAACTATATTATTCTCGGACAGGTGGCGATGTGACACCATTTTCCGTCACTTAAAGCACCAGAGTCTCTGGCATCATCAGCCACAGGAGGTCCCCGTTTAGCAACGTTTAGTCAAACATTGCATATTTGCATAACAGTTTTCTGCCGTGCGGTCGGTTATATGATGGAGTAGAACTTTTCGCTGTTGAGTTAACTGATGGACCAACAACGATGTGCAAACAGCATCCCCTAATGCTAATAAAACAAATGGCACACATTGGTCGTGCCGCAGTCAGTGTGCTTTTATGATCGCAACCCCAAGAGCCTAACCGAATCGACGACGGTCTGGCTGACTCTTGGTGGTGTCATGAATATTAAGTTTTATTTTCTGATTTGCATATTTAAGTGAAGCCAATCTACCGCACGGTAGAGGATCGCGTTTGTCACCTTCAAGGTGTTGATTGCGGGAAAATTAAACACATTGTCGAATGTCGTGCAAGTTGACCCGGTCAAAGGGGGGTGGCTCATCAATGGCGTAGCATGACGTAACTTAACTAGTTGAAGCAATCCTGTAAATACAGCATTATATGAATTTCCGGAATTATGTTTGATGTTCTACCGAAGCACTCCCGCTAATGAATGTAGCTTGTAGCAAACATACATAAGGAAACCAAAATAACATTTTGAGTAAATTTGTACAATTTTCTAAGACACTTCAAAGGCTCACCGCTTACAAAACTTTGCCGCTTTTGACTGATATTGGCGTGAACCCTAGACTCAGGGTTGAATCCCTCAATAAATTCTTAAAAATTGTGTTTTCCAAAGAAACAGAGCCTAGTTCTGCGTTCATGATATCCTACATAGTTATCAACTAAGGGCCGATTTCTTCACCACCGCTTAGGCCTTAAACCTAGTTTAACTATATGGGTAAGCGTGGTTTACGGCTTAAGCCATGGTGAAGGAATCGGCCCTAAGAGCTTTTTCGTTAAGCTAACTTAATGGCTGGTACGATGATAGTTCATGTACACTGAAATCCAGGAAATCTTCATCGCGAAAAGATTTTGGACGTCCGTGAATCGAATCAAGACACTGTGATTCATCGCCGAGGATGTTACCACACAGGACTTCATGTTGAATATTTTTTTGAATGATCTTACCATAACAGTAGTTCCAAATTGTACTATTTTGCTCACATATTTTCTGTCATTTTTTTTTGGGTTTCGATACTAAAAGTAGAAACACGTTTCGGATTTCAACAAAAGCATTAGTACTAGAGATGGGCAAAAAGATTCGGAGCCGTTCAACAGATCCGGATCACTGAAAAGAACAAGTGATCCGTGGCTCTTTTTTGGCGAGAGTTTTGATCAGAACGGATCAGACAAAAAGTGACCCGGGAAAAGAAGGAATCAATTCTTTTCCCCTATTATACTTCATTAGTTTCTCTACTTTATTATTTACAACGCTTGACACGTGCCTTGCTTTGCGCGCCAAGGCACACATGCAAACACAGTTTGCTGCAGCTTCACACTCTCAGCATACACAGCCAAAGCCCCGTCTATTTGCACACAGGCAGAGGAAAAAAAGAGAGCAAATCTCAATCGGTCGAGTATGTCTGAGAAAGAATGTACGAAAAATGAGAGAGAGAAAGATACAATGCAGCAGGGAGTGATCCGCTCTTTTTTTTTTGGCTCAGTTCACTCTTCCTTTGCGATCCGCTGCGCTGGTTCACTTAAGGGGGTCATAGATTTCGGAATTTCCAAAAGCAGTTTTTTCGTTCATAATCAACGTTAACGTTCAACGCTCCATCATTCTAATCATCGTCGTCATCGAACTTCAAAAGCAGTTTTTCTGTTCAAATCTAAAAATTATTTGAAGAAAGTGTGTTCACTGTGTTTTACTGCAAATTTTCTTGATTTTGCACGAAATAACTGATTTTGAAAATTCCGAAATCAATGACGGATCCTGCCTCCTTAAATGAGTGATTCGTACCAGTTCCCTTCACTAAAATGAGCCGTTTTGCCTTTCTCTGGTGTAGATCTTATCCATCAAATCAAATATCCCATACCTTTTTATTTTTTCAATCTTCATTAACTTTCTCAACGCATTAGAAAAAAGTTCATTAGAGTCAAAAATGGCCCATGACTTTGAAACGCTCTTAAAAACCCATTCTTGAACCGATTTTCGTTCTTTTGGCTTTAAAGACATGGAATCCTGGACCATTGTTATGAGTAAATATGATAATTCAGGGCACGAGGGCATAAGGGCAACTGGAAACTGTATAAGAAATAACTGGCACATATCGTATTAGGGAAGATCAAAATTTAAAAACAGTTTTGAAATTCAATCTCCTATATCTAGCACGGCCAAATAAAAAAATGATAATACAGTGCTAAGCCGATTTTGTCAGCTCCCGATTTTGTACACAGTGTGTTGTCAAAGTTTGTCCTACCCATGATTTAGAACGTGGACGCGCCTCTGTCTTTTACAATTCCTCCATGGATTCGACAAGAAATTTCTCCAAGGTTTCCTGTAAGAAAATATCTACAGAGATTCCTTTACAATCGCGCAAGGAGTTCCTGCAGGACTGTCTTCAGTGATTCATAAATTCTTCCAGTAAAATCTTTGCTGGGATTCTTCCAGGAATTTCTCCAATGATTCCTCCAGGATCTGATTCAGAAATTCTTCCAGTAATACTTCGGAATCTCTAAGAATTGTCAAGCGATATTTCTAATTCACAGATTCCTCTAGGGACTTCTCCAAGAATTCATCCAGGATTATAGATTTATAGATATCTTCAAAGCTTTCTCCATGAATTCCTCCAGAAGTTAAACTAGGACAATCTCTTCAAGGATTACTCAAGAGATTTCTCTAGTTATTTATCCAGAATTTCTCTACTGATACATACAAAGATATTCCGAAGTAGTCCTCTCGAGATTCGTCCAAGAATTAATTCGAAGATTTCTTCCGGGATTCCTTCACTATCCGCTCCAGAAGCTATGTTTGAAATCAAATGTACATCGGATTTCTACTCGCTAGAGTTCAGTATATGGTAGAGATGGTCGGGTCTCGGGTTTTCAAACCCGAAACCCGACCCGAACCCGAACCCGACGGGTTCGGGTCGGGTTCGGGTTTGCAAATTTAATATTTTTCGGGTTCGGGTTCGGGTCGGGTTTGAAGGTTACAAAATTATCGGATACGGGTCGGGTTCGGGCTTGAAAAAAGTCGGGTTTAGTCGGGTTTGGGTGGGGTTTGGTGAGAATGGTGAACAGAGTAACAACCTAAAAGCTTCCCTATGCATCAAAAACGATGAATTTATCATCTTTTCAAACTCGGGTTCTATTCAGGTTTATCTTAGAAAACATTTTCGGGTTTCGGGTTGGGTTCGGGTTTGAACATCAAAACTTCTTCGGGTTCGGGTCGGGTCCGGGTTTGCTTTTCAATTACAGTCTCGGGTTCGGGTCGGGTCCGGGTTTGAAGAAATAAAATAAGTCGGGTACGGGTCGGGTGCGGGTTTGAAAAATGTGAAACCCGACCATCTCTAGTATATGGGTTATATTTTCATAATCGAAAAGTTTTTCAATATTCCATCGGTGAAATTTTGAATTTATTCTTCCATTTTTTAGCTATTCGACGGTATATTTTTATGAAATACGCTTTTCGTCTACGCAGTCTTAATTATAAAAAAAAAACCATAAAATAAAGACTGCGTAACGGAAAAGCATATTTGATGTTCCAATGATTTTTTCAGGAATTCCACAACAGATTTTCTCGGGAATCTCTCCAGATGATCCTGCTAGAATTTCTCCTGAGATTCTTCCAGGAATTCAACCGTGGATTTGAGGAGAAGCGCTAATTTGCGACCTACAAGAAATCTGTGCCAATTTTCTAATTTTCATACAAAGTAGGTCAAAATCGTATGAATAGGTTGAAAATTAGTGCTTAGTCGAAATGTGGTGCTCTTCCCCTACTCTAGATTTTTTTTCAAAATATTCTTCCAGGGATTGCTCCAGGAACTTATCCACGGAGTTTTAAAAAACTTCTTCTTTTCCCGAAGAAGCAATCCTTGGAAGGATATTTATAAAAAATCGCGGAGGAAACCTTAAGATTTATTTTTAATTGCATCGCTGAAAAAATAATGGGTTAATCTTTGTAAGAATTTCTAGAAATACACGAATCCCCGCAGGATTGTATAGGCATTCATGGAGATATTTCTTGTTGAATCATTCGAGAACTTTTGGTGAAATTTCACCATGCTATATTTTACTATAAGTTGTGTCTGAATTTCTTCATATATTTCATGTAGAAATAAGGGGCCTTCCTAAGCCGTATGGTTAGAGTCCGCAGCTACAAAGCAAAGCCATGCTGAAAGTGTCTGGGTTCGATTCCCGGTTGTTCCAGAATCCTTACGTAATGGAAATATTCTTGACTTCCCTGGGCATAGAGTATCATCCTACTTGCCACATGATATACGAATGCGAAAATGGCAACTTTGGTAAAGAAAGCTCTTAGTTAATAACTGTGGAAGTGCTCATAAGAACACTAAGCTAAGAAGCAAGCTCTGTACCAGTGAGGACGTAATGCCAAGAAGAAGATGTAGAAATAAATCTTTCACAATTTAGGGGATTATTTTTAAGTATGTTTCCTTTTAGAATTCCATCAGGTTCTCGGTTCGAAAATCGTCCTAGAATTTCTTCATATAGGTTTTCGGTAGTAATTTCTTATAAATGCATTAGCAAAACTTCACTTATTCAGAATTGCAAATGCATTAGCAAAATTTCACTTATTGGAAATATTAACAAAGATATGCCACTGCACAAAGAGAGTACATGAGTTACTCCACTTCAATGGATAAAATGGTCAAAAAATCCCCTCTATATATTCCTATAAAAGTTATTGTTTGTGTTCCTTATTTTTTACTATTAATTTATTCAGAAGCTCTTTCATGAATACTTCCAAACATCATTTTTTTCACTACGGTAAAATGAAATATAAAACAAAATCGAATGACAATGCACATTTATGATTTAGAAGAAATTATCGATATCGTTGAAAAGAAAACTAAGAAGCTCGACACCTTGATGTAGAAGATCAGACTGTGTTCAAGCAATAAAATAAAATGGGGATAAACGTGAAGTTACTCAGCAACACCATTCTAAGGGTCGTGGGTTCGCTTCCCGCTGAACTAAATTCTTTTCGGAAAAGGAAATATTCTCAACTTACCAGGGCCTAGAAAATATTTGCACTTGCCACATTTCTGCATGTGCGAAAAATAATCATTTGCCAGTGTATGCTCTCAGTTAATAACTGTAAAAGTTCACATAATCTGAAAATCTGACTATGTCCCAGTTCGTACGTAATTCCATAGAGAATACTGAGTCTTCTCATTCAAAACCAATCCGTACCACTCAAATATGGATGTCTGAAAACAGTTTTATAATGACACTCGAATAACTTATTCAAGCCTTGAATCATAACTAATCTCATCATAAAAAGATCAATATTTTCTCAATTCACATCAATCCGCTTATGACAATGTTTGAAATCCACTCACAATGCCGTATCCATATATCACATAAACGCGCCGCTGATAATACTTCCATATCCGACGACATTGAAAAAAGTCATTCTCGAAACCATAGCCCACGGCGGATCTGCCCTAGTCAACAAACTATTTGTCCAATCGTTTAGTCACTCACCTGGACCCATCGCCATCTGATCTCCATAAAACCATGCGGAATTACATCACCACCAAACAGCACCGTCTTATCATACCGAACCAAAAGTCAAACACCATCAACAAGTGTGTTGTCTCATAAAATACTCGTGTGTGTGCTTCCCCTTGACCATTTTGGGGCTTGACCAAAATATGCATAAAAAACCTACAGACAACGAGGATCAAATGAACCGGCAGGGTGAAGCGGGGAGCTGTTCTCTTTTGCACACTTGGACTCGATCTCAAGTCGCCGCCGAATTCAGCATCTTCCTGCAGCTACAAGGTGCTCCACATATTATTATTATCAATAAAAAAATAGTCTCCATAAAATAGCATAAAATTGCTAGGAAACACACTTAGAAAATATCATTTAAATTTACGTCAAATATGAACGACACATATAATTTATGAAGTGAAATGACATAATTTTGGGTCACATTGAACAGAATATTTTTCGGATCACAATAATTTTCAGTTACATTGGACCTAGGGCTGCGAACTCGAACATTTAGATCGTTCAAATTGAACATATATCTTTTCCACGAGTGCTAAAACCGTTGTTTGTTTGCTTGTCTCACAGGAAACCAAATTCAGAGCGCACACCTAACATATTTCACACAAAGCTCCATTAGTTCAATGCAGATAATAAAACAAATAAATAAACTTAATCACAAAGCTTCTGGCTGTTTGTAAGTAAGAAATATATTTTAGAACAGTTGTAAAAGATGTAAGCATAATTTGGACCAATCTCAACTTTTCTTTAACAGTTGGCGGTCACTGTGTTACAAAATTGTATAACATTTTTAGCGTGACGAAATCATGACCAAGCATACTCCGATCATTTTTACGAAAAAATTAGTTTGACAGCAGCCTGGCTGCTTGTTGATGTTCAATTCGCATCCCCCAGTATTGGACATAATTTCACACGAATTGATTACCATGAAATTAACGTCATATGTAATTCGTGTAGAGCATTCGTCCTGTTTTTACAATAGCTAGTTCATATTAATACAGTATACAACATGGCCGGCCTGAAAATTTGGTTTGAGATCAAAAGATTGTTCCTAAGAAAAAGTATCGATTTTGTTGACGAGTGGATACAGACATTTTACACAGAAAAAAATCCGTTCTCGTATCCGTGAACAGCAGGCGTGAACTCGTCAACAAGCAAAAATGCACCGTGAACTAGATCATGTATACGAGACCAATCATGGTAGTTCATGGTGTATTTTTGACAGTTCACGTTTTCCAGAACGCTTTTTTAAGCGTGTAAATATTTGTTACATTTGGCTTGAACGTCCTTAATATGATTTTGTAAGTGAAATTTTTATCTAGCATGAACTATAGATACTTAACTTCATCTGACCGATTTATTGGAATTCCTCTCAATGTGACAACATGCCATTATTTTCCTTAGAGTTTGTGGACTTACACGATCAAAAGGGCATAACTTCAAAACGGATACATCGACTTTTTTAATATTTTTCCCAGTAATACAATGAAGTGATTGAAATCAACTTGTGATCATATATTCGGTGGAATTTTTTTCTGACAATTACGGTCTAGTGAGAACCTTGCCTAACGATCGACCTTCTTCTTCTCTCAAAAGCTCGCAAGTGCTTCCCCACAAGAGGGGTGTGCTGGTGTGTGCGGAGAGCAGCAGCCTCTGCTAAAGTATGCCGCTCGTTCACAAAAATTCTTCCAACTAGCACTTGGTCGTGTTCGTCGTCTTCGGAAGCGTCTTCGCAGGACCAAGAAGATATTTCGAAATTTTTTGCACTCTCACAGTTTCGGACAGGGTTCGGTCGCGATCGGTCGTGGTACTTTTGTTATGAGTTGTGCGAATTCCTGGCTATATTGTATCGTGGTTGGATTTTTTTTGTGATTCTCTTGAAAACGGCTGGAGCGGTGATTGCCTTGAACTTCAGCGGAATAAGGTATGTTCTTATTCGAAACATTGAAAAACGGGACTGTATTTATTATTACAGTCCAGTCTTTATTTCATACATTTTACATGACATTTTGAGGAATGAATGTTCCATGATCAACAAGGCTAAAAAAACGTCATACCAAGGGTCATGAGTTCCAATCCTATCGGTCGAGCATCTGTTCCAATTGGAAATATCTGCGTCCCACACGTTTTTCTAATACAAAAATTGTCAGTTGGCAAAGAAAGTTCTCAATTATTCAGATCATAAATGTGGAAGTGCTCATAAAACACTAACAAGCTAAGAGACAGACTATTTTCCAACTGGGACCTACTTACTTTCTTTGGTTCCTGTCCTCCAGTTTCTCGATCGTCCCGCACTTCCAAGATGCTGCCCCACTTGGCCAAACCTCCTAGTTCGTTACGCTCCTCTTTGTCCTGTACCGGCCGGAATCAAGATGAACACCATTTTTTCAGAGTTGTTTTCCGGCATTCTCACAACGTACCCCGCCCATCGTGCCCTTCCAGCTCTGATGACCTTCTGGGTACTACGTTCACCATAAAGTCACGTATTCCACCACCACCAAAGATCGTCCTTAGCACACATCGTTCAAAAACTCCTAGGTCTTCTTTGAGCATTGTCCACGTCTCATGCCCGTATCAACGTCTCATTGGTAATAACTAAAAGGCTTACGGTTGGATCAAGGGGGGTTTTAGGCACACATAATTAGTATCGGTAAATTTTCTCCTCACCGATTCCAATTCAAGCACTTCACGTCAACTCCAGGCACTACATGCTATGTTCTGATGAACAAATTAAACAACCCAAATAGGATTACTACTTCTACATAGAAAGCACTTGCTTGCGATCAATTTCACCACTTCACATCGTAGAATTATTCGGCCAGTAAGTAGTGCTCAGGTACCCAATGAGTACTTTAGAACATCCGAGTATCGCAACTGATACTAGTTGGTTTGAATTGGTCAGATTTGTGAGACCAGCCTAGTGGTCATCTGTATGTGATCCCACCACTTGGGCAATGCATTTTTATGCTTGAACACTCGTGCAGCACCCGATCGGTTGCTAATGTTCGACAACCGATCCTGAAGATAGGTTCTGTGGCTCTGTTGTAGAATGTAATGCTATGCATTCGAATTTGAGATCCTCAATATACTCTGGTGGGATAATACCCATTCCATGGAAAACGTATAAATGCTATCTTGTAGCATGGACAAGGTCATCGGCAATATGGGTATCAAATATCCGGAAACTGCATCAGCAGATTGTTTCTATCTGTAATGGATTCATCTCGACGTGCTGATCTCGATGTAGCTACACAAATTGTGTTTTAATTATGTTTTAAATTGAAACAATCGCTTTTGTTATTACAACTGATTTTGTTTTAATTATGCTATAATTTTATCCATCATTTCATGCAAAATTTTTCTCTTCATTTTAGTGTTTTTTAACGTTTTTAACCCGCGTAAGCCCGGTTCTCAAATGGGAGATGATTCATTGATCGTGGAGAAAAGGGCATGGGTCGATTGTTTTCGGTTGATGTCTTGACTTTCCGTAGATGCAGAGAGTAAGACTGAATCCATTCAGTACCTCATACGTTCTTGAAGGTTTTCAAAATACGTCTTTTGATGTCATCGAAAGCAGCGTTCTAGAAACGAGTAGAAGAATGGCCTGAACCGGCAGCTCCATTTCCGGGTACTCCACAATTTCTAGGAATCCATACGTAGGTTGTGTTCGGCAAAGCATTCTCCAGCGTCCCCTGAATCCATGGATGTGTGGGCCTTTCAGATAGCAAGGTAGAAACAACGCTTGCTGAATCTTTAAAGATTAACACTGGTCGGTTGGATGGTATGGTGGCTATTGTGTGAAAATAGCAGCGGCTTCCGCGGAGAAAACGGAGTATGTAAGGAGGTAGACTAAGGTTTAGTGAAATGTCGGAGGACGAAACTACCAGACCGACGGCAAGGTTGGAGAGTGACCCAGCATTTTTCGTGCCTGGGATACTTGGTATGTACCCGAGCAAAGTCGAATAACAACCGCATAACATAGTGATAACAAGATGTACAGCATGATTTCATTTTGTTATGTTTTGTTATCAATACGAATACTCTTGTTATCAACGAATTTTGAGCTGTCAGATCGAGGATGCTACCGACGGGTGAATGACGTCAAATGTTTGTTATCATAATTCGATCTTTATAACTAAATGATAACATAATGAGTTATCAATGAGGGAAATTCGCTGGATAACAAAACTTGTTATCAATGTGTTTCAAATGATAACACAAGGAGTTATCTATATGATATCTTTAGTATAAACTTTTGTTATCACGTTTGTTATGTTGCCTGCTTATTCAACCAAAATGATAACAAACTATGTTATCAAATGCTTGTTATCGGATAACACAACTTATTATCATTTAGTTACCCAACTTTGCTCGGGTAGCCAGTCGAGGACGATAGCTCTAAGAATCGATGAATTGTCATCTGCATTTTGCAATCGCATTGTCTATGTTTGGTTTCGATGAGTGTCAACAAATGTCTTCGGAGATTCTGTTGTCTCCGGATGTTTCTTTCGGTAATAGCGGTAGTTTTTCTGCATACTGCCGCCCGAGTAACACACATGTTATAATTGTGTATTATCAACTTATATATGACTAGTTTTGGTCATATATCAGTTTATAATGCACAATTATAACATGTGTGTTGCTGGGGCGTGCAAATAAATTAGCGGAAGGGGAGAAAATCTGCTTCGTCGCAGCTTGAGTCAGCCGGAGTTGATGGGCGTAACCCTGATATTATACGTATGTACCCGTGGTATACGGGAGCGAGAGTGCTAACGAGTCGGTCTTACGCTATGCAAGTGAGTTCTAATCCGGAAGCGCGCGATCGTTTGGATTATATTAAGGCGGGTTTGACAACTCTGCTTTACCGAGTCAAAGTGATGCCGGAAGATGTGCCCCGATAAGTTCCATTGCACTAGTTGACGGAGCACTAATGGGCCCCATGTCCGGTTGAACCCCTTCCATAGATCTACACAGCTAAAAATATGCTGTAAATTTTAGTTTATTTTCATGCACATATTTGGAGCATGAAAATAATCTGACAAATCGCTTATTTTTCAATCGAATGCACTCTAAATTTACACGATCATGTAATATTCAAGCATCTTTAGTTGAAAATTAAACGTGCTGCTGTAACAATAGACGAATTTGATTTATTTTTACTATACTCTTCTGTTTACGCTACATTGAAATTTAACTATTTTTATCTATGTAGGGAAACGATCTCGGTATACAAGCCGCTGGAGTAAGCGGGATGTAGGACATCGCCGAGTTGGGAAAAATAGGTTGTAGTCCCGTGCCCTGCTCTAAAGGCATGTTGTCTATGATCCAAGAGGTCATGAGATACCAGGAACTATTTTAGTCGATGGTTCACCATCCGCTTCTGTCATACAGCACGTGAGCAACTGTCCGGAATTTTGATGGGCCACGGGAGTCACTGTTGCTCTTCGGTATGAGGATGATACGGCTTTCACTCCATTCTGACGGAAAACTCCGTGAGCCATTTTTTGTTGATGAGATCCAGGAGTTTACCGGACTAGGAAGTTTTTATAGAGCCATGGCTACTGCATGAGGATCCGGTACATTAGAGCATTGAAATTGTATTGTAACTGAGGGTCTCAAGTTACTGCCACGGTGCATAGTCCAGTGATATTGGCCACGAAGCGAGCGGTTGAGTTGCTTGACCGATACCTTGTTCACTTTCAGCAGAGCTAAGAACCACGGTGGAGTATCATGAACTAGAAGTTCGATGTTTGCGAGGTTATTATAGAAACCAATCAAGTTCCATTGAAGAAGAAAGGCAATTGGTTTTGGTAGAGTTATCGTGCGTAAAGAAGTCCGGGAAATCGATGAGCTTCCGCTGGAGTTTAGAGACGTTTACCGTAGAAAGCATCTGTCGTCCATGTTGATTTGTTGAGAATAAGCTGCCGCTAAAACATTGGTGGACAAAGTTGTGACTGCTGTGCTCAAATCACAGATACTCCAGTTTCAATGTTGAGGTAAGGCTAAGATGGTGTGCAAGCTGAGAATTCCGGAAGGTCTGGTGGTCAATCCGAAGGAGGTGATGTAGAATGCCGTACTGGCACCATTAGGGCTAGGCACGGAGGGAGACTTACCACCCGGCTTTAGGTGCCCGGAGAGTCCAGAGGGGGTGTCTATCCGCTGGCACCGGTTGTCCGAGAGAAATGTTTTGGAAAACCCATGCGATGACATTGAAGAAGCAGTCAGTGACGGTGAAGTTTCGACGGGATTTGGGTAGCGTTGCTTGTGATGTCTAACAGAGTGTGAAGGTACTGTGGAGTGTGTTATTTGTAATAAATCTGGGTATAATTCTGCTTCTATTCTATTGTAATCCACTGATCGGGTAGAGGGTACCATAGAAGTTCATCCTGGAATAACAGTGCACTCAGACATTACAGGTATCAATCTTCAGAAAATTACCGAAGGAGTTTGTTTCAGGTGTCTAAGAGGTACCATATGACCCACATAACCTTTATAGGACATCTTCATTCTTGTCTATTGAATGCAAAAATGACCATTTGGCAATGAAATAAGCTCACAACTGTGAACGTGCTCATAAGAACATTGAACTGAGAAGCACGCTCTAATAATATTGTTTTTGTAGGATACATTTGATATTTAGCCAACGATTCTTCTTGTGATTCTTGTTTCTTCTTAAGTAAAATGGTTGCTTTAACATTCTGAAAGGACTTCATTTGTCGTTTTGAATAATTTAGAGATTGCAAGATTACAAGTTACCAAATACTAAACTTTAATGTTTACTCAGTAAAATTTGAAGAAATTAGTAAATTTACTATGAAACATTGCAAAATCTCAAGATTGTTGGTAAAGCCTATTTTTACAACTTTTCCCAGAATTTTCATCTAGTTCCAAATATTTTCAAAATTCATATTTCATCTTGAACATTTCAATACAATACAATAAACTTTCAAAGCTTCATACTACAGGCTAAATTGATCTAGTTTTGTTTGAATTTAAACCAAGTCTCTAGAATCACAAGTCAGTTTTTGGTATTTAACAGGTTTTAACCTAGAGGGTGCGGACTAGAATATTTCAATTGTTCAAATTGAACACAATCTTTTCCGCGAGTGCTAACCGTCGTTTGTTTGCTTGTCTCACGCTATGTCTGAACCAGACGATTATAAAAATCGAATGTACATCGGATTTTATCTCGCTAGAATTTAGTATTTGGGTTATACTTTCATAATCGGAAAGTTTTAAAATATTCCATCGGTGAAATTTTGATTTTTTCCACTTTTTAGCCATTTTTCATACTAAATCCCATGAAAATCAAGTTTTCGACGCATTTCCCCCCATACAAAATGTATGGAAAAAATTTCACCGATAGAATATTTTAAAACCTTCCGATTATGAAAATATAGACCAAATACTGATCTCTAGCGAAAAAAAAACGATGTACATTCGATTTTTATAATCGTCTGGTTCAGACATAGCGTGTGTCTCGCAGGAAATCACATCCTAAGTGCACTCTTAAAATACTTCACACAAAGTATCAACAATTCAATGCTGAAGATTTTCCCATTAAACAGACTTAACCAGAAAGTTTCTGGCCTTGTGCTAAAAAGAAACATATTTGAGAAAAGTTTTAAAAGACTTCTGCATAATTTGAATCAAACACAACTTTTCTTTAACAGTTGGCAGTCTTAGTGTTATATAAATTGCATAACTTTTTTTAGCGTGACGAAATCATGACCGAACAAACCTGGGCATACTTGGATCATTTTTACGAAAAGTTTTGTTTGACAGCAGCCTGGTTGCTTGTTGATTTTCATTTCGCATCCCCCAGGTTTCAACGAGAAAAATTCCGTTTTGTTTACAATTTCGAGCAAGAAATGCTATTATTTACAATTCCGTACAGGTGACAGATATCCGTCTTATATCCCTTTCGGGACGAATCAGCACTATTGTGCTGTACATAGTCTTCTGAAACGGCTCATTCAGGGCTGGTTTGACATATACATTCTCTCCGTCTTCAATTCTCCATACCCAATGAATTACATTAACACCTCATGGAGACTACAGTCCATTCCATAGCTTTATCGCTGATCAAGAGAAATTTGATCATAAAGGTGAAAAAACCGTCCGTCCCGAAAGGGATATAAACTTTTCTCAATTACATGCTCAAATCGACGTAAGAAATTTTCACATCGTTTGGAGAAACATAATTAAGAAAAAATAAAATTTCTAAATCTATTTTAAAACAAATCTACATTTTGATGTTTTTTCTTCACGTATATTCTTAAAACATTACATGCAAGCAGCACGCGTTGATTGCTTAATTCAATTTATTACAAAAACTTAATGACAAGATGGTAAACCTTTTTTCAATTACTTACAAAGTTTTTGTATCAGAGTAAAATTGACTCAAGTGGTGTTTAGGTTGTGAAAGTAGAAAATCTTGCTTTGGTCGTTTTGTAATTCGGAAAAAATGACGTAATGAAAGTAAAAATCGAGCTGGTCCAAAGTGAAACGTGTAGAATTTCGTTTGTGAAACAAGTAGGGTCGATAATCTAAGTTTGTTTACTTTTCTGACTTACGGCTGTTTTGCATTTTGTGAATAACTATAATGGTTTCGTATTCATAACGAAAATTAAAAATCGGATGAAAATGACTTATTTATTCATGAAACTACGTCCTTACAGTCTAGGACAGTTTAAAATTTTTAAAATCAGTAATTCAAATCTCTGAAATAATTCTTATTCTTGGCATTACGCCCCTACTGAAACAAAGCCTGCTTCTCAGTTCTGTTCTATGAGCAATTCCACAGTTATCAACTGAGATCTTTAAAGTTTTCTTTACCTTAGTTGCTTAAAAAATTGTTTGCCTAAGTTGCCATTTTTGCATTCGTATATTTTGTGACAGGCACGATGATACTGTATGCTCAGGAAAGTCAAGTAAATTTCCGTTACAAAAAGATCCTAGACGAACCGGGAATCTAACCCAGGCACCTTCAGCGCGGCTTTGCTTTGCAGTCGCGAACTTTGCCACTAGGGTAAGGAAGGCCCCTCCGAAGTTATTACTGTTCGAAATATTCTCATGTACTGAACGTCAAGAAAATATTAGAAAAGTAAACATAGATCGAATAAACACGACTTATATAATCTGCCTAAAACGGTCTATCTAAAAGATCTACAAACCATCAAAGTTAGTGTACAAGGATACATTCCGATCGTCAGATAGGTATTTCGACATAACCTAAAAAACGTGTCGAAGCAAGTGCCGCCATCGATCGAAGCTTGCAAATCATGCTCTAACGTGATTCCAATCCGCCGATGCCCGAAGCTACATTTCGCACTCAGTCCTACCAGGAATCATCACGGAAAGCAACAACGGTTTGAACCCATCATTTCCAAACATTTAACCATTGGAAGCAAAAACACAATGCATAAACCGCGCGCAGATCGTGAGGTCATTGCTGCGCAATTTTTTATTTCGGCGGTGCTTTTAATTAATTTCGCCAGCTCAACCATCATCCAGCTAAATCCTGACTCACCGAAGCTAACAATCAGCGGACCAGATTGCGCCAGCCAATATATACCCCGACGGACGTTGTACTATGGGATATTAGGGAAATCTAGTTGGTCAAAAGTCATTTTCGAAATGAAGCACTGTATTGAACACAGACAGTGTTAAAAAAAGTAAAAACTACATATTTTTATACAAAATTGTCATGGCCTCCAACTGTAGTTCTGTATGTATTGATTCGAATGGCATGAAATTCTGGCCGATAACTAAAAATAAAGTTATTTTTTCTTTATTTCTGTTGGATCCTAACAATTTCATACAAATTGGTATTGTTTATTTTTTTATTTCAAATTTCGACCCGTCTAAAACTGTAAGACATGTATATAAAAATGTTCATATCCAACAGAAATAGGAATTTGACATTTCATGTAATTAAAAACATTAAACTCAGAACACCAAACATGATCATTTTGTATAAAAATAGGCATTCATTACTTTTTTATTTCCAGCACTGTAAGGAGTTGTGGAACAATGCCTTATGCAGTACTCAGTCTTTTCTTATTCAAGTTTATATAAGCGCTGCATCAGCCGACCGACCGGGAATCGAACCCAGCCACATTCAGCATGACTTTGCTTCATAGCAGCGGTTTTTATCACTAGGCTAGAGAAGGCCCCATCCTTTTGACCAGCTGTCGAAATATCTCATAGTGCGCCAAAGTTCGCACGCTAATTTAAGCGCGCAGTTTTGTTCGCGGGTGCGCGTGCTCGCGTCAAATGGATGCGCCGCCGCTGTTTGAATTTGCGTGAAGGAGCGGGATGCCGCTGATCGTGAGATGCTTGCCTCCGTCCGTCGGCTGGTTGCACTTTGCGTGCTAATCAAATTAATATCGATACGCGAATTCGGTGGGCTGCAGAAGCTGGGGAAGATGAACGCTGTTGGAAGAGAAATGTTGGCGCCCAACAAGGAGGGGAGAGCGGAGCGGTGTGCGAACAAGGCCAATTAAGCTGCTGGTTGGTGAATCGTGTTTTGATGCCCATTTGAGACGCTTGTTTGCGATGGGTTTTGCCACTTCTGTTTTCAAGCAGTTAGGGTAGGGTGTTGTAATTTTTGATAAACTCTAATTGGCGGAGAGTTATTTTAGTAGCTGACTCGTAATGCAAATGAGATGCAATGAAGACGAGATTTTTCAGTTTGAGGAAACGGATTTCTTCATAAATACACTCTTTTTCTTCTTGGCATTACGTCCTCACAGAACAGAGCCTGCTTCTTAGTTTCAATGAGCACTTCCACAGTTATTAACTGAGAGCTGTCTTTGTCAAAGTTGCCATTTTCGCCTTCGTATATCATGTGGCAGGTACGATGATACGCTATGCCCAGAAATGTCAAGGAAATTTAAATGACCAAAAGATCCTGGACCGACCTTGAATCGAAGCCAGACACCTTCAGCATTGCTTTGCGAGGTAGCCGTGGATTCTAACCACTTGGCTAAAGAAGGCCACAATAACATATTTCAAGTAAAATTATTCTTCATACATCTAAGATTTGATATGGTCTGGGACGCCCTACATACTATCCATAATTATTATATTCCACAAAACAATCAATTACATAAGGCGAGTTAACGCTCTGCTAAGCCTATCACCTCACTCAATTTAATTACATAAATAAACAACATCCACCTTTTGCTCGCATTAACCCTCCAACATCAGCCTTCAACATTTTAAGATGCATTATCAATTTATCTGCGGTACGCCCTTTCAATATCTGACCCACATTTTCCCTGTTCGCAAATTAATTATTCTTCTCCGCGCGATTGCTTTGCTCTACCCTGTGCAAGGAACAGTACTATAGAAGGTACGATACCGAAAGGTCCCTCGATAGCCAATACCTAGCTGTATCGACGGGGCCAACGGAAAGGTATCCGCCAAATGGGACCACACCGACTGAGACCGACTCGCGAAACATGCACTTGCACTTAACTAACCGCAATAATTGTGCGAGACCTGCCTCCGTTTCGGGGCCTCCGATATTCACGCACTTTGTGCCCGAAAGGGAGAAGTGGAGAGAGACCACGGCGCAGAATTAAGCTCACCGCGCGTACCTGCAGCCTCGACACAGAAACATAGGAAAATGAGTAATTGCTCATTCAATTCGCTATCAAGCTAGTACCTTCGTACCGGAGGCAATTGTCCTCCGCGAGGGCTGCCCTCAGCATAGCGATAAAAAGCTCCGCGTTCGCGATTAACATTGGTTATGTTATGTCTTTCGGATTGCTATTTAATTGTACCTACGCGTCTGGGAAAATAATCTTCCACGAAAACCCACTAACGACGACGATGAACGCGATTGTTAAATCACCGTGTGTTTGAAATCGTCTTTGACAAAAATATTGATCATTATTTCTGCTCCGAACACTCCTAAGGAATCAATCCGCTCCGTGATTTAGGAAATGTTTCATCGAGAGAAATGAAATTGACAGTGGTTTGATGACTTTGGACCATTTGTAAAAAAGTCCTGTAGAGTATTTAAGGTAAAGCAAAGTTTTCTATTTATTTTGTCCAGTACAGTCACCCCACAGTTTTGGATCAACTAAGGGTCATTTTTCAGAACGAAGTATGATTAAAAATCATGGAGACGCTATACATCAAAATTATCTTCCTTACACTGCAGAATATAGTTGTTTTTGAGAATCCACATCAACATTCGCGTTTATTTACCATAAAGTGTTGATTTTAATAGAAATTTCAAACCATGTCCTTCCCACAGATGTGGATCAGTGGGAGAGGAGGATCCTTATTATGGATCAAATCGACTCATATTGTGGATCAAAACACTATAACAACAATTTATCTGCGAGGTAAACGAATGGTGTATTAGTGAAAGCATACGTTTTGGCGTTTCTGCAGTTATGCAGTTATTGTCCCGCAGTTATGAATCATCGCTTCTGGAAATACGGTTGACATTTTTTTTTCCTACAGACAGAAAAATATACATCAGCATATTATAATTGATTTTGATGCGGTACAGATTTATGGTTCACGTAGGTAAAATGTGTTCTATGAAATTGTATCAGTATTTGAGGAGATATTCCCGTTTTAATCCAACTCTGATCTATACCTGTGTGCTATCCATAACTGTGGATGTGACTGTACTGTATGAATTGTATCAAAAAATGACCCAAACTGAATATTTTTCAGAAGTGATACCGCTCCAACAACCAAAATTATTAGAAGAATACTCAAGACTTTCTATTTTTCTAGCATTTTTGAACATTGAAGCAGTATTCATTTTCATTTATTTAGTTAACATCTAATCAGATAACACTGAATCAACAATGCACGCCACAATACACCCGATTCTGTTTTTGCACGGATTTTTTTTACACGGCCGTGCAAAAAAAGTTTCCATACATTTTTTTCCGCCAAAACCTTATTTTTGCATGAAACGTCGAGAAATGGTGTTACTTTTTTTGCACGGTTTTTGAAATTTTGAACTGAAAACTTTTTTTGCACGGTACGCATCCCCCGTGCAAAAACAGAATCGGGTGTGCTCGGTTCGTGGCCGCATTTCTCCATCCTCGGTTCTGCCCCACGCTCGCTAAATCGATACGCACTTGATCCGCCCACCTAGCTCGCTGCGCTCCACGCCTTCTTGTACCAACCGGATCCGAAGCGAACACCATCTTTGCAGGATTGCTGTCCGGCATTCTTGCAACATGCCCTGCCCATCGTATCCTTCCAGCTTTGGCCACCTTCTAGATACTCCTTCGCCGCCACACACCGTTTTCCTGCACACTGCCAAAGATCAGCACCTAAGCACCCGACGCACGAAGACTTCAAGTGCTTGCAAGTCCTCCACGGGAATCGTCCACGTTTTATGTCCGTACACGACTACCAGCCGGATGAGCGTTTTGTACATTTTACATTTCGTGCGGGTATGAATCTTTTTTGACCGCAGCTTCTTGTGGAGGCCATAGTAGGCCCGACTTCCGCTGATGATGCGCCTCCGTATTTCTCGGCTAACGTTATTCTCAGTCGTCAGTAAGGATCCAAGGCAGACGAACTCGTCGACCACATCGAACGTATACCCGTCTATCGTAACACTACTTTCTAGGCGAGCCCTGTCGGCCCCACCAAGCAGCGTGTAATTTGTCTTGGTCGCATTCACCACCAGTTCAACTTTTGCTGCCTCGCGTTTCAGGCGGGTGTACAGGCAGGGTGTCTACTACCTGGAAAAACCTGGAAAACCTGGAATTCTCAGGGAATTTTATTCAACCTGGAAAATACCTGGAATTCTCAGGGAATTTTGACTACACTCAGGGAAATTATTTTGAAACAGTAATAGATGGTAGAATATGTAATTTTTGTGACAAAAAATCTCCTCAACCATAAATTTTGTCGACTGCGCCGCTATCAAAATGCCGAACATGTCAGTCCTTTTAACGATTTTTAATTGATCAGTATAAAACATGTTTAGACAAGGATTCAGAACTTAAGGTTGCTAAATTGGCAAAGGCAAGTACAGTTCCAGTTGGGTGTCGTTCATGAGCAGTTGCTAAGTTGAAAACTTAAAAAAAAATATTATACAAAATAAATAAACATCAGGTGCAAAATTCTAGAGGCTTCAGAGAAACCTACAAAACCTATTATTCCACAAGCTTTTAATGATATTTATCTGATATATTCAGAATGCTTCAGGATTTCTAGTAATTTCTCCAGTGATTTCTTTTTGATTACTTCCATCAATTTCTTCAGGGATGCTACCTGCGATTTTTCAATGGATGCTTAGAGGAATTTCTTCAGGATTTGGTCCAAAAATCTTAGAGCGCTCTAACGATTCCACAAAAGTTTATTCGTTTCTACACTTTACCACAAAAACCTACAATAATTCCTAAGCCGATTTTTTCATTTATTCCAGGCATTTTCATGAGGATTTTTTTTTTTAAATATTTATCCTCGAAAAGTTTCTCTTGGAATGTCAGCATATCATAAACATATTCCGGTTCAAACATTCCTTTGATATTTTTTTCTGTAAAATCTCCAAATCTCCATAGATTTTTTAAAACTTTATTCAATGTTCAGGGATTCGGTCCAAACACTTCAATAATTTTCTTCAAAACGTCTTGTAGAACATTATTTGGGGATAATATTTGTTTATATTTTTTCGGAAGAACTTCATCAAACATTTAGGAGGTCTTTCAGATATCCTCGAAGGAATTCAAGGAAGTCGTACTTAGAACTCACACAAAATTACTCCATGATTTTCATTCAAATTTTGATAAATGACTAGAAAATATATATAGAATTCAATGAAAATTATTCAAAAAGAAAATTGGAAGAATTACTGTATTAGTTTTTTAAGATACTCTAAACGGAAATGCTGTAGGAAGTCCTAGAGAAATTAATGAAATAATTTTTGGATGGATGATTCCTGATGTGGTTACCTTATAAAAAATCAAGATTGAATTAATGAAGGTGTATGACAATTTTTTTTTGGAATAATTATTTAGAAAGTTCATGAAAAAAAATCAAAACAAACTCCTGAAGAGATCTGCGGAGTAATACGTGAAAGAAATCTATAGTAAATCAAGCTGTTATACTGGTAATGTCATAAGAAATTCCAAAAAGGCCCTTAGAATTATACATAGAAAAATGTCTGTTCAATGTAGCAATCAAACTCTCATCTCATGCTTCCTGTTAAGTATCTCTTATTATCCATAATATATGTATGGTCTCGTTTTTTTGACTAGAAGTGTCTAAAGTAATTATTTCTAATACGATCATACTACCAGCCTTAGTTTCCCCAGAGCAAAAATGCAAAATGCTCTCCAGAAAAATATTGTTTGTACGTCAATGAAGTCCACCCCATACAGGGTGTCCGCAAATTATCCGTTCAAACTTTGAAGACATGGCTCTATACAATCAAGCATAATACTGTACTGACCCAATTATCTCAACCCCCGATTTTGTCTACCCCCGATTTTGTCAGCTTTTTGACCCGATTTTGTCAGCCTATTTTAAATTTGTCAAGAAATTGTTATCGTCATGTTTTACCACGTTTACATTAAAATTGATGATGATGTTTGATGTCATGCACGCATGGGCGTAGCCAGAGGGAGCAATGGCAACGCTTTTTATTAAGTGTTAAAAATCGACATTACCAATATAAGGGAGGGGGAGCCCCTGATAAAAAAAAACGGGCTACGCCCATGTCAATCGCCCTCTTAAAAGTCCATGTAACCATGTAACACGTCAAAATTTTAAAAAAAAAAACAGGAATAAAATAAAATGAACCAATTTTGTCAGGTTCCCCATTTTGTCAGCCTAAAATTCATCGGGGGGATGACAAAATCGGGTTCTTATTGTATATTCAATATTCTTGCATGGTTTTAAACATTGGCTTATTATATTCTTAAGAGGTAAGTTTGACACATTTCCGATTTCAAATAATTGCAAAACGAACCCAAATGTATTGAGATGCCTTAAAAGGAGCTGTTTTCCGAGCTTTATGACATAAGAGAAAAGTCCATAGAACTCACTGGATTTGAACCACACAATTTTCTATTTCCAGTCTAACTTGAAGCCACTAGTAGATTACTTCAAATAATAATAGGACATTTGGATTTATCTCTCTTAGGTTTTAGGGATAACATATCTCCAGTATGACTAGCGGCCCTCAGGAAAAACGTCTCCGAAAAATTTAAATTTGCCTATCTCAGTTACAGGCAATTATTTCGATTTTTTTTAAATTGTATTTTGTGTTATCATATAGTTCAATTATAAATGGTACATGGACATTGTCTTTTTCATTGCTTTCAATGCGAGATCATCTTTCCAATATTTTGCTGTTCGGATAATTTGCGGACACCCTGTACATATGAATCACATTTTAAGAGAAAGGATATGAGAAAGGCCCTTTCAGATCATTGGATAAACATTCTTGATTTTCTTGGTAAACAACATAAATCACCTTTTTTTTAATTTTTTCCTAGATAAATTTATTTTTGAAGATACCTTTTATTTGATAAAAAAAAAAGTTTTTATTTATCTTAAATTAACTATTCGTATGTTTTGGGGAATTTCTTTGACCTAGAATTATTTTCTAAAACCTGGAAAACTCAGGGAATTTCATTTCTGTAAATGAGCTCCCTGACAGGTCTACCACCTTTATAAATGTTCGGCCGACGATGTCCATATCATCCGCGAAGCAAACAAATTGACTGGATCTCGTAAAAATAGTTCCCAAGATGTTAAGCTCGGCTCTCCGCATAACACCTTCTAGCGTAAGGCACGAAAGTCCATCACCTTGTCGTAGTCTCCGACGGGATCCAAACGAACTAGAATGTTCGCCTGAAACCTTCACACAATTTTGCACACCTTCCATCGTCGCTCTTATCAGTCTCGTGAGCTTCCCGGGAAAGCTGTTTTCGTCCATGATGTTCCATAGCTCTATGCAGTCGATACTATTTTTGGAGGATTAAACGTACAGTAAAGATCTGGTCCGTTGTCGATCGGCCGTCAACGAAGCCGGCTTGATAACTTCCCGTGAACTCGTTTACTACAGGTGACAGACGACGGACGATGATCTGGGATAATACTTTGTAGGCCACATTTAGAATGGTGATCGCTCGAAAATTCTCACAATCTAACTTGTCACCTTTCTTGTAGATGGGGCATATTACTCCTCCGGTAGCTGTTCTGTTTGCCAGATTGTGCCTATACCAATGGTCAGCCTCTCTGGGCCCATCTTTATGAGTTCAGCTTCGATACCATCCTTACCAGTAGCTTTATTGTTCTTGAGCTGGTGATTGGCATCCTCAACGCGGCGCGAAACCGTTGCAGGATGCGTTTACCTTCTGATAGAACTTACGTGTTTCTTGAGACCAGCACAGCTGTTCCATCTCCTCCAGGCGGCGTTTTTTCTCCCGAAAGAGGCAGGTCTGCTTTGCCGATTCCGTCAATAACGCTCCACGTTCTGCTGGGTTCCTTGTTGCAGCATGACCGCCCGCGCTGCATTCTTCTCCTCCAGAATCTGCCTGCATTCCTCATCGATCCAATCGTTCCGTCGACCCCGTCCCACGTATCCGACGTTGCTCTCATCTGCATCATTGATGGCTGTTTTCACTGTTGTCCAGCAGTCCTCAAGAGGGTTCATTCAGCTCACTCTCTTCCGGTAATGCAGCCTCGAGATGCTGCGCGTATGCAGTTGCGACATCCGGATGATTAAGCCACTCTAGGTCATAACGGGGCGGCCGTCGGTACCGTACGTTGCTAACGACGGAGAGTTTTGGGCGCAGTTTAACCAGGTCCGTCACACTCGGGCTCAGATTGGATACCACTTCTAGTACTGCATTTGGTCCCTCGGTAGTGCAAAAGGTACCCAAGTTTGACAGATCGCAGTACACTTTGAACGGCATTCTAGATTACCTTATAAGCCCTAAAATTTTGAGCAACTGCAAGGGACATGGGGGTCTTTAATTTGTCTTTGGTTTAACCATCACAAGTGGCCCGAGTTGATGTTAGCGCCACGATAGGTCCTAACGTCGATAATGTCGGAAAAGTGCCATCCATCAATCAGAACGTGGTTGATTTGTGATTCTGGCTGGTGTGATGATCCCCAGGTATCGGTATGGAATGCTGTGATGAAAGCAGGTGCTGGGAATGGCCATATTCTTGAAGGCGGTGAAATCGGTAGGCGCTGAACTTTTCAATAGTGGGTCTGAATTCTTTCTCCTGGCCAACCTGAGCCTTCTATGATGATTTTGACGCCGAAGCTTGAGCAGCTGTCACACTCGCGTTCGAGCTGCGAGTAAAATTCGTCCTTGTCATCACTGCTTCCGGAGTGAGCGCTGAACACGTTTGTTATTCTTTAATGAATGTTCGAATCCTCTGAGCAGAATCTCAAATAGAGAAACTTTAAAGTAGATGGAGTACCGTGTACCTTTTAATTCCGCTCCTAAATGCTTATCTTTGACAGATACGCGTATTTCGACTACCACTTGCAGTCTTCTTCAGTGTCAGTTACTCGTATCCACTGAAGAAATCGTCGCATCTCTCTACCTTAAATACTAACACCAGATAAGTACCTACACAATCAAACTACCTAGGAAAAATTTCGACAGGAGTATACCTGTCATGTCTTGGTCAGAATTGAAAAGGGGGGATAATAATAATTATACAAATCCCTAACTATCTACCTATGTATTCAAGCTCGTTTATATTTCTTAGGTACAAACTTAAACAGCCTTGATTGTCCGTTTCCTTGATCCCTATTAAGAAGTAATGAAGGCTTTTGTTTGTAAATTTCTAAACTTTCAGCGACGTCTAGTTTCCAAGATGAAGATACGCTTCGTACGATGTCTATGTTATCGCTTGTCATTTGATGTCCATCCTGGAAAACATGTTCAGCCACTTTTGATTTAAAATCATACGCTAATCCCTTTTCTAATTCCTTGTCCGCTTTTTTTACCTCAGCAATATGTTCTTTGAATCTTATTTCTAGTGTTCGTTTTGTTTGTCCTATATAGATTTTATTACAATGGGGGCATGAAATTTTATATACTCCTGCTCTATTCAGTTTATTAATTTTATCCTTTGTTGATCCCAATCTAGATTTAAGCTGACTACTCCTGCTGCTGAAAACCAAATCTACTCCATATTTTCGAAATTTCTTAGCCAAAGGCTGTGTAATCTTGGTATCAAAATTCACCGCTACTCTTTTTAAATCCTCTTTTTCGGCAGTAAGTGTTGTCATACTTTTCCTATATTTATCCCTTGCCCTCTTATCTACTACTGCTTGTATTGTACTATTCCTATATCCGTTAAGCCTAGCCGTCTCAAAAATATAATCCAGTTCTTTTGATTTTCCAGTTTCACTTAAAGGAAGGGTTTGCATTCTATGTATCATATGATGAAAAGCCGCCATTTTATGCTGATAAGTGTGGTTGGAAGTACTCGGAATAACTCGCATAGTATTAGTTGGTTTCCGGTAAATTTCAAATTCAAAGTGAGACGATTCCCTAATAATTAGCAAATCCAAAAAAGGTAGTTTATTATGCTTTTCTTCTTCATGAGTAAATTTAATATCTTTGTGGATACTGTTAATTGCTTCTAAAATTTTTGGCAAACAATCCTTTTTGATAATGCTAAACACATCATCTACATATCTCCACCACCGCTGTGGTAACAAATCTTTCTTTTTCAAAATGCTTTCAAAATTGGCCATAAACAACTCGCTCAAAAACGGAGACAATGGATTACCCATAGGTGCACCGTTTGTCTGCTTATAAAAATTACCACGGAAGCTAAAATAGTTCTCTTCCATACAAAGTCGGGTTAATTTGATGTAATACCGAACTTTGTTTTTCCAATTTGACTCATTGTGTTGGTTAAGTAGCCATTCTTCCAAAAGGTTTATGGCTTCTTTAACTGGCACACTAGGAAATAATGCTTTAACATCAAAAGAAACCATAATTTCATCATCTTGAATATACCCAGAAGCTTGAAGTTGGCTTGCAAACTCCTGAGTATTGTTAACTGAACGGCTTTCAAAAGGTTTGGGCATGGATTGGAATTCCTTAACCAGCCACTTTGCAAGTTTGTGTGGAGGAGACCCTTCTGCTGATATAATTTCTCTCATTTCATTGCCAGGTTTGTGAATTTTTGGCAATCCTTTAATTCTTGGTAGAACTGGATTAGAAACTTTGAGGCGGCTAGTGTTATCTCCAAGAAGTGGCTTACATTCTTTTAAAGTTTTTTCTACATGTCTCACCATTGTGGGAAGTGGATCGACTCTAAAATGCCTATAGGGACCAGTGGTTATTTTTTCGTTCATTTGGTTATCATAATCATCTTTATCCAAAATAACCACTGCATTGCCCTTGTCCGCTTTTACATAGTATACCGACTTATCCCGAAGTTCACTCAAAACTTTAACCTCATCACTATTTTGACCTCTTAATTGAAATTTGTTACCTTTTAATGACTCTTCAGTGTCATTTCTAGCAGATTCTTGAAACTCTATTGGTATTGTATGTGTAATGGCGGTTTCAACATCGATTATTGTCTGTTCAATATCTGGTTTTGTGGCAACCGCATATGCTAATCCCTTATTGAGAAGTGTCAATTGTTCTTCTGAGAACTGATGCGTCGAGCGATTGATCACAAAACCTTCAATAGAATGGACTTTCGGCAATGCTGTTACCACTTTGTTGTGCTGCTGATTCTTTAAAATTGCTAATTTTTTTGAGTGAATATCTTTCTTTCTACGTGCTTCGCACTCCTCTGCTTGTATCACCTTGGTAAGGAAAAGTGGAAATTCCCAAGGGTATTGTTTTGCCAATTTCAAATGTAAACTATAGCACTGCAATGTTTTTTCTCTACGTTTGTTATGCTGAAGTCGAAGAACCGATCTTTGATCCTCAACTTGCACATTCGGCCACCACCTGATCACGCGCCTCTGCATATCACCCATTACTATTAAAGCTGTACCCAGCCCGTGTGTGTTGCCGCAGCTCTGGGAGATGGTATGGTTATCTCTAAACGTTCGCATTTATCCCTTCCAACACACTTCCTGCAACGCTACTATGCCGAATCCGCAGTCCTTCAGCACATCGGTGAGTAGGGTAACGGTCGTATTTTGGGCCCCCTAAGGAAGTGATTTTAGTTTTTTGTTCCAATTGATTAATTGCACAGTGTAACCAAGTCAAAGAACATGCCAAAATGTAGAGAAAAACTTCCTCTACGAGATAAAAATGCCCATACGGTCATGTCCAACCCAAAAAACGTCGAAAATAATTGAATTGTGAAGCACTGTTTTCTTTTAATTTGGACACACCAATACATTTTGGACCCTCAAAGTATATATTTTGGACCTTCGGCATTTTTTATCGTTTGACGACAACGTCCATGACACTGTATGTATAATATGCTAGCCCGTAGTCTAATCAATCGATTGACAATGGAAAACCGAAGAAATTCTACGCTTTTAGTTCAGAATTTTGAAAAAAGTTTTTGTTTACATTTGGAAAAAAAATGTGACTCCTTCAATTTCTGTGTGTAACGTGTTGTAACGGTTGCATGGATGACCCGATTAAATTAAATTAATTTAAGATAAAATAAACACATTGTGGATGTACAAACGGTTGATGCAAGTGCGGTATAGTCCTCTCTTTCCAAATGACATGCGCATTGAGTTGGTCTTCCGATTTAAACTGGGAAATGTGCAGGAAAATGGCTCAGGGGGTCCAAAATATATTGGTTACCCTATGTGTGTACTCCCGATAAATTCAAGAGATTTACAGTTCCACGTACCAAGCTTCCAATCGCTAGTTCCTTTATGTCTTTGCCGATTGTCCCGGTTAGTATTTTCCAGTGGCGTAGCTAGAGTATTCGGGGCCAAGTGCGGAGTCAATTTCATGGGCCCTTCCAAATAGGAGTGTGTACCAATTGACTAGTCAATTAATCGAAACAATAATTTACTTTTAATCAATATTAATATTTGGGATTGAACATAGTGGACCTTGTGCATCTATTGTTGAAGTCATTTTGAAATTTCAACCAAAATGTCAATTAATGAAAAGTGATATACTGATACGACTACTTCAAGGCAGGTTAAGTGTATAAAAAAGGAACTATTGAGAACTCATGCTTGAAAAATAAAACCAATGTGAGACTGAACTGAAATCACATTTCCATGAAGATTCCTCAATTATTACGACCAGTTCAACTCTCAAAGCGTCTTTCTAAAAGTTTCTGTGGGATTTAATGATTTTCTTCAGAAATTTTATCAGAATGTGATTCAGATTACTGCTAAAAGTTTGCTTCAACTATTAATTCGAAGATTTCTTCAGGAGTACATTGAATAATTCCTCCACAGACTTCCCAAGGAATTCCTCCATAATTTTCATTTGAGGTACCTTAAAAAATTCAACCATAACCTATTCCAATGATTCCCTCAGACAATTTCCCAAAGGAGTCCTTAAAAAATTGATACAAGATTTCTCTAACTCTAAGATACTAAGGAAATTTTTCAAATTTTGTTGGAGGGGATTTCAAAAAAAAAATCTAAATATATTTCTAAACGAAAACCGTAAAGAAATCACTGATGAACATATGATAATGTCTTACAAGAGAGAGGTCTTTCAAAGATTTACGGGTCTTTTCTGGACTCTTGGGGAAGTCTTGTGAAAACTAAGAGTGAAATAATTAAAAAAATAACCAAACTTGCTATAGGAAACCCCTGGTATATATCGAGTGGAACTCTTTGAGGGGCTACAGGAATACTTGCTATAGGATTTTGTGTTTGAACTAATTTTGATTTGAAGAATCCAAGTAGAAATTACTTCAAACCAGGGTGGGGTATACGGCTGTCAACTACGAACAAAACTCGCCTAACTACCATCTCTCACGCGGTCTGTGGAGAACAGCTAGCACAGGTCGAAAACGCGGGCCAAGCCAGGTTGCAAACGCTCATGCTTTTCAATACTCAACCAACGGGATGTCTAGCAGCGTTGTATGCCACACTAACACACTCACGAAACATGAACAGTAGGCGCACCTCGTTGCGTATACCCCCTGCCACAAACATAATTCCAGAAATCCTTGAAAGCAATCCTTATTTATGGAGAATTTATGTGGAATCTTTGATTGGATTAATTGTGAAATTCTTGGAAAAAATCCTTGAAAATTTTGCGTGGAAGAATTGAAGTAGCAATTCCTAGGTTAATCAGCGGGGTAGTTATTGAAGGATTGGTTCTGAAAATGGCTAAAAGTACTTTTGAAAAATTTCCGTGATAGATTTCCGAAGAATTATTGTATGATTTCTCGAAATATTTTTTACACGAATTACAACCGTCATAGAATAAACCTTAGTTAATTTCCTGTTCATTTCTCTAGGAATATTTTGAGATATCTCTAGGAATATTTTTCAGATATACCTGGCGAAATCTTTACATGAATTCCTGAAAGAATTTTCGTTTTAATTCATTTGTTGAACAGCTGAAGGATTTTCTGGGGCAAATTTTGAAGGAATTCCTCTAAGCATATGTTAAGAAATCGTTAAAAATATTTCAGGGAGAATTGCTAGAGGAATCTGCATAAGAGTTCTTGTGGGGAGTTTTTGTAGGTATACCTGAAGAAAGCTCTAAATGAATCTTTAGATGAATTCCTGAAGATGAAAATCTATGAACCTATGGAGTAGTCGCGTAGTAACCTCTGGAGCCTCAACAATTTACATAAAAAAATCATTGCAATGCGAAAAAAGGAAAAGGAGGCTTTAGATAGATTAGATGATGTGCGTAAAAAAAACTTTAAAGACGTTTGCTTGCATTTGTTCGAAATATGCTTTGGTACTTTCCAAGAATGTATTAAATATTGTGTACAAATATTCATTTCGGCATGGTTCAGTTTAGGATATCATAATAAAATGTTCCCAAACCTGTTCCTGGCTTCCTCAGAGTCAAGTTATGAAGGGCCCCATGATATTCGATCATTACCAGAATTTTTTTTGGATCTGGGAATGGCCATATTCTTGAAGGCGGTGAAATCGGTAGGCGCTGAACTTTTCAATAGTGGGTCTGAATTCTTTCTCCTGGCCAACCTGAGCCTTCTATGATGATTTTGACGCCGAAGCTTGAGCAGCTGTCACACTCGCGTTCGAGCTGCGAGTAAAATTCGTCCTTGTCATCACTGCTTCCGGAGTGAGCGCTGAACACGTTTGTTATTCTTTAATGAATGTTCGAATCCTCTGAGCAGAATCTCAAATAGAGAAACTTTAAAGTAGATGGAGTACCGTGTACCTTTTAATTCCGCTCCTAAATGCTTATCTTTGACAGATACGCGTATTTCGACTACCACTTGCAGTCTTCTTCAGTGTCAGTTACTCGTATCCACTGAAGAAATCGTCGCATCTCTCTACCTTAAATACTAACACCAGATAAGTACCTACACAATCAAACTACCTAGGAAAAATTTCGACAGGAGTATACCTGTCATGTCTTGGTCAGAATTGAAAAGGGGGGATAATAATAATTATACAAATCCCTAACTATCTACCTATGTATTCAAGCTCGTTTATATTTCTTAGGTACAAACTTAAACAGCCTTGATTGTCCGTTTCCTTGATCCCTATTAAGAAGTAATGAAGGCTTTTGTTTGTAAATTTCTAAACTTTCAGCGACGTCTAGTTTCCAAGATGAAGATACGCTTCGTACGATGTCTATGTTATCGCTTGTCATTTGATGTCCATCCTGGAAAACATGTTCAGCCACTTTTGATTTAAAATCATACGCTAATCCCTTTTCTAATTCCTTGTCCGCTTTTTTTACCTCAGCAATATGTTCTTTGAATCTTATTTCTAGTGTTCGTTTTGTTTGTCCTATATAGATTTTATTACAATGGGGGCATGAAATTTATATACTCCTGCTCTATTCAGTTTATTAATTTTATCCTTTGTTGATCCTAATCTAGATTTAAGCTGACTACTCCTGCTGCTGAAAACCAAATCTACTCCATATTTTCGAAATTTCTTAGCCAAAGGCTGTGTAATCTTGGTATCAAAATTCACCGCTACTCTTTTTAAATCCTCTTTTTCGGCAGTAAGTGTTGTCATACTTTTCCTATATTTATCCCTTGCCCTCTTATCTACTACTGCTTGTATTGTACTATTCCTATATCCGTTAAGCCTAGCCGTCTCAAAAATATAATCCAGTTCTTTTGATTTTCCAGTTTCACTTAAAGGAAGGGTTTGCATTCTATGTATCATATGATGAAAAGCCGCCATTTTATGCTGATAAGTGTGGTTGGAAGTACTCGGAATAACTCGCATAGTATTAGTTGGTTTCCGGTAAATTTCAAATTCAAAGTGAGACGATTCCCTAATAATTAGCAAATCCAAAAAAGGTAGTTTATTATGCTTTTCTTCTTCATGAGTAAATTTAATATCTTTGTGGATACTGTTAATTGCTTCTAAAATTTTTGGCAAACAATCCTTTTTGATAATGCTAAACACATCATCTACATATCTCCACCACCGCTGTGGTAACAAATCTTTCTTTTTCAAAATGCTTTCAAAATTGGCCATAAACAACTCGCTCAAAAACGGAGACAATGGATTACCCATAGGTGCACCGTTTGTCTGCTTATAAAAATTACCACGGAAGCTAAAATAGTTCTCTTCCATACAAAGTCGGGTTAATTTGATGTAATACCGAACTTTGTTTTTCCAATTTGACTCATTGTGTTGGTTAAGTAGCCATTCTTCCAAAAGGTTTATGGCTTCTTTAACTGGCACACTAGGAAATAATGCTTTAACATCAAAAGAAACCATAATTTCATCATCTTGAATATACCCAGAAGCTTGAAGTTGGCTTGCAAACTCCTGAGTATTGTTAACTGAACGGCTTTCAAAAGGTTTGGGCATGGATTGGAATTCCTTAACCAGCCACTTTGCAAGTTTGTGTGGAGGAGACCCTTCTGCTGATATAATTTCTCTCATTTCATTGCCAGGTTTGTGAATTTTTGGCAATCCTTTAATTCTTGGTAGAACTGGATTAGAAACTTTGAGGCGGCTAGTGTTATCTCCAAGAAGTGGCTTACATTCTTTTAAAGTTTTTTCTACATGTCTCACCATTGTGGGAAGTGGATCGACTCTAAAATGCCTATAGGGACCAGTGGTTATTTTTTCGTTCATTTGGTTATCATAATCATCTTTATCCAAAATAACCACTGCATTGCCCTTGTCCGCTTTTACATAGTATACCGACTTATCCCGAAGTTCACTCAAAACTTTAACCTCATCACTATTTTGACCTCTTAATTGAAATTTGTTACCTTTTAATGACTCTTCAGTGTCATTTCTAGCAGATTCTTGAAACTCTATTGGTATTGTATGTGTAATGGCGGTTTCAACATCGATTATTGTCTGTTCAATATCTGGTTTTGTGGCAACCGCATATGCTAATCCCTTATTGAGAAGTGTCAATTGTTCTTCTGAGAACTGATGCGTCGAGCGATTGATCACAAAACCTTCAATAGAATGGACTTTCGGCAATGCTGTTACCACTTTGTTGTGCTGCTGATTCTTTAAAATTGCTAATTTTTTTGAGTGAATATCTTTCTTTCTACGTGCTTCGCACTCCTCTGCTTGTATCACCTTGGTAAGGAAAAGTGGAAATTCCCAAGGGTATTGTTTTGCCAATTTCAAATGTAAACTATAGCACTGCAATGTTTTTTCTCTACGTTTGTTATGCTGAAGTCGAAGAACCGATCTTTGATCCTCAACTTGCACATTCGGCCACCACCTGATCACGCGCCTCTGCATATCACCCATTACTATTAAAGCTGTACCCAGCCCGTGTGTGTTGCCGCAGCTCTGGGAGATGGTATGGTTATCTCTAAACGTTCGCATTTATCCCTTCCAACACACTTCCTGCAACGCTACTATGCCGAATCCGCAGTCCTTCAGCACATCGGTGAGTAGGGTAACGGTCGTATTTTGGGCCCCCTAAGGAAGTGATTTTAGTTTTTTGTTCCAATTGATTAATTGCACAGTGTAACCAAGTCAAAGAACATGCCAAAATGTAGAGAAAAACTTCCTCTACGAGATAAAAATGCCCATACGGTCATGTCCAACCCAAAAAACGTCGAAAATAATTGAATTGTGAAGCACTGTTTTCTTTTAATTTGGACACACCAATACATTTTGGACCCTCAAAGTATATATTTTGGACCTTCGGCATTTTTTATCGTTTGACGACAACGTCCATGACACTGTATGTATAATATGCTAGCCCGTAGTCTAATCAATCGATTGACAATGGAAAACCGAAGAAATTCTACGCTTTTAGTTCAGAATTTTGAAAAAAGTTTTTGTTTACATTTGGAAAAAAAATGTGACTCCTTCAATTTCTGTGTGTAACGTGTTGTAACGGTTGCATGGATGACCCGATTAAATTAAATTAATTTAAGATAAAATAAACACATTGTGGATGTACAAACGGTTGATGCAAGTGCGGTATAGTCCTCTCTTTCCAAATGACATGCGCATTGAGTTGGTCTTCCGATTTAAACTGGGAAATGTGCAGGAAAATGGCTCAGGGGGTCCAAAATATATTGGTTACCCTATGTGTGTACTCCCGATAAATTCAAGAGATTTACAGTTCCACGTACCAAGCTTCCAATCGCTAGTTCCTTTATGTCTTTGCCGATTGTCCCGGTTAGTATTTTCCAGTGGCGTAGCTAGAGTATTCGGGGCCAAGTGCGGAGTCAATTTCATGGGCCCTTCCAAATAGGAGTGTGTACCAATTGACTAGTCAATTAATCGAAACAATAATTTACTTTTAATCAATATTAATATTTGGGATTGAACATAGTGGACCTTGTGCATCTATTGTTGAAGTCATTTTGAAATTTCAACCAAAATGTCAATTAATGAAAAGTGATATACTGATACGACTACTTCAAGGCAGGTTAAGTGTATAAAAAAGGAACTATTGAGAACTCATGCTTGAAAAATAAAACCAATGTGAGACTGAACTGAAATCACATTTCCATGAAGATTCCTCAATTATTACGACCAGTTCAACTCTCAAAGCGTCTTTCTAAAAGTTTCTGTGGGATTTAATGATTTTCTTCAGAAATTTTATCAGAATGTGATTCAGATTACTGCTAAAAGTTTGCTTCAACTATTAATTCGAAGATTTCTTCAGGAGTACATTGAATAATTCCTCCACAGACTTCCCAAGGAATTCCTCCATAATTTTCATTTGAGGTACCTTAAAAAATTCAACCATAACCTATTCCAATGATTCCCTCAGACAATTTCCCAAAGGAGTCCTTAAAAAATTGATACAAGATTTCTCTAACTCTAAGATACTAAGGAAATTTTTCAAATTTTGTTGGAGGGGATTTCAAAAAAAAAATCTAAATATATTTCTAAACGAAAACCGTAAAGAAATCACTGATGAACATATGATAATGTCTTACAAGAGAGAGGTCTTTCAAAGATTTACGGGTCTTTTCTGGACTCTTGGGGAAGTCTTGTGAAAACTAAGAGTGAAATAATTAAAAAAATAACCAAACTTGCTATAGGAAACCCCTGGTATATATCGAGTGGAACTCTTTGAGGGGCTACAGGAATACTTGCTATAGGATTTTGTGTTTGAACTAATTTTGATTTGAAGAATCCAAGTAGAAATTACTTCAAACCAGGGTGGGGTATACGGCTGTCAACTACGAACAAAACTCGCCTAACTACCATCTCTCACGCGGTCTGTGGAGAACAGCTAGCACAGGTCGAAAACGCGGGCCAAGCCAGGTTGCAAACGCTCATGCTTTTCAATACTCAACCAACGGGATGTCTAGCAGCGTTGTATGCCACACTAACACACTCACGAAACATGAACAGTAGGCGCACCTCGTTGCGTATACCCCCTGCCACAAACATAATTCCAGAAATCCTTGAAAGCAATCCTTATTTATGGAGAATTTATGTGGAATCTTTGATTGGATTAATTGTGAAATTCTTGGAAAAAATCCTTGAAAATTTTGCGTGGAAGAATTGAAGTAGCAATTCCTAGGTTAATCAGCGGGGTAGTTATTGAAGGATTGGTTCTGAAAATGGCTAAAAGTACTTTTGAAAAATTTCCGTGATAGATTTCCGAAGAATTATTGTATGATTTCTCGAAATATTTTTTACACGAATTACAACCGTCATAGAATAAACCTTAGTTAATTTCCTGTTCATTTCTCTAGGAATATTTTGAGATATCTCTAGGAATATTTTTCAGATATACCTGGCGAAATCTTTACATGAATTCCTGAAAGAATTTTCGTTTTAATTCATTTGTTGAACAGCTGAAGGATTTTCTGGGGCAAATTTTGAAGGAATTCCTCTAAGCATATGTTAAGAAATCGTTAAAAATATTTCAGGGAGAATTGCTAGAGGAATCTGCATAAGAGTTCTTGTGGGGAGTTTTTGTAGGTATACCTGAAGAAAGCTCTAAATGAATCTTTAGATGAATTCCTGAAGATGAAAATCTATGAACCTATGGAGTAGTCGCGTAGTAACCTCTGGAGCCTCAACAATTTACATAAAAAAATCATTGCAATGCGAAAAAAGGAAAAGGAGGCTTTAGATAGATTAGATGATGTGCGTAAAAAAAACTTTAAAGACGTTTGCTTGCATTTGTTCGAAATATGCTTTGGTACTTTCCAAGAATGTATTAAATATTGTGTACAAATATTCATTTCGGCATGGTTCAGTTTAGGATATCATAATAAAATGTTCCCAAACCTGTTCCTGGCTTCCTCAGAGTCAAGTTATGAAGGGCCCCATGATATTCGATCATTACCAGAATTTTTTTTGGATCTAAAACCACGATGTTCTGTTCAACAGTACTGTTCTATAGCGTTGAAATAAATAAACCATTATAAATATACTAGATGATATAGAGGCCCCTACTCATTACCACTTCAGGGCCCCTTAAAACCTGATTTCCGTTGCCCCAATACGTTTCAGTTTGTCAAAAACTCAATTTTTCATTCTAACTATGAGAGTTTTTCAACATGCTATTTGATTAATTTACAGCAAATTTGTAGCAACAATTTTCAAAAAAAAATTCCAATATTCTTTATTGAATTTAAGAATAATTATATTCCTCAAGGAATGTTAAGGGTGGCTTCAGAACTTTTGCAAATCTCTTAGAAAGTACTTGTTTATACGTTCAAAGTGAATTCCTCCCGGTGGAGTTCCGGAAAATTTACCTAAAAATGTTTCCTAATGTTTCAAAAGTTCTGTTTTCCCTCGAACAAATCTTATAGGTATTCTGTCAAATCTAATTCTGAGATATTTCGCTAAAAGTTCTACAACAAAATCTTCTGTGATTTCGTTTAAATAGTTTTCCCAAAAAAAATATTAAGGTACAGTGGGGGAAGTGTAGCAGTGGGGTAAGTGGATCATTTGTCAATATAAAGCATAAATACTTGAATATGTTGAATGTTTTCGTACCATTGCTTCGTTTTAGATTATATTCTTACGCCCACACTGAAAGTATTGCAAAACTGGTACTACACGTACACTAACACAAGCAAACTTGTTAGCTGCAAAAATCAATTAATTTGAAAATTGTTTTCCATCAATCAAAAATTCATTGGATCTCTGTCTAAAATCGAATTCTATTATTTTTTTCGACACATGGTGAACATTTCAGTTCTAATTGAATGAATCACAATGAAAAATATGTCATTTTTATAAATAAATACAAATATATTGGACATGATACACTTACACCTACTTTTTAATGGGGTGGGGTAAGTGGATCAAGAATAATTATCATTTATTGGCAGACTGCTTACGAGAATTTTAATAAGCTATAATATCCGCAAATGTTGTTTTCCTTTATTTTGTTCCATTCCCAGCTTGAATTTGTCAAATTGACCATAGAAAATTTGAATTAATCCACCTAAAAGTTTTTTTTTAACCTTTCTTGTACTAAAAAAATATAAAAAGAATAATAATTTTAAAATTTACACGAAACTTTTCGTGGTTTATCTAAGCTGAGTTGTAAAAGAGCAAAATATACTTATTTTCCAATCGAAAGCATAGTATCGTACCTAATTTGACCATATAAATTGTTCTAGACAGATGATACACATATATTCATAAGTAAAAAAGAAGGATTTCAGTTTGTTATTCAAACTGAAAAGTAACTAATATTTTTAAACCAAGAGTGTTTTTCCAAAATATCTTTAAGAATAATCCTACAACACTTCTGTATAACTTATGCGTATAAATGGATGAATTTTCTCCAAATTTTTCTAGTTACAATGTTTTTTTTTTGTTCAAATTAGTATGAATTAATATATACATACTTTTTATAATGTTTTGATTTAATAAAGGTACTTTTTAATTTTAAAGTATTAAAATGTAACATTAGTAGCACTAATAACAAGAGCGAGGGTAATATCATTCTTATTAAACATAATCACACTACATTTGTTTCGAGAACAGATTTTTTTTTAAAAGTGATCCACTTACCCCACCATGGTGGGGCAAGTAGATCATTTGGCGCAAATTTTTAAGTCTCTCATACTCAATGCATAACAATCAGAAAAATCGAAATAAATGACGATTTGAAGTATAATAGCCCCTTATTTGTTATCCACAGAAAAAAGTTTGAGTTACATTATTCACGTTAGCTGTACATAGCAATGAAGTTAACTATTGATTTTTCTGTATCCACTTACCCCACGGTACCTTATAAATTCTTCCGCGAAGTTTCTTCCTTAGGACATGTTTTCTTCTATTTTTTTTTTCTTTTTTGCTTTAAATCCTCGAATTATTCAAGAATTGAAAAGAACATTATTTTCGAAACGCTTCTTGCCTTCGAATCTTCAGAGGAAATTTGTTGAAAACAGGAACAGGAATTTCGTACAAAAATCTTTCCATACTCCAAAAAGCAACAATTTAAAGAATTTAAAAAAACATGTCAATTCTAGGAGTTTTGAAAAAAAAATAGAACTCTTGTACGTATGGTTCACGTTTTCTGAAAGTCCATCAGTCCGATCTTCCCTAAGGTTGCTCGTAACCCGGCCAGTACCGCGAGGAGGTTGCTGGACAGGAGGCTGAGGACCGCACAGCGGGATATATTTTATTCTTTTAGGTACGCGAGGCACCAATGGTACACCATGCCCAGCATTTAGCAACCAAAATAAGCCACATGTGAACTTTGATGAATACCAAACATTACTTCAACGGAGTTCCATCAAATTTACAAGGAAGGATCTCAGAGTGCTAAATGTGAGCTTGATGGATGTTTGAATTTTAATCTATGGTACAGGCTTTTTTCAAACATTGAGATACTCATAAAAAAAGGTTCGAAATTTCCATCGATGAAATATTTTAAAATTCACGAAGCAGATGCCACAACATCATATCGTACAGTTGTGGTGTGTTCATTTTTTTTCGGTCATCATGGTTTCAGACACACCATGTAAATGTTTCACGACGAACCTCTACTGCCGTGGAAAACTTTAGAATTAGAAAACGCACTACAAGCGCTTTATTCACCGCCACCATTTCCCGCGCGTCCGTCGCAACATCCTCCAAATAACATGTTTTACATTAGATGATTACCGAACGCAACAACACTCACCAGTAATCATTGCTTGTTTCTTCTCCCTTTCAGAAGCCGTCCATCAAAGGCAAAACGCCAGCCCCAATCAACGACGACGCACTGCCTTCTGGGAACATCCGATCTATCTGGCAAAGCTCTTCCAGGTTGCAGCGTTTTGCACTTGCACTTGCACATTTTGCCAGGCTGCCTCGCATGCAGTTGCAAAAGTAAAACCAAGTCGTAATAACAGTGTTTGCGCGGGAGACCTCCAGGAATAGTGGCCTCCCGGAGTGGCAGGTTATTGTGCGCAGCTGTGGTCTCTGCAAGAAGAACTGCGATAAGAAGAAAATTATTATTCGCATCCCGCCATCTTTTCCCCCAGCCCAAGTTGTTTGTGTTCCCAGATATTACACGCCTCCTCCAGTGATCGTGAAAGTAAACCCGTTCAAGTGAAACCCCCAAGTGCAAGTAATTGACCCATAAAGAAGCGAAGTGGGCTCTACACGTGCGCTGTGCGGTTCCAGATCTTACTCGGAGACGCATAATTTCTTCCATATTTTTATCTGCATGGCTAGCGGTAGGAAGTAGTGCTGACGGTTTCTATGAGCGTTCCGGGTAGAAACCGGGTGAACCTTCCAGTTGCCGAGTACGAACTAGAAGACCTGCTGCCATCGTCGTCGTCGTCGTCGTTCGGGACCGACGACGAGAAGCGCCAGCGGCACCAAAATGAGTACAAATTCGCCCGGTACGCCGAAGAAGTGTCGGCTCATCCTGCAGCAGTGCCTGGCGATTCAGCTGACCAAGCCGGGCAACCCGCCGGAGGATTTCTGGATGTACGATAGCGGCTATACGATTTTTCAGGTGAGTGACATGCGGATCTGTAATCAGCACATAGCTTATGATTATATCAAGGATTAAATCTAAAAGGAATTAGTTGTTATAGTTTTAAATAATCAAGTTACTTTTTCTGCCCGTTAGGAATAACAAAACGTAACAAAAATTAAATTTTTGCGTGTCTTAAAGATCAAATTATGTGCCTCTAGTAGATTTGGAGTCAGATAGAGGATGCCGTTCTCAGAAATGTTCCAGCATGTTACAATTTTTAGCTACAGATCGCCAAAGTTGCAAAAATACTATTTTCATTAATGTTTACATGAAATTTAAAGAATGATTAATCAAACATTTTTGTGATCTAATCCACCAAGCATGCAAAATATTACTTCGAGTTAGTATTAGTGAGATGTAAAAGTATAACATCGCACTATAAAAACAAATATTGCTTTCATTATTTTGTTGATGGGTTAAATTTAATTTAATTAAACATGCCGGTTTTCTACCATATATATATATAAACCGCTGTAGTTACATGCAAATAAATTTTCTTTTTAAAATAAATAGGGTAAGCGTTTCCTTAGTTGTGGGTGTTCCTATAGTTGCGGTACTGCCGTTTTTACTGATATTATTACATTAGCCATAGAACCGACACTGTCAATCGACGTATTGGCTTGTTGATACACGGAGTAGTTGAAAAGTGCGTTCAAATTGCTTTAAAACTGATGAAATATCACTAAAATTGCTAAAACTTCTATTATTTGTACCAATAGTTGCGGTAAAGTGTTCCTATAGTGGAGGATCCCATAAGAAAACAACGGATACCGCAACTATAGGAACACAAATTAAAAATTTACCACAACTAAAGGAACAGTGTATCAATAGTGGAGGTATTATTTTTCACTGACATGCCGTGGATTGCTGCGATGAAATCATTTTTCTCATTAAGTAAATGGTCGTTACTTCTCGTTACAACATTAACATGTACATTAATTGTACTTCTTGAACTTAGGCGGTTAAACGAAGTTAAATCGTGCTTAGTACCTCCACTGTTGATACATCTACCCTAAATCATTTAACGACGCGCATAACAAACAAGCCTTTCATGGCGCACCAACTTTGATTTTTTCATCATTCTTGCAGTCTCCATACAAATTTTTTCGTTATTCTTATATGGCAAAATACAATACTTTTCGAAACCATCAAATATAACTTTTGAGCATCGAAAGTGTTATGAACTTTGTTGATAATAAATGTTATACACATGAAGTTTGAATTCTGTGGCAAATTAAGCGAATAAATTGCCATACAAGTTGGCAAACTTGCATGCAAGTTGTCTGAAATAGTCAAATCTTGCATTTTCAACAATCAATATCTCACAAACTAGACGTGCTATTTTTTAAAAACGGTAATGGATTCAGCGGTATTTTGGTGCTTGAGGCAAAAACGACTTCCGCAGTATAAGTAATCAATTGAATATTCATCAATGACGTCTGCCGTATTTTATACGCTCAATAATATTTGCTTCTTTATACACATGCTACACGCTTAAAAAAGCGTTCTGGAAAACGTGAACTATCAAAAATACACCGTGAACTACCATGATTGGTCTCGTATACATGATCTAGTTCACGGTGTATTTTTGTTGTTGACGAGTTCACGCCTGCTGTTCACGGATACGAGAACGGATTTTTTTCTGTGTACAACTCGTAATTCATGCGTCTGCGCCACATAATATGTTCTACTTTTACATTGAATATTGTCCACAGTAATATACTTACACTTCCGTGCATAAGTTTGGGTTCACCCCCTAAAAACATACAAAGGTGTTAAGGCCATATCTCTGGGATTGCACGTTAAATTGAAGCTCTCTAAGCCGCATTCGAAAGACAAAGAGTTGTTCTTACTTCGTATGTATATTTCCCCAAAAACATTTTTGGAATTTTGTATACTAAATTTTTACTTAAAGTTGTGACATTTTTCAAAAAACACACTGAAAAAATATAGCTGTTTTCCAAGCACTGATGAACTCAAAAGTGAGTTCGTATAACTAAATTTGGAAGGTTTGTGCGTTAACCTAATTTTGAGTTGATGACGATGAAGTTGTTTTCATTGACAGTCATGCAAAAAAAAATGCCACCACCAAGACCACACAACCGGCAGATTAAATAATTCAACTTTCAGCACTAAGCCAATAACTCAAACTTGAGGCAACGCACTAAGTTTTGGTTTTTGGTAGTGGTTCTCTTCGCTCTCTGACAACAACGGAAGGAGCGAATGTAAGAGGGGTTGAAAATAGCTCAAAAATTAATTGACAAATATTCAAATATGGGCTTATTATTTTTTCTGTGAAAAAGGCGCTTTTCGCAGATGCTGCACCTGTTTTCACTTCACGGAAATCATCTTTGTCACATGTCACATGTGTTCCAAGATAAAAAAAATCTTCAACAACTTGAACACATCCCCATCAAACACTACCTCAGCACCAACACCACTAAACCCACCTCTACACCTACCTGCAACCATGTACTTTGTTTTGGTAGTATTGATGGTCAATTCTATGAGCCTATGCATGCTATAAAACGTTTGACTTTTACTGTGCGCCCTGTTTTCAAGTTGTCCGCGAGAGGCGCACAGTAAAAGTCAAAAGAACAAAAGAAATTTATGGCACGTGGGCTCACTCTCGCTGTCTTCCTCTTCAAAGGCACGAACGCCTCCTTCCTTGTCCCTATGGTCGATTCTAATGAGATCGATATCGTCCACAAAGCCAAAGAGCATATTCCTCCGTGTAATGATAGTACCACATACAGTAAACTCTTGCTTACTCGATATTTCGTATCTCGATATAGAGTTAGAGAACCATAGTAAAAGGTAATTTTTATGGCAAACTCGGTAGTTCCTTGGATCGCATTTGCACTGGTTTTGTGTTATTTAACTCGATACCACTTTAACTCGATGGTCCCTTCAATTATGAAGACTTGACCGTATAACCAACATTCCTTTAGAATTCTATCATAATTCTGTCAGGATTAGATCGGAGAATTTCTCCATGGTATCACTTATCAAAGATTTTAGGAATATCGATTGACACTCTTCCAGGGGTTATCCCAAATATTTACTCATGGACACCTACAGGTTTTTTCAAAGAAATCTGATTCTTATAAATCCCTCAATCGGTAGTATATCGGATGAATTGCTGGAGTAGTTCCTGGAGCAATTTTCAAAGTTTCCTTCAAAAGAACTGTTTGGAGCGGTAAATTTGAGGAAAAATTTGAAGAAAGACATAAAAGTTCTTTCAGAGCAATTCGTACTATTTTGTTAAAATGCATATGATAATCCTTATAAAAGTTTATGAAAGAATTTCATAAATACATCATTGAGAAAATAATGGTAAATACAATCAAGTTTTAGTTAAGTTTAACCTAAACTTTAGGTTGCACAAACAAAATTTTAGTTTGCTTAAACTCTTCACATTAGTTGGAACAATTTAAAGTTTTGGGTTATTTATTTGGCAAATTCGCATAAAAATACAACCAAATTACCAAATGTTAAAAACAATCAATATTTTGTTTGTTTCATTAGATAGTTCAAGAAACAACAAAAAAATTGAAAGAAAAAAACTACTAATTGAACTTTAACACTTAACTTCACTTTTGCAAAAGAAAAAATAAAATACTAAACAACACTAGTAAGATGAGCAAATAGCTTTAAACTCTAATATGTTGCTTATCTTGACTTGCAATAGGCCTGTTTGTCAAGATATGCAACATATTAGAATTTAAAGGTATTTGCTCATCTTTAGTATTTTATTTCTTCTTTTACAAAAGTAAAGTGAAGTGTTAAAGTTCAATTAATAGTTTCTTCATACACATATTTTAATAATCCTTCTATAAATTTTATAAAAGGGGCCCAAATAGCTGTAGCGGTAAACTCGCAGCTATTCAGCATGACCATGCTGAGGGTCGTGGGTCTTTTCGTAAAGGAAATTTTCTCGATTCCCAGGGCATATAGTATCTTCGTACCTGCCACACGATATACACATGCAAAAATGGTCAATCGGCAAAGAAAGCTCTCAGTTAATAACTGTGGAAGTGCTCATAAGAACACTAATCTGAGAAGCAGGCTTTGTCCCAGTATGTATGTATGTATGTATGTATGTATGTAGGTAGCCACCATCCTAGCTTGAGTCTTGCTCTGCATGCGGTTCCACTTAACAGTACAGTCAATTTCCATTATCAATCTGAATTCAACATACCATTGTATGAAGGGCCAAAATGGGGTGTGGCGGACCCGTAAGCAGAGACACTTACGCGAAACCCGCGGGAAATAGAGAATCTCCTTCCAATAATATGATCCAACGGAAAGTATAATGAAAATTGCAATACCTGTCAAGTTATCCACGGGATGGTTTGTTGTAAGAAGGGCGCGTCAAATCCAGTACAACTGTTGGGATAGAAGAACCCATCTACAAGGATGTTACGGTTACTTCAACCCTTGACTCCGGCTGGCACTCCACTCTATTGTCCAGCTGTAACTTCAATGATGCCCTGATGCACCCTCCCAATATCACCCATGTTATATTCAATTAAATGATTATTATGTAATAAATTTAAATACAATAATTTAAAATATGAAAAAATATTAGAAATCTTGAAATAACTCGATGATTTGACCTAGAATCGTTGAATAAAAGATTATTAGTATTAAATACATAACATATTGTTCCAACAAGCCTGAAAAAAAAATATAATGACAATGCACATTGTATGTGTTTTACGAAGGCTTCCTGCCATTATATCTCCTGAAAACAAATGTCATGAATTAAATAAATCGTTTGCAGGTGCTTTGCAGGAAATCTGTAATCAATTTTTGAATTAATGGTTAAAATTATTAACTAAGCCAATGACTGTCACTCTCACATATAATTATGAAGTGCAATCGAACTATAAAAATTAGTAAAATGTGAACTCGATTTTGACAGCCCGGTTTTGTTTATTTTATTTTCAATACATAAAATGAACATTAAGGCTGCGATATGTATTAAGTTATTGAAAATAAGTGGTGTGAACCCAAAAATGATTGAATCTGTTACATGATATGAATAAAAATTATAAATTTATGAAGTTATGAATAAATAAATTTAAACAGATACATGAGATCATACTTCAACCCATAAATAGTTATGAGTAAACCTGTAAATGTAAATAAGTAACTGAAAGCATGAAAAAACTAGAGATGCACGACAGCCATTTAAACGCGTAAACAGTATCTAGTCGAGAAACAGGTTTATCTCCAGCCGGAATACAATATCTGGACCAAATCAAATTTCCATTAATTAAATGTATATATAATGAATAAATATTGAAGAAATAAAGTGAAAGTCCAAAGCATTAACAAAAACACTGGTGCTCTGTTGATCGTACGGAAGCTTTTTGTTTCAATGGACCTAAATCTGCTGCAGTTTGCATGAGCTAACGTTTTAAATAGTGTGTATGCACGGTAATGCAATAAAATGTGATAGAATACAATAGAATAAAATATAATAGAATTTAATGCAGAACAACAAAAATATGTACAAAATAATATAAGTAGTATAATCAAACAAGGCATAAAATACTAAAACTACTATTTATTTGTTCCTACATAAATGAACTTGATGAAACCTCGCTAACAATTTTTCGCCAATTCACTCGGTACATGACTGCTTCTCTCCATCCACGACCTACGCTCCCCTGGTACTGGTAATATAATTCATTATAGTAATATAAAACATTATAATAGATTATAGTATAGCATAATGTAATATAACATAAAGACAAATATAAACAATATATAACAAGAGAATATAAATCGAATGATTCCAATCGCCTAAACGCTCCGTGTTGTAATCAACTTCATTCCCATACTGAACCCCTAAAAGTATCAAAGATTACGATTTATGTTTTTAAACCCCAAACGAAAACTCAAGAGAGTTAATCCACAGATAAACAGCTAGAAAAATTATCGATTTAAAACATAGTCACGTAATTATTAACGCCCATTCAAAAAATACTGTGTCTGGCTAGCCGGTTACCAGGTGACGGTAGTGCGCAAAAGTCAAACTCGAACAAAAGTGATGCGAGCACCACGGGTGAGCCGTCGGCCAGCTTATAAATATCAGAATTAAGCGCTATTTTGCAGTACGCTGAAAATAATTCGAGTGCTACATCTGTTTGTCTGTGGTTAACATAAAATTAATAACAATGATATAATCTAAAAAGTTATTGATTCAATGTAATTTTTGCCATCAGTCCTCCGCCACACCAGGAAATGCGCACCAGCAAGCAATTTTTTGCACGAAACCTATTTGATGAAGAGGAAAAATTTCCGTTATCACAGTCAAATCGAGCCTTCACAAAATATAACATAAACCTGAAAGGCTTAGGGTTCATTCAAATATTACGTAACGCAAAATTTATCAATTTTAGACCCCCTCCCACCCCCACGTAACAGCTTTTGTATGGGAAATTTTAAATTTTTGTATGGATCGTAACACTATGTAAGACCCCCTCCCTCCCCATGTTGCATTACGTAATATTTGAACGGTCCCTTAGTTGAAAATCCATCCCTAGTTTTAAACGGTTAAGAGTAGATACAATCCCGAGCTCGTTATGTCGGATGGTAGAACCGAATCGGTTTATAAACATATGTGAATATAACTAGATACGTAACATGAAAAGATCTCACCCAATTAAGGAAAACGTTAGCGTTAGCGTTAGCGTAGTTACGGTATACTTCGTAGATTGGATACTAGCAACATTCATGTTTCTTTTTAATAATCTCATCCTGACTACTTTCAAGAACAAGGCAGGGGAGTATACCTTGTTCAAATCATAAACAAGAATACTAAAATCATGAATATCGCTATTCCCGGCCACGCCCATCTTTACCGTAACTTGGGATAGGGGAAGGAAATGTTGATGTAGCACTTACTTAATGAGAGGCCACCGACTCAGCGACACCCTCATAAGTGCTACGGAGTTGGAGGTTGGGGAAGGTATATTGTCAGGATTCGCCTAGAAAGCTGGCGATAGACCATAAATATTTGTTGTTTAAGCGTTTTCAAATTAATCTTTTGAATGCCGGCAATCAAAAGAGAAAACAATAGCTTATTTATAGTATAAATAGTATTTCGCGAAATGCTTGTCGATTGTGCAGTAATATTTTTGCTCAATAACCAGTAAAAAGCAAAACCGATCCCTCCAGGGTCATCGGATTGTATAAAATAACGATAGATAATCGAAAAACGAAAGGAAGCGCGTTCGAACTAAACACCCTAAAAAGCATCCACAACCGATTGTTAGTTGCGTAACACCCGCCCGGACAGAATGCGCAATCTGAACATAATTATCAAACTCCGAAAATAACATTTTCCGTTCAAGAAACGATCAGAAGTTCCACGACGCGGACAAAAACGATCCGGAAGGCTCACAAAAGAAAAAGTATCATACTGGAACAAACTCACCGGATTGATTCTCTAAATTTATGTGCTGCCTGTCACTTCCGGATGGTTCGGTGAACTTAGGGCAGCCAAAAACCAACAGTACTGAGGACACAAATCAAACAAATCACTTTTTCATTTTTCACTTTCACTATTCCATTTCTGAATGTAAAAACTGTCCTGCTTGGGCTTCATGAAGCACTACCCAGCAAGACACTCCAAAACAGGAAAAAAAAATCTCCGGCGACGAAAACATGCGCGAAACCGTGAGCCAAATCTATCGGACGACGCAAAACCGAACTGTCCTGCTTGGGCTTCACGAAGCACTCATCTCACCCAATTAAGGAAAACGATGCAAAAACGTTGAAGTGTTTCCTTTAGACGGCATTGGTTTGTGGTACTGCTTCTTTGCCTCATTCCCTTGGATTTACGATTGCACACATGATCTAGTTTTTCTTCAAAACAAACTGACAACACAACTTTCTGGCTCTATGTTGCCGCACCTATACGATCACGTCATTTTCTGACATCTTCTGCATGTCTTCTCATTCACCCACATATACAGAAAACAACCACCACATTACGCTTTCGAAAAAGTACACACACATTTATTATGCCACCTGCACACACTAATGAACAAAATACTTTGTTCGTTCCCCCATATACTCATCCGCCGCCTGCACTCCCACTTTAAATTTATCATTTTTTTTTTCTCGACGCCGGCCCAGCGTTGCCAACCTTCCAGATTTGTCTGGAATATTCCAGATTTTTGAGGCTCCATTTAACAAAAATCTGGAAGATCCAGATAAATTTTGTAATGAATTTATAAGGTTTTGTAAATAATTTGTAAGGTTCTCCAAATACGACATTAGAAATCCAGACTTTTCCAGACAAATTTTCAAAATCTTCCAGATTTTTGAAAAATTGACTTGGCATCCCTGCGCCGGCCACTAGCGACGCCGATCATATAGCATCAGCTCATGCTCTCCGAAACCACCGCACCCATACATTCTCCCTACAGCTTGTGTTCGGATCATTCTTGAAGCTTCGCATGTTAGCACTAACACTTTCAAAATTTAGGCCGTCTTTCACTGAAGAAATCTTTACTATGCCTAGATTTCAAATCAATTAAGTTTTTTTTTGTAGCTGATTCTTTGAATATAATATATATTACATTTTTTATATGCTTTTCACTCCGACGACATTCACTTAACACATTTTCACCACCGAAAATAGACACCGAACGCGATTTGAGTAGTCGGTACTTGGGAGAAAAACGCAGAGCTTCTAAGAGAACGTCTGATGACGATGACGTGCCACACCGAACTGAGAAGCAGGCTTTGTCCCAGTGGGGACGTAACGCCATAAAGAAAAAGAAATTTTATAAACAAAGGTTTGTTTCAATCTAAAGTCGGGAGCAGGCCGTTAGGCCGAATGCCATTAGGCCGAAATTACATTTGACCATTTATCACATTCATCAGTATTTATTTCCTTCTTAAAAACAAAGGCTGTTCTTATTACAGTCAACTCTCCCTTACTCGATATTTTGTATCTCTATATCGAGTTAGAGAACCATAGTGAAAGTAGGTTTTCATGGCTACCTTGACGGTCTCTTAAAACGCATTTGCACTGGTTTTGCGTTCTATAACTCGATACCTCCCTAACTCGATGATCCCTTCAATATCGAGTTATAGAGCTTTGACTGTAGTTATGTTTCACAGTGGATATTGTGGGCTTTAAGGTAATGCAAATTATCCTGGCCTAACAACTCAAAACCTATTTGTCCTTAAAACATTTTCGGCAACTTCTAGGTAATGTAAATTACCCTGACCTAACAATTAACAACCTACTTGATCTAAAAAATAATGTACCTTACGATCCAATGGAACTGTCGGCCATGTTCGGCTTAATGACCCTTTCGGCCTAACGACCTTTTCAGCCTAACGGGATAAAACCTTGAAAAAACAAACATTTTGGGTTGTTTCAATATAAAGCCATCAATTTGAATTTGCCAATCATTAGCTCGAATCAAATAAAATTTGAAGTTGAATTTACAATTCATCTCAGCCGAAAGCTTGCTCCCATTATTCTCTATTAAGGTGAAACAGTTTGGAATCTAACTTCTAAGATTGCACTTAAGCTTCAAAGGCACTAATCTCGCGAAAAAAAAGCATCCCACAAGAGTGAACTTTTTATTTTGGCTTTGTTCACTAGCAGAAAGCTTAAAATAAGAAGATCAAGAACGTTCGCCTACTATTTCTTCAGTTTAGTGCCTTTAAAAATGCGAGTAGGGTCATAAGTCGGCCATCGTGACGGCCATCTTTTGATTACGAGATGTGAACATCATCTTCCAAGTTGCATTCCTACTGATCTGTTAGAAAGAATCATGATTGGAATGTTATGAGCGGTTGAAGAAACGGTTTAAATTATATTACATTTGAGGCTTTACCTACCTATCACCGTGTATATAGACCGTGTTCCTCGTTGCGCCATATTTCAAAGCTTGGAATAGCATAACTCTTTTAATTTAGTACCTCTGCCTCCTAGAACTATCTTCCTTTTTATTTGCATTGTGGCACTGATCATTAGCATTTTACCTCACAAGTTTATTGATGAATCGATCACAAATCAATGCATAAAACTTATTAGACATTGCTTATGGTGCACAGAATGTGATACAGCAAAAGGCAACGATATAAAACAGGTTCGAGACCAAAAAAAATGACAACAATATCCACAAACAAAATATTTCTTCAATTTAAAATATGATTTTTGATAAACCAATCTAAAATTTTAGTTTGAGTTAAGTCGTTTACAACTATTCGGAACAAGATAATGTATAGGCTAAATAAAGAGCTATTTATTTGAAAACAATTAAAATATCAGTTTGAAACAAACTTCATCTATTTTGAAATGTTGATATGATCTTAGTTTAAAACAACAAACTTTACAGTTTTGTTTGAAACAAAATAGGGTAGATGTATTAATAGTGGAGGTACTAAGCACGTTTGAACTTCATTTAAGCGCCTAAATTCAAAAAGCGCAATTATTTTACAAGTTAATGTTGTAACGGGAAGTAAAAACCATTGAGTTAATGAAAAAAATGATTTCATCGCAGTAATCCACGGCATGTCAGTTAAAAATAATACCTCCACTATTCGTACACTGTTCCTTTAGTTGCGGTATATTTTTAATTTGTGTCCTATAGTTGCGGTATTCGTGGGTTTCTTATGGGATCCTGCACTATAGGAACACTTTACCGCAACTATTGGTACAAGTAAGAAAAGTTTTACCAACTTTAGTGATATTTCATCAGTTTTGAAGCATTTTGAACGCTCTTTTAAACAATTCCGTGTATCAGCAAGCCAATAGCCACGACACCCACAACTAAGGGAACACTTACCCTACTGACTTTAAAGCTACTAAATGAGGTTTGATAACAATCAAATTAGTATATTGAATTTCATAAAAAAAACTAGGTTGTTTTCAAACTTGGCCGATTTTTTCCGTGATACTTCAATATGTGAGTAATTTTTTTCTGGATGTGTGCTAAGTACCGTGATGAATCAAAATCCGGACGGGACCAATATCCGGACACTCAAATAATATTTATTGATTTATCGATGAAATTTAACAATAATCTTGTAATATTTCCTTGTATCTTAAGATTAAAACTTATTTTATGATTTCCCGATAAATTTCCATCTAGTAAGCTTTGCCATAAAAATATTAAAAATAAAAACAAATTCGCAACGTCAGTTTTGCCTTTTTCCTGCGTCGTTCAAGTTCATACTGTAAAGTTTCCAATTGACTTATCAGAATTGATTCACTCGCGAATGTGTGAATAGATATTATTTTTACTGCTTGTTTGGTTCAGAAAAGTGAATGTGATGATAAATTATAGATAAACAGTGATTTGGTGTGAAAATTAACTAAATCAAGAGCAAAAAGACGCTGTCCGGGTTTGTGAGCCATTGTTTCTCTAGCCGGACACAAAACGATATCGCAATATATTTGCAGTGAAAAGTACTATTTTTGAAGAACATATGAAAAAAATTAAAAATTACGGTTTGAATGAATTTATTACAAGCACTTGGAGGTTGTAGCCTGCATTTCACTTTAAATTTATATGATTTGTGCTAACATAAGAACAACACGACACTCACGAAAACGCGACGTGAGACAAGACATAACACTTAAAGTTCTTACTATCATAAAAAAGCTCAAAAATTACCTTTATGTCGACCGGTTTCGGGCGCGATGTAGCCTATCTACGGGACAATGTCCGACTGATTGCGATTCGTACGATGTTTGTACACGTCCGAAGAGAAAAACTGCTACTGAAGTATCGTATCAAACAAACACGAAACGATGGGAGGATCGTCTTCATTCATCAGCGGTCCATGATTGCAAGCAATTGGGTCCTAAAATTTTTGATAAAATCTAATTTTTATTTAACAACACGAAAGAGCATGTTACTTCAACTACTTTAGCAGTTTTTCCCGCTCAAATAACGGCTATATCATGTTAAAACTTTAATTTAAAAATTGGGTCCATAAATGAACCTTGACACTTGTGATCATGTTTGACGTTCGCTTAGTCGACAAAAACACCACAGGGGTTTCAGTTTTAACACTGGGGATGTTCCTATCTGACATTTCGGAAGGGACATGGAAAAAAAAATACACTCGAAATTTGAGTTTAAGCCAAGGGGTGTGACAAAATCTAAAAAAAAATATTTGTTGGACTTAAACTAACGGAAAACATTAGAAAACTGAGTAGACATGTGTTTTTGGCCTAAACTTAAGCATTTGGCACTAAAATCGGGACAGGGCTTTAGGACCCTATTATGAAATTATTTATGAAGGGATTTTATGGCGTTATTGAAACGATTCCTTTTGGGTTTCCCCAAAAAATTGCAGAGGAGTTTTAAACTTTTTTTTTCTTGTAAATTCTGTGAAAAGTTGTTTGAACATTTGAAAAAAAGTTCATGGAGAAATTTGTATATGAGTTCTCAAAGGAATTTTTGGTAAAAAAAAACCTTGGACAAATTTCTTAGGACTCGGTGTACAGTCGAAGGAATCTTTTTGTCTAACAAAAAATTCTTCACTGGCTATTTTCAATGAAAAATTGTGCACTGGCTAAAAATGAAGGTTGGTATTTTATTCCTGCTGTATTATGTTCTATAACATAATTTACTTACACGTTACGTGGGTAAATCGCCTTTTTTGAGGTGTGATATGGGGCAAGATCTGCCAATCTGAATTTAAATCTCACTTTGTTTGTCGGGCTAGAGTAACATATTCTGGTAGTTAAAATCCATGTTACTGACAATAGTTTCTGAAATTGAACCTATTTCACCTACACGTAAATAAGTGTGCGGTATAAACTACCATTTTAAAGGGTTAACTTAAACGCTCGCACCGGCAATTTTCTGCAGACCAGAAATGCGCTTCATGTACCGTTTTGTCTCAAATTCCGAACAGACTCATATTCCGAACACTCGCTTTTTGTATGACGATGAGGTTGAAATGTTTCACTGAAATAAATCATCGAATAACCAGGATATGGCAGTCAATTATAATTCAATTTAATCATCTTCCAATCTATTTTATACCTGGGCAGTAGTGATGATTCTCTAGGTCTAGACCAGTAAAACAAGCTCAGATAAATTTGTTTGCGAAATTAATTATTTGAAGACGATTTATTCGTGCTGTTCGGAATTTGAATCAAGGTGTTCGGAATATGAGACAGAATGAACACAGTGTTCGGCATTTGAATCAAAATGTTGTTGCATACTTTTACGTAAAAACAATACTAAACAAGTTTAAATCAAATATCAAATGTCCAATAATGACACTAACTCAACAAGGACTGGTTAATACTGAAAATTCAAGGACTCACGTGAATGCTGATTACTAAAATAATTTTCTAGCTTGATTTGGTTTTGCTGCTGATACAAATTCAATTTTAAAAATTTTCGCGGACTAACCATACTACCGAATACTACCGATTTGATTCCTTAGAAATCAAATCGATTATGTTTAATTACGGGCGCGCCTTCGCTGAGATGTTTGTCTTAATTAAGGGTGTAAATAGTAGGACCTTTTCATCACATTCGTTTTTCCCATCAATCTCTGAGGAATCCAAACAATAACTGTACAGGAATCAATACTTCAATGGAAAATGAGTAATGTGACATGCACTTTACACTAAGAACACGGGTAATCCCACAATAGATCAATGTAATAGTCACAGTAGCTCATCCGAAAAGAAGAAGTAACAAAATTTACAATGCAGGCAAAAAATCACTTCAATATCTAAAAAATCTGCATTTCACACAAATTATTTCACAAATATTTCTTTTCTGTCTTATACCAAAGCCAGAGATTTGGGATTAACTTCTGACTCTTAGACAAAACTGAAGCATTATTCAACAGCCCAAAAATTTTCTGGCCACGTCCTTGCAATGGCTGGACAATAGGAAGGAATGATAAGTTGGATGGCTACATAGTTAAGAGAGTTACAGATATTGTTCAGTCATCGTTCAGGCCTTATATGTATGGGACTGGGCAAGGATACAGTGTCCATTAGACCATGGATTCAATCCCGTCCCCTTCAATATCTGACTAAAAAGGCACAAAACATCAATTTGAAGAGGTACGCCACGTTCTAGTAAGAACGTAGTAGAGCTATAATCGAAAAAGAAAATGTCAAACAAAGCTAGACAGTTCAAGTCACGTGTCGCCGACACACACCGCGCATCGCATTACATCTTGTTTCAACTGACATAGTTTTCACTATCGAATTCCTTAGTTACAGCCAGTGACGAGCGGTGTCGTCTCAGTTACATATCTACCTCACATGACATTCCAATGAATGATTCATCTTGTTTTGATGGATCTAAAAAGCGAGTATAATGTTTCACATTTGTTAATAATCGCTCATCTTGCTGCACCCCTACCAGTAGGGTGATTCAAAATTAAAAAAAAAAGTGTGATAATCCAATTTCCGTTATCTTGTTTACTATACTACCGATCAAAATTGTGTTCAGTAAAATAATCAATATTTTCTGTGGTGATTCAAAGGCGGCCCAAAGATGTTGTAGGTTTATAGGCAAATTGCTATATAGAACTTTGAAAAATGACTTAAAGTTAATATTGTACAGAAGTGAAAACTTATCATCTCATAGTGAAAACTCATCCTTCAAACCATAATAAGGGAAGTTGCAGAAGAAAGCAGTTCAATATGACGAATGGGAGAAAAGAAATCCATAAAGATGTGTCCTGTTATTTACCTCCATGTAGGATTACAGTCCCGTAAACTTCTGCAAAAATCCCAAACAAAATTACCTCAAAAAGGTTTTGTTTTTATCAGCAACTTTCTTTGTTATGGTTTACTATGTGATGATAAGTTTATATTTACATTACAGTATTGACGTGTTTCGAGCATTTGTTTTTCAAATTCTCTATTATGGAAATTACATAAAAACTTACATTGTCTTTGTCCAATAAGGTTGAAAACTTCTCAGAAAACTAAGATAAAAATGGTAAAGAAGATTGGATTTCCAAACTTTTTTGAATTTTGAATCGCTCTAACCTTTCAATGTATACCCGTGGGCTGATGCGGGCAAAGCGTGAGCTTCAAAAACTCGTCTTATCCAACGAACTTGAGAAATGCCGGGTGCTGGCCATGTCGGCTTATCCGATACGCTGCTTATTTCACTCCTCTGTTTTAAGTTTTCCATCGACCGTGCATGACTGGCTGCTGTGTGAAAAATCCACTCAACCATAGACAGAATCCCACTTGCAAACAACACGCCGCCGTAAGTAATTGAGAGTGTTAAGGTAGTCATCCGAAGTACAAACAACACAACATTTTTTTCGCACGTAATCACGGTGGGGAAATTAAAAATCAGCTGTTAAATGTTCGGATAAACGCCGGTCCCGTTTCTGGTTGTCTCAAGTTGGCAGTTAAACTGCTACCGTGAATTGCATAGCTTCGAACATGCACTCTGATGGTGTGCAGCGCAAGTGTGAACGAAAATCTGCCGGAAAACGAGATTTGCGAGATTGGTAAATTGCTACACGCACGCGAGAGGCAGCTGCAGGTGAGAAGCTGGAAAACTTTGCATTCAGCTGGTGAAACGAAAGAATCTTGATGGGAGGAAATTACCCTACCGCTAGCTGAAACGACGGCTCGGTGATTGACAATGATAGCTCAGCAATGACTACCTATATTGCCGACTTTAATCTAAACCCCCTGTACCTCTACAAAGGTTCTCAAACTTTTCCTCAGAATGACTTGGCCTTTGCTTTATTCGTATTATTTCAAACATAAATTTCAGTTCATTTCAAATTTTATTTTGAAGCCTTGAGAACCTTCTCCTGGAATTACAACAGCTAGTTCATATTGGTACATCATACAATACAACCAGCCTGCAAATTTGTTCGAGTGACCTCGATGGTATTTTTGAAAGCTCAATTTGTATCTAGCGTGAGCCCTAGATACACCTGACAAATTTGTTGAATCCCCTCTCAATGTGACGACATGTCTACTCGAAGGTTTCAAATAAAAAGCTTTCGGTTTATATGAGAATATTATTAGTTGAGTTTCGGAAGCATTGTGAAAAATCTTCCATTTTTGCAAGAATGAATATCCATTTTTTTTTTGCAGTCTACTACAGACGCCAGGCACTCCCAGAACCTGCTTCAATTCTTTTAAATAATTTCGCAATAATAAACTTATTGCTTTAACTACAAACTTCTTTTTTTTTTTTAAAAGAACCTATCATGCTTTAAATTTTAATTTTTTTTAATATATTCGACTACTTTCCAACAGATGTATTGTAAATTTTTTGAAACCTTCCTTGGATATTTCTTGAAGAATTTTATTGTAATCAAATTTCTCAAGGAATATCGAAAGGTGGCTTCAGAATTTTGCTACAAATCTTTTAGAAATTAGTTAATAATATTCTAATATTGTATCATTGTGTGATTTGTTCATTCTTCAAACTTGAATTCCTTTGGGACAACCATTCCTTCTTTTTATACTTTCTATCCACAAATCAATTCTCGAAAATATTCCCGGATTCAATGAGCAGTTGTACTAAGAATTAACGGACGGAGCTTGGGAGTAGCTTAGCATCTTCAGAGTACAATTTCGAGAATCCCAAACATTATAGAGTCAATAGCGGCTCCGGCCACGTCCTTACCGTCATCTGGGATAGGAAGGAATGTTAGTGTGACATCCATTGTTAATAAAGACCGAGTATACCTCTGCATCTTCATGGTTGTCACGGGAAGGAAAAAAAGCCACACAATCAGGATTCATCTTGGTAAAACTTCTTCAGAAATATTTCCAAAATAGGTACCGTGTGGGATGGAAATCCATACACCTAAGAAATCAATCTAAATCCGTCCAGTTCATACATAATGCCTACTATTTGGATGAAGTGTTCGCATTTTAATCCTGAGCGGTTTTCGGTCTCCCACTGTACATTACGAATTACGTCGGAAATTCATAAATATTTTTTTTTATTCTACTTCAAATACCCGGTTTTTGCGTTTGAAACTGTGGAGAAACAATTAGCAAACTAACTGGGAAGGGGTAAGATATTTACTATATTTCATGAGAAAAAAGTTGTAAGGATCTTCCTTGAAACATTTCTTGCAGAACCCATGTGCAATTCCAAAGCGGTGTTTAAACAGGTCTTCCGAAAGAATTCTGGGAAGTCCAGAAGTCAAGAAAGAAGTTCTACTAAATTTCAAGGATAATTTCTAAACAAGTTTCTGATGGAACTTCTTGTGAAATTTGTTATTTTTTATTCATTAGAGAGGTTTTAATAATCCTGTGATAATTTACATCTAGATTAAAAAATATTAATAATAATTTATCTTTCGTATCAATAATCAATTATCGTTTGGTGTCCATCTGTTGTTTCTACCTGCTTCGACAGTTTGTTATTTCTCCTTCCTTCCCATATCGCTTTCTTGGGGAACTTCGTACAAAAATCTTTCCATTCTTCGAAAAGCAATACTTCAACGAATCTAAAGGAAGAAGGTAAATTCTATTAGTTTGGAAAAGTGGAAATTCTTCAAAAAAATTTCATAGCAATACGAAGATTTAAGTTTAGTAAAATCTTACTTTACAAATTTTACCATAAAATATGTTTGACTTCTTCTACAGTTCTACCAAAATAATTAAAAATAATCCCTCCAAAAAAAGTTTATTAGGAATTTCTGCAAGTACGAAAAAACATGTTTCTACGTCAATCTGTTCTCCAATCATGAACCGTCGGAGTTCATGCAAAACATGTTCTAAGATGTTAGATACAAATAGCTTCAGTTCAAATACGATCTGTTGAAACAATCATTACAAGAGACGAAAAAATAAGACAAAATTGTTTGTAGTAAATCCTACAAAAATCACTTAAGCTTTTCTGACTGCTTCGTAGAGCGCAAGGAAGACAGTTCGTGTTTGCGTTCCGGAGTATTTTTTTTTCGGTCTTCGCGTGTCTTCTGGGCAGCGCTTCGTAAAGCCTAAGCAAAACGGTTCGTGTTTGCGTCGCCAGAGTGTTTTTTTTTTCGGGTTTCACGCGTCTTCTGACAGTGCTTCGTAGAGCGCAAGGAAGACAGTTGGTGTTTGCGTCGCCAAAATGTTTTTTTTTTTTATTTTCGGTTTTCGCCTATCTTCTGCGCAGTGCTTCGTAAAGCCCAAGCAGGACGGTTCGTGTTGGCGTCACCGGATAAGTTATTTTTCGTTATTCACTTAGCACGTATGGTCTAGGCGTGCTGGTGCCACAAATGAAGCGATTTTGAGCTCCCTCGTCAAAGATGAATCATATATTGGTGGGCTCGTTTCATGCATCTATCTTAATGAGTTTGCATCTATCTTTGAATTGCTCGACATAATAAGTGTCGACTTTTTCTTTCATACACTGATATAAGATTAATTCATTTCGTGTTCCATAAATCGAATCACCTACCAAACGCAACAAACTCTTTAAATGGTTCGTCACTAGATAAGTTTTTCAATTTAGGTTACACGAATCGCATCACTTACCAAGGTGAATCCAGAATGTGTAGCTTCTGAATCCTTCCCACTAACAAAACCTCCTTCCCGTGAAAACCATGGAAATGCAGAGGTATACTCGGTCTTTAGTAACAATGGATGTCACACTAGCATTCCTTCCCTTTATTGGCTGAATAATATTTGGAATTCTCGAAATTATACACTGAAGATAGTAAGCTACTCCCAAGCCCCTTTTGTTGGTTCCTTGTGAAATTTCGATTATTCTGGTCAATCACGGAGTAGCAACCAGGCTTTATTCTGCTCATCTTGATCTGATAGATGAAGCGACCTCGTACGCTCACAACAATTACGAACCAGCATTCGCTGTTGGTTGAATAATCCGTGGCTGAGAGAGTGGAGAGAAACGTTGGCTCTATCCAAACGCACATCTTCCATTTGACAGCTCTAGCTTACTGCGAGGCTCTGCAAACACATCATCATTGCTTTTGGGATGAACTGAGGTTGGTTTCTCCGTCAACACAAGAGCATGATTAAATCGAAATTTTCATTGTCCTCTTTGCCCTTTTGGGCAAAGAGCTACAAAGAGACAACGAAGAGCTGTCTGGAAATGCTCTTCCCCGAACTGAGAAATGGGAAAACATGCTCTCCCTCTAACTAAGAAAGGGAAGAAATAATCTCCTTCTCTTTTAAGCACTGAGGTTGTCAAAACAAGCTCTTCACCACTGTGGGAATGAAAATAACAAAACACAAACGTGTGAACTCTTCATCCCGCAGAGCTCGTACGCTCACTTTGTGTGTGGGTAAAATCGCTTCTCTTTTGTAGTTGATCATTAAAAGGGGGAGAAAGAGGATAAGTCAAGAGCAAGGAAGAAGCCTGGTAGCAACTACGAATTGTACGGTCATCAATGCTCATGCTCAAAAATCACTAGAGTTTTTCTGTGAGGTTAAAAGTTTGAGAAATTCTCTTGAATAAGTGGTAAAATCCGTTAGTAAATTTGTTGAATTTTGTTTAAACCCCTGGAGAATCGCTAGTGCTGTTCAAAGAAAAAAAAAGTCTGGAAAATGGACGAATCTCTGGTGATATTTTCAGAAGAATCCTAGCACACCATCTCGGAAGAAACAATAGAATAGTTCTCCGAAGACATCCCTCAACAAATCGTTCGGGAAGTTTTTGAGTGTTTTCGTGGAGGAGTTTTTGAAAGAACATTTGAAGGTATTTCGCTAGAAATGGTAAAGGGTTGTTTGATTTTTTTGAACATTTTTTGGTAGGCATTTCCGAAGAAGTTTTGAAATATTTATTCGAGAGAGTTTTGAAGTAACGCGGGAAGCAACATCAAAATGGTTTGTAGAGGAATCTAAACTTCTTAGAGAATTTTGTTACGAACATTTCACCATTTCAATAAATTTTTACCCATTTGATTAAACTTTTATTGTGATTTTTTAAGTAATCATTGAAGAATTTCAATTCCTGAAAAATTTGTTAAAGAAATCTGAACAGAAACCTTAAGAAGAACCTCTAAGGGAAAGATGGAAAAATTGTTGATAAACTCTGAAAATTTTCTTTGCTTGATAATCATGAAAACAATTTTGATGATACTCCTAGAATTTTTTGTAAAATTTCTTGAAGAAATCATCAGTAATTCCAGAAATTTGTAAATAAATTTTCAATGAACAACAGGATGAAATTTTAAAATAACAATTGAATTTATATGCACAAAGTACGTGGAGGACCACCCTGAAGAAATGTTTGAAGGAATTCCTGTAGCAATTTGATAGAGATTTTTCGAGAAAATTTCTGGTAAGCCCAAAAACACTTCAGAAACAAAAAAATTTTGCATGATAAATACTAATTCTGGGAATGATTTTCCCTGGGAATCCTAGGAGGACTCAGTGAAAACAGGTAAAGGAGTTCTTGGAGAATTCACTGAAAGAGTATGTAACAATTCATAAAGAAATCTCCGTGGCAAATCTCAGAGGAATCTCTTAAAAAACATGTTTGAATACCTTAAAAGCTCGAGCAAGAATCACAAGGGATATACTTCTAGAAGCATGTTTTACTGGATCAGACAAAGAATGAATATTTTCTGTAATGAAAATTGAAATTTACATAAATTTACGAAATTTATACGATTTATGCGGCCGATATTATTCCTAATAAAATAAAAGGCCCATTCCAGGAAAAAAGTCCTAGCTACGCCAATGAGGAACACCAGCTCTTTCAGGAATGTTTTAAGCTTGGAGTTCTGAAAATTAACCTGATATGAACAATTCGACATATAACTTTGGATTATCCTACCAATGTTTGTTGGAAAATTGATTGAGAATGCTTTCGAAATCCTGAGTAACTTGATTTTCAATTAAACTAGTGAGTCCTAAGTTAAAATTGTGCGCGCTTCCAAACTGCATATCAAGTTTTTGAGCTTTTTCGCAATAAGTTGATTATAATTTGTTTTCCTCTTTCAATGCCGGAGTAGGTTTCTGAGTTTTTTTTTTCAAAATTGTAGATAAATTCCAAAAAAGCCTGGAGCCAGGTCCAAATTGAAAAACTTTTATTCAAAATTTTTTGTTTCCTAATTAGTTTATGCAGATCCTGCCTTATAATTTTTATAGCAGGATCGTGAGTGCGTTAAAATTGCCTTCTTCTCACGTTTTTAGGACGGGTCAAGAGTTTATGATCATCGTCTATAATCACGAATTCGAAGTTGGAATTGCAATGCCGCTTGCTTCAACAATAGAATTTTTTAAAGTTTCAAGAGCATTGTCAATATCAAGTTTTGTATGCAAAGAAATGCTACATCACGATTACTATCGATATATGTTCAATGTATTTCAATCGGCTCGTAAATCATGGGATGTTTGAAATGTAACAGGAACATGATCAGAATCAAAGCCAGCGTGAATAATAAGTTGGCTGCAAAGCAGTCGGTTAAAACCAAATTAATCGAAAAAGTGTTTCTAGAAGGGGAAAAACATGTAGGGCTATCAGGGTATTGTATTGAGAAATATCAAATAAAATTCTGCCGTTGGAATTACTTTGAGAATTATTCCATGATCGATGTTTGGCATTGAAGTCACCAATGACAAAAAAAAATTGACTTATTGCGAGTCAATTTTCACAAGTCAGTTTGGAGCAAATTAACTTGCTGTCCAGTGCACTGAAAAGGCAAATATGCAGCTATGAAAGTTTATTTACAAGCTGTGTTTCAACAGAAACACCTAAAGTTTCAAAAACTTTAGTTTCAAATGACGAAAACAGTTGATGTTTTATACGCCTATGGATGATGATTGCAACTCCCCCACATGCCCCATCAAGTCGATAATTACGGTAAACCAAAAAATTTGGATCTCTTTTGTGTTTTGATCCAGGTTTAAAATAAGTTTCAGTAATAGCTATGCACTAGCTGTAAGAAAATTAAACAGCTCGTCCTCTTTACCATTCAACGAATGAGCATTCCAATTTAAAATATTTAAATTATTATTTATTGGATCCAATAACAATTTGATTAGTAAATTTTACACCAACTTGGACTGCTTCAGTCATAGTGGTGGTTTTGAGCATTGCATAAATCATTAGATTCAATTGTTCAGTTACAAAATTAAAATCAGAGGCAGACGTATCACTTGAAGTGGGTACATTATCTGATGATTTTCAGTAGACGAAGAGGCGGACTAGAAGTTTCCTGTGGCGGCATGGTTTTTTTTTCCATTTGATTTGAAACAATTAGAATGAGTACTCATAGTATGAAAAGGGGAGGAGTTCAAATTACCTGCTACGATATCGGCAAAGGATTTTCCTTGGGTAGATACATTCTAAATTGAAAGATTCGAACGGCTACCTGACGGATTAAAATTAATTTGTGAATGAGCGTGATTATGATCTTCCCGATGGGTATGATACTTGATCAAGCGATCGTTAACTGAAAAATAAGTATTGTTCGATACTCTACCAAGAAAACTCCGGAAACGACCGTTATCGTTACGGACATTACTGTTCATCTGCCTGGCACGAGCCCCGACGACTCGCCTACGCGAAGGGCAAGTCCAAAAATTTGCCCCCGCAATTTGGGCCTATGAACTTATCGGTATCTTCCTTCACTGGATACACGTCCTTAGCACAAGAAGAACCTCCGCAAATCATGCATTTAGCATCCATGCGGCAATTTTTGTACCATGACCCCACTTTCGGCACCTACGGCTGTGAGTGGGGTTCTGGTAATTTCCACCAGGTTTCTGGAAATGGTCCCATGTCACACGATCATCGAACATAAGTGTAGCTTTTCTAATGCTTTAATATTTTTTTAGATCTTTTTTGTTGAAATGAACTAAATAATATTCTAGAGAAAGCCCTTTCCGAACAATGCCAGATTGAGTTCTCTTTTTCACAATGATTACTTGGACTGGGGAAAACCAAATTTAATCATTTATTTCATTTTTTTTTATCACTTCAAGATGTTTGAAAAGAAGTTCGCGATCTTTAAGAGTTTCCAACAAAACGCGAAGTCTCCTTTCTTTGCTATTTGGGAGAAAACCTTGATTCCTTTATTGGAGTTCAAGACCTCCTGCCTGAATCCACTGAATTCGGAAATACTGATCACGATTGGTGGAACCCTTTGCTTCCTCACTTGAATCGAGAAGCCTGTGCTAGAGACTGCTTCGCTTTTCTGATCGGAAAATTTTCGAACTGATTGCTCATTTCGATGCATTTTCTACCATTATGATGCTGAGAAACACTGATCTGATCCACCTAGAGGGTGGTTGCAAAGCAGTTGGAGGCCACCCGATGAAACAACGACGATTAATGACAGACGGATGTGTGAGAAGAAAAATGCATCTTCCATCAGATTTGAACATAATGAGACCTTTTTCCTGCCGGTACTGGCTTTAGTAGCGTTTGCATATCTGTGCCAAGCTACCAGGGGCAAAAAAAACGAAACGCACGTCAGACACCAGATTGCATAATTTATTCTGTCGTCCGTCGTAGTCGTCGTCGTCTAACTGTCTGCGAGATGATAATAAATACCTCAACTTGAATATGGATGCTGTTTTCGCCCGTTGGCTGCCAGTAAAAGAGAGTCACTTTTATTTTTCCACGCTTTTCCTGTCGTTTGCTACGGTATCACAACTATACCTAGTTGTGCTTCCCATTTGAAGAGGAATAGTTTTAACCAGATTCTCGTTTGCGATGTAAGAAAAATGGAAAGAAAAACGAAAGTAACTGTGCTGATCTTGGCATGCTGATAACCGTTCTTCTCAACACCTATAGGACGGAATGCGAAAAGATGTTTTCGCCAACTGGCTGCCGATAACGAGAATGGTTTATTTGCTTTCACAGCTAACAGCATTGTTTTTTTCCTGTTTTTTTTATTATTATTATTATTTATCTTTATTAGGGAGATTTTCAGCCCTTGGCTGGTTCATCTCCGTTTAAAAAAGAAATTGGCTATACCAGAAGGGTTAAGCCCTAGGAATAATTACATTTCAAAATACAGAGTTTCCTCTCTACTACTATATTTCGCCGAAAAGGCCAGCCTCCTTCAGAAAATTGATGACCTGGCGTTCATTTACAGGGTCGTTCGCCAACGACCTGGGGATGTCCGTGATCTCGTGTGTTTCTCGTAGGTCCCGATATTGAGGGCATGCGCATAAAAAGTGTTCCACGGTGTTCTGCGTGTTGCAAAGCTCGCATTGACGGCGGAATCCGGCTCCCCTTGCCGCCATGTCGTGGGATACCCGGGTGTGACCCGTACGCAACCGGGAAAGGACGATCTGTTCACGTCGGCTCGATAGGTCTTCGCCGGGTATGGTGTTTGGTTTGGACGTCCTTGACCCAGTTCCTTAAGTCGTCAGCGGGGATTTTTTTCGTTAGTGGGGCGCTATTTCTCCCGATGCCAGCCAAGACATCTGCTCGCTCGTTACCGGCGATCCAACAATGCCCGGGAACCCACATTAATGCCCTCGGGTATGGGGCGGTGTCCATCAACATCTGGATGCCCTGGATAAATGGATGTTTATTCCTTGGGTTCTCTACTGCTGTGATGGAACTGTGGGAGTCTGTCACGATTAGTAGTGACCCGTCGCTTGGGGCTGTCAGTGCCTGGAAGATCGCGGCAGCCTCCACTGAAAAGACGGAACATTCCGTCGGGAGGCTGTGTTGTTCCTCGTGTCTGTTGCCATGGACTCCTACGCCCACACGTCCCGCCGACCTTGACCCGTCGGTGTACCGGATCTCCCAGTTGGTATATCGCTTTGCTAGCCTCTCACAGAAGTACGCCCGGACCTTTTCCGGTTGGGACTGCCTTTTGAACCGGTTCTTAACGCTGTTGTCTACCTCGGGTGCTCTGGCCGACCAGCTTCTGGGCCCGAGCCGGTGGAGGCCTGCCACCGGGGGAAGCGTGGTGTTGGCCGCAGTACTGAGGGCCAGGTTTGCCTTCTCTGAGAGGAGGCATGCTTGCCCGTTTCCCCGGGTTTTCTCCAGGTATCCTATTGCCCTGTTAGCGATTGTGAGGGCTACTTTATGCCTGAATGGCAAAACTCCGATTTCGGCGCACGCTGCGTCGGCGGGGGTGGATGGGAGCAGGCCGGATACGGTTCTAATGGATTTGTTATGTATGGGCGCTAATGTTTCGGTAAGCAGATCCTGGTTTCGGCAAGTCATCTCGATCCCGTAGAGTAGACGACTGCCGATGATCGCGTCCGCGACCCTTACACAGGTGGCCCTGTCGCTGCAAGTTCTTTTTGCTGAGATGCTACGGAGCAGGTTTAACCTGTCTTTGCAGCTATGTTTGACCCCGATGAGGTGGTTTTTTAAGGTTAGGTGTCGGTCAAGGGTGATACCCATTATCCTCAAAGACCTTTTCAGTGGAATGGTCTCTCCGTTTAGTTTGATCGGTTTCCTAGGTGGCCGGTGGTTGATCCCGCAGATGTGGATTCTGGTGGATTTGGCAGCCGAGATCTCGAAGCCTGTCGTGCTAGCCCATTTGCCTACAGCTGTGGCAGCTGCTTGGGCTTTTCGCCTGATCGCTTTCGGGTGGGCACCGGTCACCACTAGGGTGATGTCGTCCGCATATACCACGAGGAAGACTCCTCCCGGTAGAACTTCAAATACTCCGCTCATGGCTACCAGGAAAAGAGTGACCGCAATCACGGAGCCCTGGGGACTCCTGTTTCCTCACTTTGTATATTGGAGCGGCTGTTTCCAACCGTGACTTGGAATGTCCTCTCGGTTAAAAAACCTTTCAGGTAACGGAGTAGATTTCCGGTGATTCCCCACCGGGCTAGCTTCTCTAGTATTCCTGGGGTCCAGGCCCGGTTATAGGCTTTTGCCAGGTCCAGCGAAACTAGTTCCGCATGATCTCCTTTAGATAAGGCGTCATCAAGAATCTGTCCTAATGCCGCCAGGAAGGTTCCGGTGCCACGACCGGACCGGAAAGCGTGCTGCCTGTCGTCTAGGAGGCCGTTACTCTCGAGATATTCCACCAGTCGGCGGTTCGCCATTCTTTCCATCACCTTGGAGGCGCAACTGGTCAGAGCGATTGGGCGGTAGCTGGAGGTGCTGTTTGCTGGTCCGGAGCCTTTCGGTATTGGAACCACCAGACTGTGCCTCCAGTCGGCCGGTAATGTCCCCGACGTCCATATGGAGTTGATGGCCCGGAGTAGGCCTTGCTTTCCGCTTGGAGGGAGGTTTTTTAACAGGGGGTATGCCAGCTCGTCTGGTCCAGCGGACTTCCCTTTAGCTCGTCGGAGGGCGAACTCAAGTTCAGCCATTTGGAAAGGGGTGTTGAAAGGTTGACCGCAGTCAGGGGCAATTTCAAAATTACTGATGGCGGAGTGGGAACAGTGGTGTTTTCTGCGAAAAGCTTCAGGATACTTTCCCATAGATGAGAGTTCCTGAAAATATTCGCCTAGGGCTTCGGCGATTATCTGCGGGTCTCGAGTGGGAACGTTGTCGACTGTCAGACACATTCCTTTAACTCTCCGCTTTCCTCGCAGGCAGTTTACCCTCCTCCACAACTCCGCGGAGGACTGTTGGTCGTTGATGGAGTCAAGGAACTTCGTCCACGACTTTTCCTTTTCCTCCCGGATGGTCTGCCGACAAGCGTTTCTTGCCTCCTGGTATTCTTCCTTGGCTTGTACCGTATTCGGATGGTCAGGCGGTAGTTTGTTCTTGATCTTTTTAAAGGTTCGCAACTTCTTCCGCCGGTGTTTCACCGCCGCCTTAGTGGTGTCGTTCCACCAGTGGAGGGCTCGCCTTCCTGGATTGGGGCTAGTTCTTGGAATCGTCTCGCTTGCGGCCTTAATGATGGAGGCAGTGATGTCCTCTATTGACGGGGATGCGTACTGGTCGAGTTCCTTTTCCACAAGTTCTTGGAAGCCGGCCCAATCCGCCTGCTCGAAGAGCCATCGGGGGCGCCGGGTCGTTTCTGGCTGGGTGGAGTTGGTGAGGGTGACAATGATTGGCGAATGATCGCTGCTGTGGGGATCCTCTTTCACATGCCACAGCAACTTGTGGCCAATCTCGGAGGAGGCAAGTGTAACATCGATTGCGGTTTCAGTTGTCCCGCGAAAAAAAGTGGGGGACCCATCGTTGAGGACGACAAGATCGTTACCGCATGCAAGGTCCATTACGCAACATCCTCGTGCATCTGTCTTTTTGTCACCCCAGGACTGGTGATGGCCGTTAATGTCACCGAGCATGATGATCGGGCCAGGGATTTGGTCAAGGGCATCCTGCAAGCGCTCCCTCAAATTCGGAAGCTTCCCGTTCGGTAGGTAGACCGACAGGGCAGACACAGCAATGGGCAGGTCCAGCCGGACGCCAACGATTGGTAAATCCGTAGTGATGTTTAGCCTGACGGCAGGGATATCGGCTAGTACTCCTATTGCCACGGAATGGTAGAGCGAAGTACCGGCCGTTTTGTGCCATTTGTATTTTCTACCGATGGTGCTGTCCATGGTGGTTTCGCTTACCCGGTGGATTTCCTGTAAAGCCAGGATGATAGGCTGGTACTCCTGCACCAGCAGTTCCAGGTCATTACGATTTTGGAGGAAACCGTTCATATTCCACTGAATGGAGAGCGTTGTCGACTTCCTTACTGTCGTTGCGCTTGGATTTTGAGGTCCGAGGTGCCCTAGTTGATCCTGAGAGGGATCTGGGATGACAAAATGGTGTGCTAGGCCGGAGGGGCCGGCAGTAGGTGGCGTTCCTTTTCGATGAGGTCGCCGGAGAGGGTGGGGCTTACCACTCGGAGTTTTACCTCCGAGGTGCCCAGACAGATCCTGGTAGGGATAAAGTGGTGAAGGTCGTCGAAATACTCCGGAAGGGCCGGCTGTTGGTGGAGCGCAAGCTTCGTCACGTATTGCGACCATCGCGTCGTAAGCTGAAGCGTTGGTGCTTTCCAAGACCGACAGTGGTTTTAGCTTCGGAGATAAGTATTCGGTAGCAGTTGGTTTGGGGTTGTTGATGTCGCTGAAGCCATAACGGTTTGGCGGGTTTCTTCTCCGGGGAGGATTTCGGCGAAGGTTCATTGCAGGCTTGGATCCCTCGACGTCCTCAGGGGGATAGGCGTTACCGCCCTTGTCCGTCCCTCTTCCAGACCGGAGGGGAAGGCTAGGGTTGTCCGCTGGTTCCGGTTGGGGTGTAACGTCCGCACCGGCGGGGCCTAACCGTTCCCGACCGTCCTCTGGGTCTTCGGCAGCAAGGACATTCGGGTGCCGAGGGTTGTCCCCCAGTTCCGGTTGGGGTGTAGTGTCCGCACTGGGGGGGCCTCGGCTGCCCGAGGTCTCCTCTGCAGTGCTTGATGTTGTTTGGGTGTGGTTGGTACTGTCGTTGGAGCTTGACTGTTGTCGCTCGTTTAGCTCTGGGTTTTGGACATCAGCGGGTGGGAAGGTGGAGGTGAATGTGATTGGGTAGTGTGATTACTGTTCTGGTGATGTGCTGATGTTTTGTTCGAGCGACCTGTTCGGCGGTTACTGCATTGATATGTCTGCTGCGGTATCACGAGGGAGCCTAGTTTTGTTCCTGGTGATCCGAACTTCATCGGCTGAGTTGATGCTTGATTCCGCGCTGGAGATTGAGTGGATCCGTTTTGACCCAGCTGCTGACGAAGTCGCAGTGCCGACGGACTTCAGCGAATTGTCACTATCATCCAGTTCCATGTTTGTTGCAAGGAACTCGCTTTCTTTGCCTATGCGGCTCAGGGGGGAGTGACTCATATGGGGGCTCTGGTCGTCTTGTAGTAGTGCCGTTTGTTTATCGTTGCTTTTCTTCCTCTGTTTTTTGGGGACAACTCTCTTCTTCTCATTGGCCATTTTTTCCTTTTTTGCAGCTACGTTGTTCCGAACCCATTCGGCTACCTGGGCAGTCATTGTCGGGTCCGCAAAATTCGGCAGACATTCGACGCTGCTGACGGTAGTGTATGGGGAGCTTGATTGTGGGATTGGCGTTGGTGTGGTCATCGAGTTTCGGGGGGTTACCTGCTGTTTTTCCTTCATTTCTGCGATGATTTGGTCCTTCTCTTTAAGGTCCGCTTGGAGCTGTCTCACGGTGGCGGTTAATTCCGCTACCTGCCGGATTAGCTCCTCTATCGGGCCGTGGTCCTTGGCTGTTTCCAGCCGTTCGCTGATGGGTCGGTATGCTAGGGCTTGTTCCATATCGGCCATTCGCTGTTCGCGCTTTGCAGCTTCGTTCTCCAACCTTTTCACGGTGCCTCGGAGCTCAGCTATCTCCGCGTCTTTGCTGCTGCTAGCTACTCCGGCGTAGGAGTTCCGACCTTGATCGCGTTCTTTTTGGGCCTCTCTCGCCTCGAATTCCCGTCGCGCCTGAGGGTAGGAAAGGCCATCATCCACACGGATGATTTGGATGGCATTCTCCTTCCTAAATGCCGGGCACTCGCGGCTCGATAAAGCATGTTGTGCGCTGTTGCATGCTTTGCAGTATGTGGGCTCGGTGCACACTCGTCTGGGCGTTGGTTCGTTCGTGGTTCCTTGCTCGTTTGCGGTTTCCATTTCCTGATCTTCCTGGTGAACCTTGCTGCATCTTCCGCAGACTCTAGCGGGGGCCGTGCAGCGCTTTCCAGTATGTCCGAAGCTCCAGCAGCGGAAGCACTGCATTGGGTTCGGGTAGAAATTGCGGGTTCGACATCTGGACCAGCCAAAATCTATATGGTCCGGGACCACGGTGCCGCTGATGGTGAGGATTAGGGTTGGGGTTTCCTCCAGAGCGTTGGTGTTTCTGTTCCTCCTTTTGATTCGTCGGACTTCTTTTACTTTTTGCTCGCGAAGCTGTTCGGCGATAAATCCCTCTTCTAGGCCGATGGTGTCAGCATTGGAAACAACGCATTTGACCTGGTTGAGGTTAGAATGCTCTTCCACGCTGATCTCGGTTCCGTCCGCTAGCCTTGACATGGTCAGAAGTTTGTCGAATTGGGCCTGGCTACGCACTTTGAGAACATACGAAATACCTTTGTTCTCTTTGAACGCGCCCGCGATTTGTCCACCAACGTGCTTTTCTACCGAGAGGCGTAGGAGGAACGGGTTGTTCGGGATGGCATCAGTTTTCGCCTTCATTCGAAGGAACTGCAGCTGACCTGCGTTTCCTTCCCTGTCGAGGAACTCGGGAATCAATCGATCGGTGTACTCACCATTCTTACGATTACGCTGGTAGCCTCCGCCGGGGCCCCCTGGGTCCCCGGGGTTGAGCGGAGGGCTGCTCGCCGACATTACGCCGGCGGGCCGGGACTATGGTGGTTAGACCACACAGTCGACCGGCCTTTTCGGGAAACCACTTGATTCACTCGTGGAACGTCCACCGCACTGACGTTTTTATGCAAAAAACTCGCCTCTGTACACCTCGGTGGCTTAAGAGGGAGGGTTCTACGACGGCCTTAACCGGCACTACCAATCGTAGGGGGAGGGGAAAATTTTGAGGGGGGGGGGTGGAAAACACTTCACAAAAAGTGGGGGGTAGGAGGTTTGGTTGTCACTGGTCTATTTGGCACTCAGGGGCTCTTATGGGGCCCTAAAAATGGCCAACACTTTCTTCTTCGGAACCACCAACGAGGCCCCGTAGCCTAGCACCACTTATTATCCGAAAAAGATCCGGCACTTTCTTCGCCCCTTGGCGTAATACCCACGCTCACTTGCCTTTGTGGCTTTCTCCACACGAGTGGGCACTTTTGCGACCGAAAATTCGGCGGAAAAACGGCGAACAAATTTACGGAAACCGGCGGATTGGCCGCGGACACTCCGAAATTTGCTCCGGAAAATGCGGAAAGTTCGGAAAGTCGAGAAATTCGATTGAAAAAAGCACTCCGAAAATCACCACTTTTCACTCGCGACGCTGAAAAAAGCGATCCAAACGCGACGAACCCGAACTGTCAACTGGATAATGCTGTATCACTTTGTCAACACTTGACAAATTTATGAGAGACCACGTGCCCCTTTCCGCATACTGAGTTTTTTTTTTATTTTTTTGCATTTAAGTCTCAGGGCTTTACGGTGAACGTATGAGCTGTAGTTAGTAGTTTAACTTTTTTATGCGATGGTGCAATAATGGGCTGTTATATAATTAGGATAAATATTATTTGCGTTGTTTAATGGGTATAATTTTTAAACCCCTACTATAGCTGAAGCAGTCTAAGTTGGTGTAAAATTAGCTAATCAAATATGAATTAGATTAGAAGCGAATAAATATTCTTTGATTATTACGAATTGGAATCCTCATTCATTGAATGGTAAAGAGTACGAGCTGTTTAATTTTCAAACAGTTAATAATATACATGTAGCATTTATTATTCAACAGAGATCCAAACTTTTTTTGCTGATCGTAATGATCGACTGGATGGAGCATGTGGTGGAATTGCAATCATCATTCATAGCCGTATGAAACACCAGTTTTTTCGTCATTTTAAGCCACATTTTTTTGAAACTTTGGATGTTTCTGTTCCATTTCAAGCCAGGTTGAGTTTCAATTAATTCGTGTGGCATTTCACATCGTCAAATCGATTACTGCTGTCGCTAACATAATACATCCTTCTCATGGCTTTACACATCCTTGTAAGCCTAGTAATAGTGTGAGTACCCTACCATATGCTAGATTTCCCGTGAATTGGAAATTCTATCAGGCGCACAAACTGCAAACTTCTAATAACGAAGGAATACTTCCAAATACCAGCGAATGAAAACCAGCAAAATTTCAGCATATGCCAAGCGCAAAGGAAAACCGAAATGATATCGAATCATTGTTTGGCGGTGGTGGTGGGATGTTCATCACCAGAATAACAATAACTCACAAATTGGAGGGGTTCTTTTCTCACATCAAGTGTCTGTATCTGCGCATAGAACACATAGGGCTCACTTTTTGTCTGTGCTAGTTTGCCGAAGGGATAAAATTAAATGCTACACGTTACTTGTCGAGTGGAACAACGATTCGCCAGGGACCGGACAAGTGTAATGATTTATCATCTGTTTCGCTGGGGTAGGAAAAAGGGAAATTACTTTAAAAATCCTACAATAAGCTTTAATATGGAAGAATTCGTGAATCCACGAATCTTCCTACAGCTTCATGAATCCAAATAGTGAATCCTTCACGCTTCCGAGTACGGAAACAGGGATTTGCACTTGTTCCGCTTCACTCAGTCGTCTTAGGTTGTCTGTTGTGCGGATTACAGCAATCCATCAAAAACGGAGAAGGAAAAGTCGCATGGCTCTTTCCAGCCTCGGGAAAATCTGCCGCAAGGAAAAATAGCTCAACCACACAACTGGAAATCACTACAACTTGTCGTGCTACTTTACTCTTCATCGTTCAGTACCAAATACTTCGTCTCCTAAAAGTATTGATTTGTATTGGCATTCATCGCATTCTTTGCTCAGTGGTATGAGTATTGAACAGCTAGTTTGATGAGAACATTAGCCAGCATTACGGAAATGGACATCACAGCCAACAGTAACGAAAATGAACATCGTTGCCATGCCATCATGCTGTGGGGTAGGAGATGAAATCCGATTTTAACGTCCTTTTGATTATAACAGGCACACTATGTATTCATTGTCGCCCGTGGCAATGGGACTTTCTGGATGGAAATGGCTGTTAGTTTTAAAGTATTGACTATCGCTGTACTTCATAGTCGAGTTGGATAAATACAACGAAGCTGAAAAAATCGTGATTTGCAACGAGTTGCATACAACATTTTTTTAAATTATGAAAGATGACGTTTTAACTAGAATGTTATTAAAAGCACAAACAAACGTTTCAAGAGAGCTCACATGAACATACATCCATGCGTAGTAATTATTAAGTATTATCAAACACGTAGGCTGTGATACAGCAAGACATATTAATGTCACAAATTTTCTTGCTCCCAGCGCACATTGGTCCCAAAGCAAATAATTTTCCTTCTTTCAACTCCTTCCGCCTACTATATGATCGATCTAATATTAATATATATGTATTCAATTTTAAATGACTTTACATACAGTTATTTCGGTTCTTCTAGCAAAAATCTCGTTTTTCGTTTTCTTTACCATAACAATTTCGGTTTATGATGGATAAATCTTAAAGCGTTTATTTTTTTATGAATACTTTGTATGAAACACTTTCAGAACATTAAATTTTGCACATTTTTGCTGAAGGCACCTCTGGATTATTTTTCAAGTTATGGACGATTTTCGTTTAAAATCTTATTATTTTCAAAATTTTATCAATCTCTTCAAACAAAACCCGTCCTTACAGTTTTTTTTTCACCATAAATAGATAAAAAATAATCCTTCTAATGACGACAAAAGATTGAAAATCCGTTTGCGCCTTTCAGAGATATCGGCATTTGAAAACAACCATTTTGTAGAAGAAAATATCTGATGACTCTGTAACCATACGAGATAGAACAGTAGTTTCTTCGGGAAGTTGCGCAATCAAAAGTTCTAAAAGTGCTATGAACAAAGTTTTTGCAAGAAATTATCGTATAAAAAGTTATCAAGAAAAAACTTGATAACTTGATTTCAGTACCACCCTAACCTGTTAGTTCGAACAAAAAAAATCATACCTCGCGAATCATAAGAGATAGAAATTTGGGTTCTGCGGCAAAGTTGCTCAAAATCAGTTGTTCCAAAACATTGTAGAACACTGTGTAGGCCTAAACTGCCCATACTCGCATAACAGTCCCATATTCTATGGGATTCCCTATATAAATGGGACTGTTATGTGAGTATGGGCAGTAAATGCGTCAGCAAAAAAGTTTATATTCTGATCTCGTAAACCATGTGGGCCACCCTAATTTCACATCACTGAAAAAAATGTCTGAAAAATATGGAGAAACTTTTCCAAAGACACAATATATCTAAAAATGACGGTTCAAGCACAATCATTTTTGTCTTCCTAGATAGTCCTTTGGGACCAATGTGCAGTGGTATCATTCAGATCTACATACAGTAACTGACACTGCTGCCTTCTTTACGAATGCTAGACGATCCGATCTCAAATCAAAATCGCCAGCCGCGTTGAGATCCGGATCGTACAACGGTTAAAGAGTCATATGCTATGGCATGAAAACTGGAATATTTAGTTAACACTTCCGAAAAGTGCTACTTTTCAGCACAGAAAAAAATCTAAAAAGTAGCACTTATCAGCGTAAAGTTGATTAATTCTCAATGGAATTGCAAAAAAAATAATCCTCAAAAATTCTTGTTTACTTTAATTATGTACTTACCTTAGGCTGAAATCAACAAATTTTGCTGTGAACTTGTACGCTAATTCTTTTGTACTTTTTTTGCGTCTTGTATGCAAGTAGGGAATATGCGAGACTAGGGTATCTAAAATTTAGAACTATTATCAAAATTTCACATATTTTTATTATTGTTGTTTATTAAAGAACCCTACATACGTAAATTGTTTTTTGAAAATTTGCACATATTTCAGTTTCATTAAACCAAAATGCATAAACCGTTCATATTTTAGCACGGCTGTTTTCCACAAAAAATACTCTCAAACAAAACAATAAACTTTGCTGAACAACCTAACAATCGTTTTGATAAAGTCATATAAAAACATCAGTATCAGTAAACGTGTGGGTGCTCCTTTAGTTGCGGTAGTTCCAGGTTCGTCCCACTCGGGCTCAGATTGGGTACCACTTCTAGTACCGTAAAATCGGGTGTAATTGATCAGAAGGGTGAAATTGATCATTGTATCGCACGATTTTATTTATTCCTAATGGAGCACAAATATCAATGTAACCTGCAGTAATTGAACGTTGTTTGTCGTAACTATTGTCGAATTATGTGATGTGATGTTTTTTGCGTTAAATAATGCTTATTACTATGAAAATAATGTAAAATTTCAAATTCATGTACGGTGCAGTGTTGACAAACATCCTTGAACTTCTAGTTCTAAACAAGGATTTGAACATGGTATAAACCTGAAGGTTTGTGAGGATGCTTAAGATATATCCCCAAACTAGATTTCATCACCAAAACTCGTACCAATTAGCTCATATGGTTGAAATAATCGAATTTCTGTTAGATATCATTGAATTCCTTAGCAAATTGCATACATTTAGGCGTTTTCAGCGTAATTCTTGAAATTTAACTATTCATTATTTATATAAATATTGCATTGTTAAGAATTTGATAAGCATATTCGGATTCAGGGAGCTCAAATTTATCATGTAGAATTGTTTTGAAAATTAACAATAATGGCATTGACAAGTGATCAATTTCACCCCGAAATGAGATCCCCTGATTTTTTATTTTAGAGATACTTGTTAACACTAAAATGACATTTGTTAGAAAATGTTGGTACATGAGTCGATGAGGCTCATCTTCGTACTTGTTTTCCTGCATTTTGTTGTTTGGCATTGTCAACATTATAGAAAACAGACTAGAAAAACCGCGAAAAAAATTTAAAAAATGATCAATTTCACCCGAAATAACAGTACTGCATTTGGTCCCTCGGTAGTGCAAAAGGTACCCAAGTTTGACAGATCGCAGTACACTTTTCACGGCATTCTAGATTACCTTATGAGCCATAAAATGTTGGGCAACTGCAAGGGACATGGAGGTCTTTAATTTGTCTTTGGTAGTTCTATTTATACTGTAGCTACACAACCGAAAACATGGTTCAAATTTATTTTAAGGTTAAGATGAATCAAAGCCAAAGTTCTGCTAGCTGGTGGTGACCAATCGATTAGATTTTCAGCTCAAACGGATGTTTGGTTCTCCAGATCAGTGCTCTTGAAAATTTGAACTTTGGCTTCGATTCATCTTCACCTTAAACTGAAAAAATACAATTAAAAGAGCTTAATCATTTTACAAATTTTCAGTTATTTTGTTCCAAATTTAAATAATGTTCAAGAAAATCTATCATTGGTTTTTATATTTTGATGAAACTTTTATTTTGCAAATATCTCAGGAGCCTGTCCATTTAGAAAGATGGCTTTCACGACAAACTTGTTTAGTAACTCAAGAACTATCATCGCTTGAGCAAGTTGATTCAAAATGTTGCCACATGGCGGCGCTAGTGGGCATGAAAGTTCTGTTTTGCAGATATATCAGAAGTCTGACAACTTAGAAACATGGCGTCTTCGGCAAAGTTGTTCAGTAGCTCAAGGATTGTAATTATTCTTGGCAAGAGATTCGAGATTTTTCCACAAGACGGCGCTAGTAGGCATGAAAATTTTGTTTTGTGAATATTTCAGGAAAGTGACGAGCTGGAACATTTCTGAGAACGGCATCAGTTTAAACAACCTCAAATCTACTAAAGACACATAATTTGATTCTTGAGGCAGGCAAAAATGTCATTTTCGTTACGCTTTGTAATAGATGGAGTTATTATTTTGTAACAAAAAACCGTTAATCGCTACGATGCAATTATTTTTCTCGTTGAGTAAATGATCGTTATTTTCCTTTACAACAATCTACTATCCATCAAGCTTCTTGAATTTTGAGCAGCGAGATGCTGCTCATAAGCAAGCCAACTAACAATTCATAGCCACAAGTAAGCATGCTTGTTCAATTACAGTTTAAAATTGTTATTGACAGCTGAATATATTTTTTGCCCTTTTTTAGATTGCATTTTAATTAAAGTCGATGTTCAACATCATGAATTAGAATTATTAACAATCTAATCAATACTTATTAAACGTTTCGAAAGGTCTTGATTCGGCTTGTCAGAAATGTTTTACTTGTGAGTTGAACAAGACATTCTTCCTTCTACTAAAAAGCCAAAATATCTATCTGTACAAAAAAGTTTTCAGAAGTCCAACAAACGTTTTGGCTTCTCCTTAGATCAGCTTATTACATATATTAAGCATGAATAATTTAAAAAATCCTTATTCAACAACGGTATATTACACACAGAATTCACACCATAGCCAAAGATTCTAAAAATGACCAGAATATCTGAAAATTGTATTAAGCTTCTGAAACATTTCAAATCTCTTACAAATATTGAATGCTATCAAGCATAACAGAAAATGAAACGTATATAATGCATAATCAACTCTCAATAACGTGATTCTTACGGTATGATCATGTTAAGGCAACATCAAAGTATCAATGTAGCTATGACAACCAACTCTTACTATGATTTTATAATTCGACATCGACATACGGAATACCGAGTTACGAACTGTTAACAGTTTGAACATGTTTGGCCAAAGACTAGTGCTCTCATGGCTAAATAATAGTTACAAAATAGACAAATTTCTGAAACAAGTCATAAAATTATAAATTATCGAATGAAGTTATTGGATTGTATTTAATAAAACAAATAAATTATATAATTACCTGAATGAGGAGATTAGAATCAAAGAGGTATAAGTGACAGAAACATAGTTTTGACAAAATCGATTTTGAAGTTTTTTCAACATTTTATCATTCCATACAAATTAAATGGGAGCCAGAAAAACAAGCCAATTTTCGACGAATTTGTTATTTTTTGGTATACTTAACTCAAAACCGACCAAAATGTCACTTACACCTCTTTGCGTTTGGGCCCAAGTTTACAAGAACTTTATGTACTTAATTCAGATTGATTGTTAATACACTGAAAGGAGTTTGATGGTGCAAAATTACTACAATGGGGGTTAGAATAAACAGACTCGTACCAACGATTTTCAACCGAAGTGATTTTATGATTAACATAAGAACAAGTATTGTATTTTTTACCATTATGGTAGAGGTTTTAGAGGTTGTTGCTTCTACTAATGGTTTTACTACTGAGTAGTTAAATTTACTAGAAAATTGTTAATATCATATTTTTGCAGCATGGTTATGTTATTATAGTATTCGATGGCAAAAACTGTTTTTTAGGAAATCTAACATTGAGAACAGTTTATTGTATTAACATGTACATCTTGACGGCATAGTATTAAAAACGTCATACATCGGAAGCTATACGCATAGACAAACAGACTTCACACTCTCATTGCTGTCCATCGACAAATTATTTAAAGATCAGTTCAAAAATATGATAGGTGGTCAATCGACCACCCGCCACGCTCGCGTCGTTTTTGATGATAAGGGGGATTAGGGGCATAATGGACACACTAAGCAAATACTCATTTTAAGACCATGAAATGGCAATATTTTCCAGTTACCTGGTTACCAAGTTCGTAATCAGTACGACGTGCTCATTCACTCATAGTGAGAAACATCATATCAAATTTCGAGATAGAAAATTTGGTCGAAATAAGGCTGGTAAAAAGGTATCGGGGCAAAATGAACACTTTCGTCGAATTTAGTGTAAACTTTATTATCAATGGGTGTTAAACGCATTGATAGCTAAGACGTATCCCTCTCTATCACATTAGCAATAAAAAACTTCTCTCGGTTAGTTACTTTGCTCAAAAACTGGGTTCTTCTACCACCTTGCTTATAAACCAATTTGAAGCTGAGAAAAAAATAAAGTCAAATTTCAGAGGATAATTTGAGCATACGATAAACTTTTATACCGTTAAACAGTTCATATAAAATACAGATTCGAAAAAGTGTATAACATTTCAATGAAATATGCATATTCTCAGAGAAAAAGGGGGTGTTCATTTCACCCCGTGTGTTCATTATGCCCCTAATCCCCTTACACACTACTGCCACCTGTTGGTCCGTCGGTCAAACACAATGATCACAATGGGCGTGCATATTTTCGCGACTATTGTCAACTTCGTTTTTGAACCTACACGGAGAAATATTTTTACCTAATTTTTGAGTTTACTTTACCCAAAATTAAGTATATCGATTATAGTTTCAACCCAAAATCTCTCGGTTTTCTCTTTCTCCCACACGAATGTTGTCAAAAATAGAGAGAGCTGCATCTATCCAATGGGGGTACTTTGGCCCAATAAGCCAAATTTGGGTAAATGCAACTTTTCTTATGTTTGGGTCGAAAGAACTCAATTTTGCGTTAAAGCAATCCAAAATTGAGTATATTTTTCTAATGGAGTTAAAGCCAAACTACCTAGTGGGGACCTTGGAAATTTAGCCAAAATTGAGTTATTGGGCTCAACTACGGAATTGCGTTGAAACAACCCAAAATTGAGTTGAATTCCGCCTCTGTGTAGGTTGGAACTGGCGCAACCCGTTCTGAATCACAGTTTCAATCCCAACCAGGTTTAGGTTCGACCGAATTACAATTTGCTTGACGTTGGTTTTTTTATGTGTTGATCATCGACCCAGTTCTTAAAAGAGTGATTCCAAGCAACAGCACCAAAATTTGGTAAATTTTTTAATTCTTTTTTTTATATTGAGCTGAAACTTTGCACAGTTTTCCAGTTCCATCTAAATCGTCATTTTCCGATATCAAATCTTCAAGTTGAGTCACGACTAACTTTTCAAAAGGGTGTATGTGAAAATGGTTCAAAAATATTCAAAAAGCTGCACAGCAAAAACGGTTCGTTCGATTGTTAGACAACTAAAGAAACAAAGTTAGACAACTAAATAAAGATTCCAAAAAAAATACACACAATAAAAAAAATTTTTTTTTGCATTAAAAAACATAATTTTTGACACAAAAATATGAAATATCTCAAAACCCTATCGGAATACCAACGTAATTTTTTGAGGGAAAACGGTCCATTATATTAGCTATCTACCATAAAAATTTGGTGATGGTAAACCAATAAACAAAAAAGTTATGACATTTCAAACATGTCACAATGTATATGTATATATGTATAAATTAAAATAAATTAACAGATTACACGAAAATAAAAATTTTTTTTACCAGGATATTTTTTTTAGAGTATGATCGATGAGTTTCTAAATGTTATATATAAACTTTAAAAGTTTTGGATTTGGGTATGCGTTATGAGATCATGAAAACATTTTATTAATACTTATTTATTTATTTATTGTTATTCAATTTTTTTACAATATCGAACACTTTTGCATCATTATCAGTACAGTTCGAGTATAGTTTTGCTTTAATTTTATTTTCTGACAATGGAATGAAACAGTGAAATTTTTGGGTTCCTTGGATCGTTTTCGCGTTATTATATTGCTCGCTGAGCTCTGATGCCGTTAATTCGTACTCTTCAGTAGTAGTAAAACAAAATGTTAATTTTGTTAAATCTTCTTCTTTTCTGCGATTCGCCCAAACAAATAGTCCTTTTGCAGTTTTAATTGGATGCTCACGTTCTTTGGCTAAACTTGCTCTTGTGGCCATGCGCTTTATGCTTATATGGTCCAATAGCATCACAAGGACCTTTGCCATGTGACGTAGCAAAGAAATGCCATTCTGCATCAATTCCGTACTTTGATTTAAATTGACATAGGTCCGAAAAATTCTTACGGTTTTTGTACTGCGATGCTGCTCAATCAGACATGAAATATATCTTTCTGATTTCTTTATCCTTATCAACGCGTAAAAAGTTAATCATTTTGGCAATGAACAAATTTACAGATACTGCGTCGTGTCTTAATTCTTCGGAAATTACAATAAAACTAAAATGTTCCATTGAAATAAATAACGAATGGATAAATTGTAGCTTGTTGTACGTTCCAGTGATGGGACTGCACTTCATCTTGCAATACAAAGCTATAGTTTTCAAAAAAATCACAAATGACTAAAAATTCACCATCTTGTAATGTATTTTTCGTATTTTTAAAAAAGCGGGATTGCTCTGTTTTAATAAAGTCGTGAGGAATTAAACTTTCTAATTTCAAGCAAAAAAATGACACAAACTCATCTACAGGTTTTACAATAGTTTCTAGGTCACACCTATCCGTGGTCACCCATTGCTCAAATGATAACTGATCAATATAATTTTCTTCAAACTCAGCGAATAAAGTATTTTCCAATGATGAAGAATCTGGACAATCCGAACAAGATCGTAGATAGCAATTTGATGTTGTATTTTCACACAAAAGACTACCAGTTAACATTTTAATATCCTTTGATAAATTGATTCTTTTCAAACTATGTAAGATTAGGTTAATATTTTCGTGTGTTGTGCACACACAAACATTATGTGTTCCTGAATTGGATAGAAGCTTGCATTGCCTTGGACGAAGGCTTGCAAATGAGGAAAAACCTACCTTAATATTTTTGTTAATTTCCTTGAAGCGTGTATTCGCTTCTTTCAAAGTAGTCATCATTAATCGTTTTTGGATTGCTTGACGCTTTCCATTTTTTTTTTACAGATACATAATCTTTTTGGCCAGGCATAGCTCTACTTACTTCATCGTCTTCAAAATATTGAATTATTTTTTCTTTTGTCTCATCTGTTAATGAAGTACTCGACCTAGCATTTTTGGCTGCAAGACAGTTATTTTTGAATTGTTTTGCCTCTTTTGCTGTATTTCTATTGGTTTTGAACTCATCAATGGCGTCTTGAATAGACCACGAGCTTGGCAGCATCGACAAAATCAATAATTTTTCTTTCCTTGTCGTGGCTAGATTCGAGAACCTTTCCTTCATATTCATAATTACCTCATCGTAGTCTGTATTTTCCACATCCTCAGGTCCTAATTTGAAGAGGTTTCTTCGTACAGCTTCGTTGATTTCACGGTATTTTTTCTCGGGATAATTGACGTAACCCATCTTCGTCCATTTAATCGGAGTCACTTTTATTCCAGCTATCCCTTCGTTGAAGCGTTCGATGTTGACCTTCTGGATGCACTCATCTTCTGATTGATTTGTTGAAACAGATGTCGCTGATGGTACCGTGGCAAGACTATCTGCACTTGGTACTTCTGGTAACTCCTCAGTTGTTGTCGGTGCATCTAGTAATTCCTCAGTTGTTGTTGTTTTCGAACTTCCTGCAACCTGATCCACCGATGATGTACAGATTGCCCGTTTGTCAACGTTTAAACGGCAGGACGTACAAATGCGTAAATTTGTATTCAATGTAGACATTGGAGCATAACCAGCCGCTTTCAGTTTATCTATGGTGCTTTCGGTGAGATTTCATAGCTCTTTCGAACACTTTTTTTCTGCAAACGGCCTGCAACAGTTGAGAAAGCGACTACTCATGTTGCTCGTTAGATTTTAATAAACAAAATCACTTTTAAGTTTTTACTGACTAGTTTGGTGTCGTTTGCTTGACTGAAGACAAATTTTACAATTAAATCTTTTATAACCATAGTGGTAGTATATTTTTAGCTTTTTCGTGAGTATGTTCATGGTATGTACCTATCATGTTTTTGATGTTGTTGAAGTTACTCGCTTTCTCCCAAATATGATTAACAAAGTCTATTCTCTACCAAGGCGGGTCTATACCCAGGTGTAATCAGATTTTAATTTTGTGGAGAAAACCAGCGCCGAGAAAACCGACCTGCTTTACGTATACTAGATCACCTGGGTATAGACCCGCCTTGTTCTCTACGAGGTAAACTTTTTGCAGGAAAACTAGTCGTATACTTGTATAGAAAACTTTTTTTGTAGCTTTTGCCTTCAATATTAGATTTCTTATAGGTTTCTTTTATCAAAAGGTTTCAACACTATTGAGATAATTTTTCTTCAGTTACGTACAATAAAAAATATGACACTATCAAGACTTTAGATCACAACACTGGATCGCGTCTAACTTTCTAATAGATGCTATAATAGTTATGAATAATTAAATAAAATATCATGAAAACAACTTGTTAACCTCATGTGGTACTCTTAACAAAAAATTTAGCAACAAACTGCGGTCCTAAAAAAATTAACAATGAAAAATTTAAAAAAAAAAATTTCACTGAGTGTCAAATTTGTGAAATATTTGAAATGTCATAACTTTTTTGTTTATTGGCTTACCATCACCAAATTTTTATGGTAGATAGCTAATATAATGGACCGTTTTCCTTCAAAAAATAACGTTGGTATTCCGATAGGGTTTTGAGATATTTGAGTTTTTGTGACAAAAATGATGTTTTTAATGCAAAAAAAAATTTTTTTTACTGTGTGTATTTTTTTGGAATCTTTATTTAGTTGTCTAACTTTGTTTCTTTAGTTGTCTAACAATCGAACGAACCGTTTTTGCTGTGCAGCTTTTTGAATATTTTTGAACCATTTTCACATACACCCTTTTGAAAAGTTAGTCGTGACTCAACTTGAAGATTTGATATCGGAAAATGACGATTTAGATGGAACTGAAAAACTGTGCAAAGTTTCAGATATTTTTGAAATGGTCGATCAGAATCGACTTGCATGCCTCCGTGGAATCCCTCAAAAATGAAAAAAAAACCGTTAAATTAAGAATAACATGATATCGTAGACAATGGAGAAAGTTGATTGAGCTATAAATTGTTGAAATTTGTATAAGTTTTTCAATGACTTTGTGTTGTTAAATTTGAAAAATTATAAAAATTTGTGAAAATTATAAAATGTGGATAATTTTAACTGATTTAATAGTAATTTTACTAGCATTTAGCCATAGTGCATTTTACTATTTGGTGGTCGTTCGTTAGACGATGCAATTAATTTCAGTGTAGCGTAGTTCAAAACGGATCTGTACTGAACAGCAGCAAACTAATGCGTTGGTTCAGTTGTTGATCAGCTTATCAGCTTATTGGTTAGACATTGTCAAATAGATGTTCAAACATGATCAATATTAAACCATGAGAGGTGTATATTTTGCACTGGACAGTTCATTAATCAATTCTGGAATGGCATTGGTGGCAAGGACACATGGTCGACAGGATGATCTCGAGTTTGAATCTAGTATCCTAATGATTTTTAAAGGTGACTGTTCTATCATTATAGTTTATTATAGTTTGCGTTCACTACAATTAAAGTCCGGTGAATAATATTTTTTTGTTTTTAATCTTGTTTAATTACTTTTACGCCAACCGAATAAAAGCAAAAATGAAGGCTTGTAAAACGTTTTAAAAGCTGAAAAATAAAGTTGATATTCAACAACATGCTTCAAAGTTTCTCCAATGTGGTGTAAACTGCTCCTGAACAAAGGTTGGCCATGACGATCATTAAAATGTTATTAAACATGATGCTGAATAAAACTACCATAATGGTGCTTGTTAAATGAGTGAATGTTTGTTAGGTAGTACCTCCGCTATTCAAACATTTACCTTAGCTATGCTGAGGAAAAATCGAGCTGAAAAATTTAAAACATCATATTTCGAATTAAACTATCAAAACCCAATGAGGATTTTACTAGTATGAGAGACTTTTAGAAACTAATGTCACAATTACATCTCGTTTACATATGAGAACTTGGTAAATGTTGCATAGTGTTATGATAAATACTAAATGTGCTCAAATATCTGTCCTAGTACATACATAACGCATGTTACTCCTTAATGTGCAAAACAACCTTGTGTACCGTAATCCGGGGTATCATTGATCAGCGGGGTAACATTGATCGGAATGACTCACCTCATGAAAAGTTCGTATTATCATTTATTGATGAAACATTTTCAAATCATGAATGATGCTTCTCTTTCTTATATTCATAAGCTAATAAAAGTTGATATTGTTTTGAAAATTGCGATTACCTTATGCGTGAATTTGTCAACTTTTCGAAAAAATGATTTTAATTGTTAAGGATGACACTACCGAAGATTCATGTCTCACATAAGTTCTGCAAACGATATAAGCAAGTAAAATGTGGTTCTAACTAAAACTGATATCGCCGAAAACGATTCCGTTGTCAAAACTCTTATAATTATGCTCAATTAGGCAACATTACTGAATTACTGTTAGGAATGTAAAATTCCCTTAGGAAATTGCCTACCTTTAGGCGTATTCCGTGGTTCGAGGTGATTTTAATTTTAAAATAACTCAAAAAGTAAATGACTTGTAAGCGTTTGGTCTTCATATTCGGCTTTGGGGGCCATGATTTAAGTAAGTAACGACATTTTCAGTATTACCGAACGTTGTTTGTATAGGTGATCAATGTTACCCCATATCAACTAAATCAAAAAATCGCCTAAAACATTTTTTTTAACATGCTTAAATCTTCCAATAAACAAAATACAGTATATAGTCTCGAGCTATGGGTGGCAGTACTTGTTTTAAAAATATAAAACCTGCAACATTTGCATTTTCAAACGAAATGTTGAAGAAACATTCATAAAAATGATCAATGTTACCCCGGATTACGGTACCTGTCGATTGTGAATGATTCCATGTTACATTACTTCCGAAAATTCTGCACAGGCACATGTTTTATAAAGAGCGCAGATAGGCGAGTATAAAAAATATGTATAGGGTAAGTGTTCCCTTAGTTGTGGATGTTCCTATAGTTGCGGTAGTGGCATTTTCACTGATTTTATAACTTTAGCCACAGAACCGACGCTGCCAATCGACGTATTGGCTTGTTGATACATGGAATAATCGAAAAAAGTGTTCAAATTGCTTTAAAACTTATGAAATATCACTAAAATTACTAAAACTTTTCTTACTTGTACCAATAGTTGCGGTAAAGTGTTCCTATAGTGGAGGATCCCATAAGAAAAGCACGGATACCGCAACTATAGGAACACAAATTAAAAATATACCGCAACTAAAGGAACAGTGTACCAATAGTGGAGGTATTATTTTTCACTGACATGCCGTGGATTACTGCGATGAAATAATTTTTCTCATTAAGTTGATGGTCGTTACTTCCCGTTCCAATACAAACATGTACATTAATTGCGCTTCTTGAATTTAAGTGGTTAAATTAAGTTCAATCTTGCCTAGTACCTCCACTATTGGTACATCTACCCTATGTATAAAGTTTATTACTTCTGGGGGTTGCGTCACTGCCACTTGCATTAAGAAGCCAATTTTTGTTGATGTAAACACACTCAAAAGTTATTGAGTTGTCAAATTATAATCCATCGAAAAGCCTCGAACAAACAGAGGTACTTCCTTCACGAGTAATGTAAATAAAATGAACAAATAATCGGCATTGCGGGGTACCTGTCGTCGAGTTTGCACAAAACAATTGACAAATATAGCTAAAATGTGCTTGCACAGCACACGGAAAAACAAACACTGCGCGCCTTGGGGTTCATCGCTTCGACGTGCGTCAAGCGCAGATACCGAAAGCCAATTCCAATAAATACAGTGACCCCACGCAGTTGAATCACCCACAATTTATGAATCAGCTGATTTCAAAAGACAAAATTATTATCAAACTTGTCACAAAACATCACAGAATTATTTTTACACATACAGTATCGGACATATAAAATGCACCAAAGCCGTTTTCATATACAAAATGGTCAACTTCAGGGAGCTACATCTCCGCCGTTTCTCAACCGATTCATCTCATTTATCTGTGACGAACTACAAATTACCTCGATTTTTGATAACTATTGAAAAAGTTGTGTGAAAACTATTGATTTAAAAGTTACAGATAGGTTGAATTTTGACATAAAAAATGCACCAAGACGAAAAGTGAGGTATCAGACAATCTATGCGTCGTATCTTTTCGGTGTCTTCAGCGCATTTGGTCCTGATCACTCAACGAACAAATGCGCTGAAGACACCAAGGTCCTACAACACGTAGTTTTTCTGCTACATCACTTTGTGTCTTGGTGCATTTTTTATGTCAAAATTCAACCTATCTGTAACTTTTGAATCAATGATTTTCATACAACTTTTTCATTAGTTTTTGAAAATTGAGGAAATTTGTAGTTCATCACAGAAAAAATAAAAAGAATCGGTTGAGAAACGGCGGAGATATAACTATCTGAACTTGACCATTTTGTATGGGAAAACGGCTTTGGTGCATTTTATATGTCCGATACTGTAGTTTCTTATCAGTAAAAATAATTCTGTGATGTTTTGTGACAAGTTTGATAATAATTTTGTGTTTTAAAGTCAGCTGATTCATAAATTGTGGGTGATTCAATTGCGTGGGGTGACTGTACCGTAAATTTCGACCGAAACTCGAAAATCCTCTCGAGGCTGAACAAACGTTCTCACCCCCTACGGGGTTCAAACACGCTTTAGGTACTTGCTCAAGATGATGCTTATCATCGTTGATGGCGGGGCAAACGACGAATAAATATTGCAAGGTTGGCGTAGGAATCGGAAAATATACGCTGACCAAATTTGCTTCCCCTAGCAATTCAAGGCGGACGATGAATCCAAGTAAACATTTGGTTCGATTTGTCACAGTAGGCGGCTAGGCGAAGCGCGTATGAAGCATACGATGTGTAGCAGGTTTCGAGTTTGCTGTTTTTTTATGAAGGGCTTGGAAAAAACCCATCTTACATTGGAGTCTTAATATACGAATTAAGCAGAAATTAATATATTTATCTAAAATATAGTAAGTTCCGGTAAAGCCCATAAAAACTGCATAAATCAACATATCATTTTTTATTGTAGTTTAAAATTGAATGAACTGTACATAATTAACGCATCGAAAGACATTTGTTGAACTCACGGGCCTAACTGTCCCAAGATTCTTGTTTTAGTTGGTTCGTTTCCAAGTCGCTGCGAAAACATTTTTTCCCTTGAATTTCTTAAGACAAACTTAAGCATTCATTCGATTCATTTTGACAAATATTGACGTTCGTCTGTTCTGAGTTTAGATTCCATGCAGCGTAGGTATAAGAAGCTAACATTTTTTGCAAAATGATATTATGATTAAAACAAACAATGTCTAATTCTTTCTTGGAAATATTCTATGGTATATCGTTTACTCTAACTATTTTATTCAATCTAGTGAAATTGAGTTTTCCGCTGTATTCTGTTTAGCTTTAATGTCGAGTCCCTTGATTTTATTTTATACTTCTCTAACCGCAACATCATTACTGATTCAAATCACGCTTCCTCTCTATATGCCAGTATTACATCATCTCCCTTCTGTCGCAATCAAACCATTCCTTCACAGAGTTTTCACAATCGTCCATGGAAACACATATGACTAATACCGCAATTCTTTCCCTTTCTCCCTTCCACAGAACTTCCTCTCGGCGAACCTGCAGTGCTGGTGGAATGCTCCGCTGGCGGCCGCCACCAAAGTGCTCAAATATCTCGGTCACATCTCGCCCGGAATGTTGCTGATAACGGCCGAACCGTGCGCCCTCGAGATCATCCGCAGTGCCTACGCGAGGAGTGTCCTCAAACCACCGGCCACCTATCTGATCAGTTCCCTAGGTGAGTAAGCCCCTTTGAACTAGCCATGTAGCTATGTAAATACAGTATTGGACAAATCATATACAACTTATTCGATTTTACATACTAAATGGTAAAATTTAGAGGGTTAGATTTGAGTTACCGATTTGAATATTTTCACAGTTCTTCAGACATAACTTTAATTTTCAACACACAGTTAACTCTCCCTTATTCGATATTCCGTATCTCGATATCGAGTTAGAGAACCATAGTAAAAGTTGGTTTTAATGGCTAACTCGATGGTCCCTTGGAACGCAAATGCACTGCTTTTGTGTTCTGTAACTCGATACCTCTCTAACTCGATGGTCCCTTCAATATCGAGTAAGGGAGAGATGACTGTATATTTTAGAGTGATTTTTCCAATCACGAGTTCATAAGTAACGACGGTTTTACTTAAGTGAATTTAATGATACGTTTCAATATTTCATTGTCATAAGGCAGCATCCATTTATTACGTAACGCTCAAATTGGAAATTTTTGACCAATACTGTATGCTCAAAAGCGCAGTTGATAGTAGGCGGTGAAATTTGCGAGTGCAGCAGCTAGGCAACCATTCTCCTCACGCCACAAAACCAAATTGTGCATTGTTTTCATAGAGTCAGCGATTTTTAGCAGGGGTTGTCCGGCCGTTTGTCGACCGGTCGATGACCGGAAATCAGATCGCATCTTTCTACAAATATCCCGAAGGGATTCTGCCTCTCTACATGAATATTTATATTTGCAAGGTATACCCTCCTCATGTCGGTCTATGGTTGGGTACTATATATGTGCCCGAAGCAGAAGGCTCTTTATTATTTTTATGGTTTTATAATCTCCTACTAAATGGTGAATGGCCATAAAAGACACGTGCCTTGGCGGAAAACGGAGATGGGATATTTTGTCACAGGAAACAGGAAGGGAACTTTAACAAGCACCGATAGAGCAGTGAATGTTGTCTCTATACAGCTCAAAATATGTTGTAAATTTCAGTTTATTTTCATGCCCATATTTGGGGCATCAAAATAAACTGAAATGTCAACGACAAATCGCTTATTTTTCAATCGAATGCACTTTAAATTTACACGATCATGTAACATTCAAGCATCGTTAGTTGAAAATTAAACATGATGCTGTTCTGCAAAATTGATCAGTAGATTATGGGGTAATATGCAGTGGTCATTAAAATGCGGAATACTGCCACTAGGCGGCGCTAGTGGGCATCGAAATTTTGTTTTTCTGATATCTCAGGATTCTGACTACTTAGAAAGATGGTGTCTTCGGCAAAGTTGTTCAGTAGCTCAAACGCTATCATTAGAAAGCCATGAGATTCGAATTTTTGCCACTAGGCGGCGCTAGTGAGCATGAAACTTTTGCTTTGGATCATGACCACTTAGAAAGGTGGCGTCTTCGACAAAGTTGTCCAGTAACTATAGTGCTATCATTATAAAAAAAAAACATGAAATTCGAAATATTGCCACTAGGTGGCGCTAGTAGTAAGCATGAAACTTTTGTTTTGCGGTTATGTCAGTATCCTGACCACTTAGGAAGATGGCGTCTAAGGTATAGTCATTCAGTAGATAAAGGACTATCATGATTTGAGCCATGAAATTCGAGATTGTGCAACCAGGTGCAGCTTGTGAGTTTTGAGATTTTGCTTTCAGACAGTTCTTTGAAAGTATGAAACTTTTGTGTTGCAAATATCTCAGGATCCTGATCACTTAGAGAGATGGCGGTATGCACACAAGAACCATTGGTGTCATAATGTTGAATCTCATACACAGAAAAAAATATTTAGATTTCAATGTAGTGCAAACTGAAGACTATTGTGAAAATAAACCAAATCCATGTAGTGTTACAGCATCATTTAAACTAGCTTGAACATCCTTAGCCGAATGGTTAGAGTTCGCGGCTACAAAGCACAGCCGTGCTGAAGGTGTCCGGGTTCAAACCCCGGTCGGTCCATGATCTTTTCGTAATGGGAATTTCTTTGCCTTCCCAGGGCATAAAGTATCATCGTACCTGCCACACAAGTTACGAATGCGAAAATGGCTCTCAGTTAACAACTGTGGAAGTGCTCATAAGAACACTAAGCTGAGAAGCCGGCTCTGTCGCAGTGCGAACGTAATTCCAAGAAGAAGAAGCTTGAACACCCTTGACTAACTGAATAGATGTACCGAAGATGTTATGTTTCTGAGAAAGTTGCAAAACAACAGTTTCATATTTTCTAGCGCTGCATGTTGGAAAAATCTTGAACCTCTTGGATGAAATTATAGTCCTTGAGCTACTGAATAACTTTGCCGAAAACGCCATCTTTTCAAGTGTCCATAGTCCTGAAATATTGGCAAAACAAAAAATTCATGCTCACCAGCGTCGCCTGGTGGCAAAGTATCAAGTCTGTTGGTTAACATAATAGTCCCTGAGGTATATAACAACATTGCCAATGACACTTTTTTTTTAAATTGAACCCTGACATAACCGCAGAACTGAAGTTTGATTCTTACTAGCGCCACTTGAAATAAAAAACACGAATCTCTTAGTTAAAATAATGATAGTCCTTGAGCCCAGATAGCCGTAGCGGTAAACGCGCAGCTATTCAGCAGGACCAAGCTGAGGGTCGTGGGTTCGAATCCCACAAATCGAGGATCTTTTCGGGTTGGAAGTTTTCTCGACTCCCAGGGTATAGAGTATCCTCGTAACTGCTCTGTCCCAGTTGGGACGTAACGTCAGAGAGAAGAAGATAGTCCTTGAGCTACTGATTAACTTTGCCAAAGCGTAGCAAGGACCCTGACATAACAGCAAAAAAAAAAAAATCATGCTTACTAGCGCAGCCTAGTGGGAAAAATCCAAATTTCATGGCTCAAATAAAGATAGTCCCTTAGCTACTGAACAACCTTGCCGAAAAAGTCATCTTTCTAAATAGTCAGGATCCTGACATAACCGCAAAATAAAAGTCATACTCACTAGCACCGCCTAGTGACAAAATTTCGAATCACATTGTTTTTATAATGATAGCGCTTGAGCTACTGAACAACTTTGCCGAAGACGCTATCTTCATAAATGGTCAGGATCCTGTGAGATCCGCAAAACAAAAGTTTAAAGCTCGGTAATGCTAACTGGTGGCGAATCGCGAATTTCATGGCTCAAATAATGATAGTCCTTGTGCTACTGATTAACTTTGCCGAAGCCGTCATCTTCCTAAGTGGTCAGGATCCTGAGAAAATCACAAAACAAAAAAATCAAGATCACTAGCGCCGCCTAGTGATGAAATTCCGAACTTTATGGCCCAAATAATGATAGTCCTTGAGCTTCTGAACAACTTTGCCGAAGAAGCCATCTTCCTAAGTGGTCAGGATCTTGAGATATTCGCAAAACGCAAGTTAATTCTTCTTAAACAGTGTTACCAGCCACATGAACACATGAACGGCCGTCTATATGGCACGCAACACTTCCTTCAACTTTGGTGAACATTCTGTATCGTTATCTTTAAAATTTATTGGTATGTGCATATAACACACCCATATTATTGTCTCTTTTGATAACAAACGAGCATTATTGCCATCTATTATCAGAATATGAAATTTTGAGTGGCCATTTTGGAAAGTTGCCGAATATCTCGGATCAGTATTTCCACATCTAGGTGTTGTATTTTTGAAAAAAACATAATCATAACCCTTTAATAACGACCGATTCGTTGTACAACCCCCCGATAACGGTCGTAAAAAGAGGTTGGGGTGTAACATGACCCCCCCCTTCTACAGAACCGTGGTTTACCTCAATTTTTGGCAACAGATCCGGTCATCGCTACATTCTCGTGTTGTTCAGTTTGGCAGAAAAGGTCGTGAAGTTACTGGAAAATGAAGTTACTGGAGCCAGCAGGAGGAAAGGACCCCTGAATAAGCAAGAAAGGTCAGAATAGTCCTAAGAAAGTGGGTTAGGTAGTGTGGAAGGTAGATAGCGAAGCTAGACAAGAGAACAGTGTGATAGAAAGAGAAAGCAGAAGTAAAAGAAATAGGAGAAGAAGAAGAAGAAGAAACAGGAGTGTGAAAAGCCTACTCAAGCGTTTTCCTGAGTCCACGAAACAGCATAGGATTAGCGTGCCGACCCTAGAGATGAGTGAATACAGAGTCTCGTTAGCCGCTATGAAGGGTCATCTCCTTAAGCTGACTGTAGCTGCCGGTGAACAGCCGCGAATTACATTTTTTAGATTTTTCAGAAGTTTCCGAGGAAATGAAACATGATCCGCTATTGGATCTGCGTTATTTGTCGGTTTATTATTCATACATCACAATTTATCGAACCCATAGCTGACGTATTGGACTTTCAGTCTTTGCTTTAACAGTAAGGCTTGCCGTAAAGAGTGGCAGCATAAGACCACTTTATTATTTTTGAAGTAATGTAAATAATCCTTACTACACCTGAGGGGTCCTAATAGTTCTAGCAGTAAATGAGCAGCTATTCAGCAAGCCCATACTGAGGGTCGCGAGTTCCAGTTCCACCGGTCGACGATATTTTCAGGCTTCATGTTCTCCCGACTACTCAGTACATGGATTATCTTCGTGCTTATCACACGAGATGTAACACAACTAATTGGCTAATAGGCAAAGAAAGCCGATATCTAAAATAATATTATCATATTATCATCTCTCACATTTTGATGTCTACATGATGACGATGAATGTGTCAAATGTATGGACCAATGCACAAGTGCATTCCCAAGTAACCACGAAGCTGTATATGAATACTTTATGTTTGCTCTATAGTGTGCTATCAGATTTTGTTTTAAAGTAACATAACCTTTAAGAGCTTTATAAAGCATAATTAAAGTGGGAAAGGGCCCCACAACAACCAAATTAATGCAATACTCGGTAAAGCAGTTTTAATGCACAAACCCTACTAAAGCATTTATGTTTGTATATTTAGGGTTCATGATGTATATTAGCTTAAAATAATGTATGTTTAGGGCTTGCGTTAAAAATAAACAAAACAATGAATCCATTGACTACCTTTGGATTTCTTTACCATACCAATGATTTTTTTGTTGGAATCAGGATTCAAATCCACAACTAGGATGATGGATGTACTGGATGCCTGGCGCGTTGGTGTCCTGTGCTAAAGCTGCTGATGTGATAAGGTAAGATAAAAGTTCCTTATTAACGAAGCCACTGTGTGTGTTAACATTACTATTCGCCCAGTTATTACGAATAGAAAGAATTCTCTTCGGCGATTGATTTCCTTTCCTCACCAAATGAAACATCAATAGAAAGAATCACCATTCTTTCTCGTAGAAGAAATAACAGAACGTAACTCACTAAACAAAGCCCTAGCGCATTAAACAGATTTCAGGGGAGAGAAATTGATCGACATTTCCTCTCGCTCTTTATGAATAAAAGAGTCTCATAGATAAAATACAACAATTTTGAATGAATACATATATCCATAGATCTTGAAATGGGGGTTCGAGATGAAAGAAAGTCATTTCATTATTCTTCCATATCCCACAAAACGTAATGAGCGAGTGCGAACGTGCTCGTTCGTCTTACTTATTTATTACAGATTCGAGTGCGTTTAATGAGGTTATGTAATCTTGTATGACAGCATAACTGTATATTCACTCTAAACGCTTAGCATAATGCTATATTGAAATAATGCTACAAAGCATTTACAATGTTAATCAAATGCATCATTGCTTGACAGTTATTGAATAAATGCATGATAACATTATCAATGCAAAAAATGTTGACTTTCGGCCAAATTAATGCAATAGTATAATGCTTGTGGTTACTTGGGTTATTTGACGTTTTAGCGGTGCCGTGTTATTTACGTAACCATGGAAACTAGTGAATTCGGCACCGCTCAAACGTCAAATCAGTGAACTCGTGCATTGGTCCATTGCGCATTTCTTTCACCACTATTACAGAAATTTTTAGAAGTGCGGAAATGCTAATAAAAGTGCGCAATTGCATCAAATCGGGTAGATGTCTTCGGGGGACTTATTCTTCGTAAATCAAAGAATAAGTGTTCTGAAGACACTAAAAGGATTCAATGCAACCCCGCACTTCTATTCACACTTTCGCATTTATGAGGCCGCACTTCGCAGTCCAGTAGTGAAAGAAATACACAATATATCCGATACATCCGAAGGAGGTTTACACGGAAAAAAGAACAGCTGTCATGAACACGAGAACGAGCAAAAATACACTGTGAACTAGATCATGTTTAGATGAATGTATTGCCTGGTTCTGTCGCCTCAGTGAAAAAAAGCGTTTTATGGAAGTGCTCATAGAACACTAAGCTGAGCAGCTTTGCCTCAGTTCGAACGTAACGACAAAATGGAAAAGAAGATCACTGTGCCAGTCTTGTGGCAATCTTACGGGCAAGATCGATACATTTTCTTAACTAATACGCTCTTTGCTGTACAAATGGTTTGTTACCACATATGGAAATTTATGGGATAATATTGAATTTGCTATCAAAACGATGCTGCAAAACAGAATACGTTTATCCCAAACGCCATGAATATCTAATCAAAAGCAGCTTCCATAGCCTCCGGTCCCCTGGTCGTGGTCATCAATCTGCATCTTAACAACCCATTGAGCACACCCTTCGTCACGCCGCCTTTCCGCACTTCTTGGAGCTGTATTCCTGCATCAACTTTGTAATCTGGTGCACTGTCTCCGCCGGCGGCGACCCTGTCATATTTCATCTCCTGGGCATTGCTACTTATCTGCGGTCTGCGCAGTGGTCTAACTATGAAGGTGCCTCTTTTGTTCGGGGCTAAATTAAGTTATCATTAGTATAAAATTACCATAAATAATAAGCAGTCAACGGCACGACGAACGACGACTCACGGTTGGCGTCATCGAACACGATGCACAGTGGTTCCATTTGTTCTACAAAAAGGTCACAGATTTTATCACACAACATCTGATGAAAATTATTATCAGAAGTTACCTGACTATCAAAACGAATCTCTTCGTTATTGTTATTGATATCATTTCAAAGTTTCTGGTTAAGGATTTCTGCACATATAGTTAAGATGGTGTTGTGTTTAAGAGATTATATGCTAACAAAAAGATACTTTGTTAACATTCCTCCTTCCGTGTTCAAAATGATCTACAATATGGAGTGTTCTGTTGAAATCTATTTTTTAAAGAAACTTATCAGGATTATTAATGTCAAACATAATAAAAGTGATAAGAGTAATAAGAGTGAAAAACAAGATAACTCATTTTTCGATTTTTGACCAATGGGCGGTTTCACTGTGATGATGGAGGAGAAGCGCGCTCCGTCGGTCGGTGGGAGCAACCCCCCAAAGGCAATTTCCGTCGGTTGTGACTAAAATCAGCGGCCACCCCATCGATAATCTTGTGCGTAGCAGTGCACCGCATTTAGTACGCCAGCCAGCAATATTCGAAGGAACTTCGAAAGTCAATATATTTTAAACCTCAACTAGACCAAATTGTACACGCCTTGAAACACATGCTCTTTCCCCAGAGATTGCCATTGAGTTTTTGTGTAACACCTCTATTTGAATAAACTACTTCCAATCCGAGAGACAGCTGCAGAATGGCCCTTTATCGGCGCGCAGTCCAAGATGATGCTCAGAGGCCCCATTGTGGAAAAGCCGAAGAAAACCCAAGACATGCCTTCGAAGAGACAGACTTCCGCAACGCGCGCTTCAGCGCTCGAGCTAGCAGTGTATATGCTAATTGCCGTCTTGAGAGGAAAATTAATTCATGTCAGAGTGTTAAAGGAAGGTCTGGGATCTTTTTCTCCGGTTTGCCGCCGAGTGCATTGCCGAGAGTTAGGCACAGCGTGGCTCTCGACAAGTGAAGGGGGAGAAATCTGTCGGCGAGATTAATTTGTTAATTATGCTAGAGGGGAAGACAGACTGATCAGACGTGAAATCTAGGGTGAACTTGTGAAATACGATCGCTCGGAGATCGCGTTTGCGATAAATCAGGCAATGGCGGTAATTGGATAGATTGCATGCTGTTGGAATCGGTGTGATCTACCTGTGCAACAACCCTTGTTTAGGTAAAATGCACGGGTTTAGGGTTTAGGTGAAATGCACGATAACTCATCGTTCGCGGAGCTAACTAATCTATGCCATTTGACTACTGTGCGTAGGCAAAAGCACCGATTTTAATATCCTACAACGTATTGATATTCCTTTGGGCAAACCGCTTAATACCCGGCATAAAAATCATATCAGATGCTTGGAAATCTTTTATACAGAATGAGTTAAGTTATAACTTGGATATAATCAGGGCCAGATTTACAAATGTGGGGGTCTTTTTCCAAAAAAAAAATGATTATCACAATAGTTTCTCGTTGGTAATATCCCTTATAAGTTTCATGCTTAATGTTCTGGATAAAGTTTCAATAACCAGAAGTTAGGTTTGAACCGCTTTAGAAACCTCAGAAGCGCAAGTTGCGATCAATAGATATAAGTTGCTCTCCAGAAAATCGGTTTTAAAGTTTTTCAGCAATATTTTACTTTGTACAAATTGTATGAGATCTACAAAAGAACAAGTCAATCTTCTACGATTTATGATATACTTTGAGATGGAAATACCACCTAAAAATACTGTTGAAGAGCTTGAAAACAGTACAATATTTCAATACACCTAACTTAAAATCTATCAAAATGTAACTTTCACTTACATTTGACTCCTCAAGCCAAAGAATCATACTCTATTTTGAAATTAGAAACTTAAAAGTTTCAAATCTTACGATTTGGTTTTCAAAATATTGGCACCATTCATCGCTTTCTATAATTTTTCTTAAATGTTCAATAATTATCAATTGAGTCGAATTATGTGGGAGTCCCTAAAATGTTGGGGCCCGGGGGCCATTACCCCCTTGGACCCCCCGAAAATACAGCCCTGGATATAATTATATATACAGTGTTTATAATGGTATATAGCAGTGAATAAATTGTCACCCAACACCCAACACACAGCAACAAAGATATTGTCATCTCCTATTCTTGTTGCAACAATTTTATTCCGCAACATGGTGAAAGATGCTATCAGTTTATGAAATTGATGTCTTTTCTTATGTTCAAAACAGTGCAAACTCTGTAATTTTAATGTTTATAGAACAAAATAATTTATTTTATTCACGTTTTTCACTGGTGGGTCACGAAAAACATGCCTAATCACTAGGTGGGTCGTGTACTCGAAAAGTTTGGGAACCTTTGCTATATACCAGTGAACCGAATTGTTATCAAAGGCGATGAAAAACAAACAACAAAGCAAGTCGCTCACAACCCGTTTATCCATACTTTTTTCGGAAAGGCATACAATCAGACACAAAATTGTCATGACAATCACAATTTCACCATCAGATTGATATTTGTAGGGAAGAATAATTTTACAGAAAAATCAACATAATAACCATTTACCAAATACAGTTAAAATTTCTGGCTTGCGTACAATAACTACAAAACTCGTTTCAGCATTTTCAGTTTTTCAGTTTTGGAATTCATTGGAGCAAAAAAAATTGGTTATCATGGCGATCATTTTTAGATTCAATTAGCTTTATTCTAAACATAACTCTAAAACTCTTGTTAGTTTTGTTAGTTCTCTGCTTTAATTAACTTTATTTATCTGATGAAATCAGCATAAATTCGAGATCACATTGAGCGTTTAACAACTATCTAGTGATTAGTGTATGGTGAGTCTACAATCACGAAGGAGCGTCCAAAAAATAGCAAAAGAATCTCTGAGCTTTAACACTTAACTTCACTTTTGCAAAAGAAAAAACTAAATACTAAAAATCACTAGTAAGGCGAGCGAATACCTTCAAACTCTAATATTTTGCTTATCTTGACAGATAGGCATATTTCGTCTGCGACTTACAGAATCGACTTGATTTTTTTATAATAATAACTGAAGGATTTTCTAGAAGAATTTGGCAAGCAGTCCCTGAAGGAGTTCTTGTAAGTTTCCAAGGAAAAATCTCCGGTGGTTCCATGATAGAACTACTGGATAAATATTTTAATGAATGCCTGACAAACTCTTTGGAGCAATACCTGGGAAAACTCCTGACGGAATATGGAACCTTGGAGTTTCTTCTTGTATGATTTGATGAAGTTATAACGGGAAAAATCTTCAGATATCATAAATCGCTGAAATTAAAAAAATATTAAATCAATTCTCGTGAAACATCTTGCAAGAAGTTCTGGATGAATTCTTGGAATACTCATAAGGAGTGTCTGGATGAACTTCTTTATAAATCTAGTATGCACAAGACTCTGGAACATCTTCTGGAGAAACCTCTAGAGTAAATACTCTACAAATCGATGAAAAAAATCATGGGGATTACTACGCTGAACGTAGAACGGCATATTTGTTCCACGGTCCATAAGGTTTACATGGGTCAGTGTCCACGGCAACTATACAAAGCCATGCTAAAGGTGTCTGGGTTCGATTCTCGGTCGGTCTAGGATCTTTTCGTAATGGAAATTTTCTTGACTTCCAAGGGCATAAAGTATCATCGTACCTGCCACACGATATACGAATGCGAAAATGGTAACTTTGGCAAAGAAAACTCTCAGTTAATAACTGTGGAAGTGCTCATAAGAACACTAAGCTGAGAAGCAGGTTCTGTCCCAGTGAGGACGTTAATGCCAAGAAGAAGAAGAAGATGGAGAACTGTTCTCGAAATTATGGAATGTATTTTTGATGATAAGTATCTCAGAAATTTCCTATTTACCCATCATTGAACACCCTCTGATATGCTTCGAAAATGTTTTGTTTAAACCGTTCCAGAAATACACTACCCGTCATGAATACGGACTCACTGAAATAAGTATTGCAACACTCAGCTGAATAATGAATCACCCCCAAAAAGTTTAGCATCACCTCAAAACAGGTTAATTTACATTGCTATACCTCGAGATTCTTACGACTTGCAAAGAAGCGATCTTCAGCAAAGTTGTCCAGGGGATCAGGGACATCTGGAAAGCGAACAGTTTAGTTCGCGATTTTGCCGCTAGGTGGCGCTAGTGAGTATGTAAAATTGAGCATTTTGAACTAGTTCTAGCTTGTGATCCATAAGAGATAGAAAGTTCGGGTCTTCGGCAAAGTTGCTCAGGGGTTCAAGGACATCCGGAAAGCTATCAGTATAGTTCGCGATTTTGCCACTAGGTGGCGCTAGTGAGCATGTAAAATTGAGCATTTTGAACTAGTTCTAGCTTGTGATCCATAAGAGATAGAAAGTTCGGGTCTTCGGCAAAGTTGCTCAGGGGTTCAAGAACATCCGGAATCGGAACAGATTAGTTCGTTATTTTTCCGCTAGGTGGCGCTAGTAAGCATGTAAGATTGAGCATTTTAAACTAGTTCTAGCTTGTGATCCATAAGAGATAGAAAGTTCGAGTCTTCGGCGAAGTTGTTAAGAAGGCCAAGTACATCCGGAAGACAAACAGTTAGGTTGTAGATTTCGCCGCTAGGTGGCGCTAGAGAGCATGCAAAATTCAAACTAGTTCTAGCTTTTGATCCACATGAGATAGAAAGTTCGAGTCTTCGGCAAAGTTGTTCAGAAAGTCAAGGACATCCGGAAGACAGATAGTTTGGTTCGAGATTTTGCCGCTAGGTGGCGTTAGTAGTGAGTATGCTTCGAAATAATAAACAGTTTACTCTGAAGGGATGACTGTACCTAAACATTATGAAGTTGATAAGATAGAATTTCCAGAATGCTGTTCAGAAATCCTTTGACATTTGGAAGTTGAAGTGATTAGGGATGGAATCATATTAAATTAAAATGATTCAGGTCTGATCAAATGTATATTCAAATGTATCATATCTGATTCATATTCTAGTGATTCTGATATGACTTACTCCATGGGCGAGTGACTCAGTCAGGTCTCATATTCATCATATTCAAATTATTCAAGTCAGATTCTCTTCATGGCTCAAGTTTGATTGACTTGATATCCAAGTGATTGATGTTTATTCTCTTTATATTCATGTCTTTCAGGTTTGATTCACTCTATATTCAAGAAATTCAGGTTTGACTTGAATATGGAGCAAACAAAAATCATGTCAAATTCACTCCATGTTCAAGTGACTCAGGATTGATTCACTTTATATTCAATAGATTCAAGTTTAGTTCTCTCCATACCCGCAAGTGTTTCACGTCAGATTTACTTTATTATTAAGTAATTCAGAATTGATTCATTTCATTTTCAAGTGATTCAGTTTGCTCCATATCCTAGTGATTCTTATCTGATTCACTCATATTGGACTGTATTAGGTTCGATTCATTGATGTTCAAATGATTTCAAGTGTTTCACTTCATTTTCAAATGTTTCAAGTTTGATTCACTTTATGTACAAGTGATTCAGGTCTGATTGATTTCATATTCAAGAGATTTAGGATTTATTTCCAGTGATTTATGTTTGATTCCCTTCATATCCAAGTAATTCATGTCGGATTCGTTCCATTATCAAGTGATTCAGGTTTGATTCGCTTTATATTCAAGAGCTGCAGGCCTGAAGCACTTCATATTCACCTATTTCAAGTACGAATTACTTAATATTCAAGTAGTTCAGGTTTGATTCATCTAGAATTTTCCACTTTTACAGGTATGACTTGATGTTCAAGCATGTTAGGGCTGATTCACTTCATTTTCAAGTGATTCATGCTTGAATCACTTTATGTACGTTTTTCAGATTTGATTAGTTCAATATCCAAGTGATTGATGTTTGATTTTTGAAATAAATTTAAGGCATTCAGGTCTCATTCAGATGTTTCAGATTTGATAGCTCCATATCCAAGAGACTCACGTCCAATTCACTTCATATTCAAGTGTTTCAGGTGAGAATCACTTCATGTGATACATGTCTGATACAGTTCATAGTCAAGTGCTTAAGGTAATATTCACTTCATATACAAGTAATTCAAAACCGATTACATTCTTGTTCTATTTACTCAGATATGATTCGCTTTACATCCAAAATGTTTTAGTTCAAAATGCTCAATTTTGCATGCTCACTAGCGCCACCTAGCGGAAAAATCGCGAACTAAACTGTTCGCTTTCCGGACGTCCTTGAACCCCTGAGCAACTTTGCCGAAGACCCGAACTTTCTATCTCTTATGGATCACAAGCTAGAACTAGTTTGAAATGCTCAATTTTACATGCTCACTAGCGCCACCTAGCGGAAAAATCGCGAACTAAACTGTTTCCTTTCCGGATGTCCTCGATCCCCTGAACAACTTTGCTGAAGATAGCTTCTTTGCAAGTCGTAAGGATCTCGAGATATAGCAATGTGAATTAACCTGTTTTGAGGTGATGCTAAACTTTTCAGGGTGATTCAATATTCAGCTGAGTGTTGCAATACTTATTTTAGTGAGTCCGTATTTATGACGGGTAGTGTAGTTTAAATCTATCATGTTTATTAATTAAACTTAAAAAATATATAGTAAAAATTACGCAACGTTGTTCGTGACGCATCATTACTTCTCTATCGCTATTTGTTTATATCTATGATTGTTTTTCTAGATTATGTGGCTGCAGAAGCGCCTTTCTAAATATGTGTCTTTAAAAAAAAATCCCAGGTGCCTCAAGCATTTTGGCGCCTCTGAAGCCCGGTGCCCTTGGCGAGTGCCAACCTAGCCAACCGCACGCTACGACACTGCTGATCACTAATATTAAGAAGAGCTCATATCAAGCTGAATAAACTATTTTTCATCTATAGTTTTCCACTTTTGTTCAGCCAACCTGAATGAAATATAATTAAGGTTATTTAAAAATATAATCAAATCATCGTCCATAATCTAATTATTGTACCGCCGTAGGTCAACAATTATATACACATGAAAGTATGGGTCGTACACGAAATTCATGTTTGTTGAAAAACAGTTTCATCAAATTCTTCAAATAATAAATCTGCAAATCGTGAAGTGGACAATTATTGTGATAGAACCCAAACAATCAATTGGTTTATGAATAACTTGTATTTCAAACAGCACACAGTCACTTAGATGTCTTAAACGCAAACAGGACTATTTTTAGTAAAAAAACTTCTGACTTCGGCATCGACGAGCTTGTATGATAATAGATTAAATAACCACACTCCAGCCCGAACTTTTCCTCGTCACACTTTAAGTTTACTGAATGAAACAGCACAAATAATTTATTTTCCACATTAACCATAACTTGCGTTGACAACAATTAAACAACGGTAATCGAAAGTTATCGGGGATTCTATTTGAAAACAAAAATCACAACACACCTTTGAAAGCTAAGAATTTTTGCATACTATGGGATCATCCAAATATGACGTCCATCATTTAGGAGAGGGTGGGGGTCTATGAAAGTGTGACACTGCATATATTAGGTATTGGAAAAAGCGTGACAGAGGGGGGAGGAGGGTCTAGAAATCTCTAAAAACGATGGACGTCATATTTGAATCTCCCCTATACAGCAGTTTTTGCACACTTCTCCAGCCTCCAAGCAACCTTCAATATAACCCTTATTCAGACAAATCGATAAGTCATTCCCTTGCTTGAGTAATGTTTATGCAGTCTCATGTGGAGCAGATGTCAAGGTGAGTAGTTACAAATCGTTGGATCCCAGTTCAATTCTCAACTGTTCATAATTAATAATGTAATTTAAAGTTACATCACATATATCCACTTGAAATGTTAGTGGCATTGATGAACACGTGTTTGAAATTGTTAGTGGCATTGATGAACCCCAAAACCATGAACAAGTAAACATTTTTACACTTGGTGACATGAATCTGGCTCCCAGAGCTCCGATTGGGCTGAATTTTGACCGAAACTTGAAAATAACTTGAAATTTGTGCAGTGAGAAATTCACAGCATTTTGATTATCCACTTTAAAGTTATCGCAAATGCCCCATTTTGTTTTTGAAACGAAAGTATTTAGAGCAATATAACCTTAGGCAAAAATGTTTGATGTAACAAGAGAAACAAGTACCATGATCCCACAGTTATGGATCAAATAGTGTGGAGTCCAACCTATAAAATTCAATAAAACGACATGGAAAACGTAAAATTGTAATTTAAAGCACGAATCGAATCGTTTCGAATTGGAACTTCGGTTAGTAAACTGTTTTGAGTGTAATATTTACATAGGATTGCATAAAAATTAAAAATTGTGTCGGTTCCTGAAAACCATATTATGGATCAATTTTCATATTATGGATCAAATTGTGACATATTACGGATCAGTGCGCAAAATCAAGAGATTTTCAACTCAATGCATCTGTATTGCATGGTATGGCGAAAGTTAACAATGTGTCATATATTACTGCAAAAATAGTGGTGTTAGATTTGGAAACAAGGGTAAAATGCCCTTTTTATTGTGGTACTGCATTGTAGTAACTGAGACATGAACTGTTTCCGCTCCACACCAAGTTTTCCTCCCATTTTTGCCTGCTAAAATATGAAATTTACAAACCTTGATGTTTTATTAATTATATCCTTAGTGCTATTGTCTGAAAAAGTCGAATCCAATGCATAAAATAGCAGAAATCTACATTCCTTGGAAGTGATCCATAACCGTGGTAAACAATCATTTCCTGGTCCATATTATGGATCACTGCTAATATTCGGTGTTTTGAATAAAAATTCATGTAAAATGTTTTCCAAAGATGAATTCATACTAAATCGAAGCGAACGAGCATAAAACATGCTATAACATTTGAATTTTACCACCTATGGGAGCTTATGAATGCTGACGGCACTTCTTACAGAAAACGGCCATATAATGATAGCTGTGTGGTACCAACTAAACATTTGTCAAAAACACAGTTATTTAGCGGTTGAATGTTGTGCTTAACATTACAAATGGTAGAAGACAAATAGTATAACATGGAAAAAAATATGTTTTTCGTCAACGTTTATGTTTTGAGCGAGTTATCCGATGTTGAACGCCAAAGTGATCCGTCACTGTGGGTGATCCGTAACTGTGTGGGCATGGTATGTTGAACAAATTTTTTCTGTAAAATTCATACTTCTCAAAATATATCAGAATTAAAATGTTGACATTTGTTTTTCAATATGGGACATTTGCGATAACTTCAAAGTGTGTGATCAAAATGGTGTGAGTTTTTTACTGCACAACTTTCAAGTTAGTTACGAGTGGCGGTAGAAATTTCAGTTCAATCTGAACTCTAGAAGTATAGAGCTAAGTTTCCAGACTTGGCCATTTTGTATGAAGTACGGCAAAATGATCTTTTTTCACCGGTCACTGTAGTGACCGAAACTCCAAAGATTTCTTGTAAGACCTTAAGGTGATTATAGAACGAAGCCACACCTCAAATTTTCAAGGGCACAAGACTCGAGAACCAAATAGAGCTCCGCGTTGAAAATCTATCCCATTGGTCACCACCAGCAAGCAAGCAATTTGATTGGTTTTCAACGCGAACTGTTGTCAGATTATCTCGTCTTGTGCACTTGAAAATTAAAAGTTTGGCTTCGTTTTATAATCACCTTAACTTGCACCCTTTTGAGCCTGATTAAAAATCAAATAAAACAATAATATGCTTTGCCTCGTTTTACGAACTGAATCAATTTACAAACCACCGATCTAGTTCGTGAATTAAGGTTGCAGTGTATTATGAGAAATTCCTCAAAAAGTTCCAATGGAATTTTGATCTGGGTAAAGATATGAGAGAACATTTTTTTATAGATAGTCTTTTATGATCTTGGAATTGGAAAGTAAAGCCGTTGATCATGAGATGAGCTAACCTAGGGCTAAGAAACAGTTCTGGTGTAGATTGAACATTATATTAGAAAATCCCAAAATTCCTCCACAACAAATTCGATATGAACATTTCATAGAATCCAAAAAGGCGACAGAAATACCTCGCAATTGCTGCAAAACGATCATATGTTCTTAACAATCATTGAACCACTGATAATCATTCCAACAAACTGCAAACAGTGAATCAACTTTCCCAACCAGCAATGCACCTTTCCAAACGGCACCGTTAAGTCCATCTAATTAATTCCAGCGCACAAATACGCGTCACCATTTCCCAACAAGCTGCTAGGTAACTAACTCGTTTTCACCTGATGGCTCGATTAAGACGTCAATTCTCCAAGAATCATTTGAAAACGAAAGGCGAATAATCACCGCGACAGCCCCTCCTCCCTTCCCCAAGCAATAGTCAGCCTCACATAGTGAGAGAGAGATGTGACATGCTGTGATTCAATTGTGATGCAATATCGACCCAACTGCTTATATCTGTAGAGAATGGTGGGGCAAAATTTAGTGGAATAAAGGATATTTCTTGAAAACACCTACAGTCTAAGCTTGTTATAACGACATCGCAAGGGACAATATGGACCTATGCACGGGTTTATTATTTGACGTTTTAGCGGTGCCGTGTTATTTATGTGACCATGGCAACGAGTGAATATGGCACCGCTCAAACGTCAAAATCGTGAACACGTGCATTGATCCATACAGAATTCGCTGTCACTTGATTTTAAAGCACGATCTAAGCAAGCAAAGAAAAACATCCCATCTGTATTGGTCTATGCTCAGCAATGTTTGACAAGCTGTAACAAGCTTGATAAATAAGAGCATCGAAGAGAGTCCCAAAGAGAGAGCGATGATAAAATCCGTTTTTGTCGTTTACTTACCTTTGGCGTAGGTGTTTTGGTTTACTGACATGATAAACAATTCTCGAAAATCCTATAGCAATACTTGCTGTTGTTTAAATGGATTTTATCATGCACTGCTTTCCCTTTCTAATGAGAGCTGTAGCAAGATAATAAGATGGTAATCAGACTTCATGATGTGTTGCCGAAAATGGAATAAGATTTCATTTGAAATTTGTTCGATGTAATGAAAGGTTGATCAAAAATTACATTTTTCACATCGAAAAACAGCCATAACTATCCCAAATCTCGATTAATTTTTTTTTCAAAAAGACGGTCTCTACACCGTCTTCAGCCATAGGCTGCACAGACTGAACATAACTAACAATAGACAACGGACACACGGAACGACCAGTGGACCAGTGAAGAATTTTTCTTTTGACGAAAAGTTTTCTCCAGCTAGGGCGGGAATCGAACCCACACTCCATAGCACAATACGCCTGAACGACTGACGCCGCTAACCGCACGGCTACAAAGCCCACCAATATAATATTTGGAGTAAAAGTCGCTTAGTTGAATAGTATTAGAACCACCAAATATATTATTTGCTCTGAATTAGGCTATAAATCATGGAAATAAACTTTTGCCCCATTTTGCTTTATTCGAATGGCGCACCATCAACTCATTTGATCGAATTTAACCAGAAGACTGAGCTCCGAGTCCCATTAAACATAAACACTAATTAATCAGCCTTCCATCGGTTTCTCCCCCATTGATTACCTTCAGGGCCAATTAGCTCAATGAGCGATCGTTCTCTGGTACTGTAGCGTAGCGAAGCGAGTGATTATTTTCTTTCTCCGATCTCCGTTCCCAGGTGACATTGACGATTGCATCGTGACACCGATAGTGCAGACGCAGTTCACTCCGCTCACCGAGGCCCTCTGTGACGTCATCATGGAGCTGACGACGCAGGGCCAATCGGCGACGATCGAGAACATCCGATCCCGGCTTCGAACGAGGTATGTATAGAGACGCTGCTATCCAAAACGTAATAGTCAGAATAAATCTTTTTCAAATGTTTGATCACTAGTCGTTTTCTGATTTTTCTGATAATAATAGTCTAGAGAGCACCCTGGTTGTATGATCAAGAGTATAATCGTCAATTCATAGAAAAAAAGATCTAACAATAGCTGAAGGTTGATTGTTACCTCTGTTTGTCTTGGCTAGTTTGCACAACCTATAGATTTTTACGATATGATTTCTCCAATCCACAGATTTACGCATATGCAGCAACCTTCGGTGGAGGTGATTTACGATACGCTTGTCCAGCTGATGCAAGAGATCAAAATCTATCAAACATCAAAGGGGTATTTCATCGTCACGCCCGAGTGAGTTTTCGATTTCCTAGTTAACCATTCGATAAAATATTCATCATTCATCGGAACTGATGTCCACACGTTTCATTTGCATATTTTGTCTTTCCAGGAAACGACGTAGTAAATCGAAACAGAATGATTACAGCTTCGCAAGCGACGAATCAACACCACCCCAGAAGGAATCCAAGACCATGCTGATGAGTAGCCACGAGGCCCTGCGCAGTTTGTATGGAGAAATTTCGACCGAACGGGACGGTGACCAGACGCATCAGTGCATCCAAACCAACCTGGCCGATGTAATTTGCGGCGGAAATCCAAACGACAAGATCCTGTACGCCCGAACCAGCACAAGCGGAAGTAAGCAGCGCAGTTCTTCGCTCGCCGGAAGTCACAAAACCCTGGAGCGTCGGCATAGTCTGCGGATCTTTGGCTCTTCGAAGCGTCTTCAGCGATCCGCTTCCACGAGAAGTCTATCCAAGAACTACGCGCAAACGATCGCCAAGGACGGAACATCGGCCCAGCCGTCTACGATGGCTACGGCCGCGGCCAGCAGTTCGAGTTCGGAGAATCAGTCCAATTGTGATACGAGTAAGTGTCCGTCGGAACGTTCCGTAGGAAAACCAGTTCATTCTTCAACCGTTTTTGCTCTCGTTCACAGAAAAACAAGCGTCTTCCCAGTCTCTGCTGTCGAGGATCTTCAGGCGAAGCACTCGATCGAAGAGCAAATCGAAACAGCTCGAGACCTACTCGGCGCAGTTTCCACCGCCGGAGTGGTTCAACTCGAAGACGACGCACCTGCACAGCGTAGGGACGCAGACCACGGACTATATGGTGAGTGTTTGCTGATGATCGTAGGTTGGGTCTCTACCGGGATCACTATATAATACTATTCATATTTGCTGTTGGTTCGGCATACTGACAACGTGCGCAGCCCAACACAGACTGCCTTGTTTAAAAAAAGATTTGCGCTAAACTTCATTTTTTCGAAATATTTACAGTGTTTTAAAAGGTTGATTTTTTTAATTACGGCACTCCACTGTTTGATGGCTAACATGAATTCCACGAATGATAACGCACGATTAAATTATTAAAAATGAGATCACCGAAAACAATTTCACCAACAAAATTGTTATTTGTAAACCATCAGTGCACCAGATTCCGCTCATTTAAGGGGGAATTTTCAATAGCATTTTTTTTTCGTTTTTCGTTTTCGAATATGTGTTCATTGAAACACAGTAAATTCATTTCCATAAAATATTTTTTAGTTTTTGCCAGAAAAACTGCTGTTTAAATTTCGATGATGACGATGATCATGATGACGGATCCTTGAACGTTAAGGGAAGTTATGTGTTTAAATGTTTATCATAAAATAACTATTGATTCGATCAATACTATTTTTATGTCACAATATAGCTCCAAGTACAGCTAATCAGCAGAAAAATAAAATGAATATGAAAAACTTTTACAAAAAAAATATTTAATTGCATTTGTTACTGCATCTAAGTGTTCCTATTTGCGTTCCTATTTAGTTTTCATGACGAATATACTAAAAAAATGCATTATTGCGGATTATGTTATTTATCCTGATACTTTTTATGATCAAACCATATCTACAACAACAATAAAGAAGACTGTATTGTGGTACCCGTATTTGATGTTTGATGATATATTATTATTATCTTTATTAGGGAGATTTTCAGCTCACGGCTGGTTCATCTTCAATGATGGTATATTACGAAAGCTATAGCTTTAAAAGTTAATCGCATTATCTAAGAAACACTGGTTCCCAGTGATCCTCAGCCTAACTGATTACTCAAAAAAATAGCCTGCTATTTAGCCTTCTCAGACTGCCAGTAGGCCCGGATTTAGGGGTGTGCCAAGGGGGCAAATGCCAATATCTGCAACATTTAAATTATAAATCAAGGGATTATGACATGAGTCTTGAGCTCATGTGACCGAGAGTGAAGCTCATGTGCTTTTCTGAAAGCAATTGCTCCTTGTCCGCAAAAATGTCTGATTAAAGGAATAAATTAATTAATAGGTTTGCTTACTGTTTTAATAACTAAATTGATTGGAAATATCTACATCTAGCTCATTTTGTAGCAAGAGATCTAACCCGGGCCCCATAAAGCCCAAATTCGGCACTGACATTGAGAGATATTATATGCTAATATACGGCTGCATAGACACAATCAAAACATGACATGTCATCGGACTAGCGATAAGATAACAAGGGCTAACTTTTTCTTTATTCTTGAAAGCAATAATTGAAAACCAATTATGTCGACGGCAAAAGTGCCAAGATCAACTGTCAATAATTTGGTTTTTGAAGTTATTAAATTTCCGTTAGATGATCTCGATAATAGTGTTCACAATTCACAACACTGATCTTCTGTTGATGATCTTCCGATTCGTTTGCTACATCTACTACAATTTATTTCGAGATGCTCTATGGCAGAATCTCATCACACACGAGGTGAACTGCCAGAAATATCCTGTTGCGATTCAGATCAGGACAGCGAAGGGGAGATATTAGACGAAAAAAAGAAGAGAATATAAACGATATGTGCTACGACGATACGTGGATTAAAACAGACGACTATTACTTATATGGAAATAACTCATGCTAATTCGTCATTTGTTAAGGGTAGTGGTATAAACTCATCGAGTGATGCTGTGGATGAAAATGTACTATTTGTCACCTATTTGGACAGCGAGGGCCACTCTGATGATAGTTGAGCTCTAAAAGAAGCAAGTGATCCAAAATTTGTAATATCCAAAGTTATCCGCCAAATAAATTAAAATTCCAAGTGTTAGCCGTTTCCTAAGTGAACAAGGAAGCCTAGTGGCTGTTAGCAGCACCTCTATGAGCACTGTGCCAGTGCTTTAGCCAGAAGCGCCGCTCCCGCCGAGTATAGTGACTACCCTACAGGCAGTGTCCGTTTTATCCACCGTTGCAATTCCAACGGAAACCGCGAACCTGCCCCACCATATTAGGAGATGGTTCTAACTTTTGTAATCCGCGCGACAATCTACACAGCAAAAAAAAACAAATATTTTAATATCACGTCATTGCACATCAGTTTTGTCGCAAATATTGTATACCACTAAACGTATAAAATCAGCCTAAGACTGCTGAAAAAAGGGGTCTAGCAATCGAGAGAATCGGTTTGAGAAGTTACAAAAAAGATGTAAAAGTTTGAACGGGATTCGAACCCTGCTCTTGCGAGTGAGAATTACGCACTTTACCTCTCGGCTATCTCAATCTTACCTCCCTAAAAGAAGCGAGTTTAATTTGCTTACAGTGGAACCCCGAAATCCGTACAGGCTCAAAATCCGTACACTTCATACAAATAGTAGGTGTTTTGTATGAAGAGGACGGATTTAGATTCATTTCTTATCTGTACGGACTTCGATCCCACATGGTACAAGGTTTGTGTTGCTACTCGAAATGAGTTCCTTGATATTTTTGTCGATTCGATCGAGCGTAATATTGTTGCAAAATGAATGTGATCGTGTTCAGTTACGTTCGATTGTTGATACGTAGCCAAATACTACATCGGCCGATATTAATTTATTTTTGTTGTGTAAAGATTACCTAGTTAGCCAACTAGTTGTTTCCGTGGTACAAAAAGCGTCAATTTCCTGGGAATTCGGTTCCTAATATTCGTATTTTTTAATATTGCAAACAATGCTGTTTTAAATGTTTAAGCATAAAGCATATAATTCATTGTATTATAATTTTCCATGTTTCTGGACGATGCCCTGCTCACATCGTCCGGTGAAAATTATTTCTCTTAAAAGAATTCACTAAAGAAATTCATACATTTACTTTATCCACAAAATTGTTTGAAGAAAATATTTTTGAAGATGAAAATGAAGAAATTACTAAATACATTTTTAGACAAAAGATAGCGGGAATGTTTGAACAAAAGTAAGGCCTAATTCATAACAGACTTTCCAAGAAATTTCAACCTGGCTAAGTTTTCTTCAAATGGATGCGAAATGCCGAAAAATCTTGTTATTTGTACTGGCAATTATCATTTGTATATTCATATATTTTAACTTTCATTACAACTTGCTTCACTCCCAAACAAGAATTTGTCGAAGTTTCTTAGAATAAGAAGGATTGTTTAAATAAATATCGCATTATGGAGAGAAATTCACCTCTCACGTGACATCGATTAGTGGAAATATCAAGTTATGGAAATAACGACTTATTTGAAAGGAAAAACTATTTGTAACGTAGTTTTTGAAGCCACCCTTCGAAATTCCTTGAAGAATTTAAGTATAATCAAATTCTTCAAGGAATATCGAAAGGTGGCTTCAGAACTTTTGCTGCGAATCTCTTGGAAATACGCCAAATAATAATAATCGTGAGATTTGTTCATACTTCCAATGTGAATTACTCCTAAAGGACAACAATCCCTTATAAGTCTACTTTTATCCACAAATCAATTCCGGAATACGTTCCCGGATTTAACTAAACATAATTTACTTAACATTTCAAAAGTTCAATATTTCCCCTCGCGATTCCTCGAATATATCATTGATTCTGTTAAATCTTATACTGAGATATTTCGCTGAAAGTTCTACTAGAAATTCCTCTTTGAATTCCTTTAAAAATATTTCCCAAAAATGTTATTACGAACTATTTTGTCTAGTTTAATAAAAATTCTTTCAAAATAGTTTTCAAGTATATCACAAATTGCGTCAAACAATCTTCTATGTTTTTTTCTGAATATTCTGCTTCAAATCTTCAGCCCATACAAGGATTATCTACGAAAAGTGTCATTGAAATGTCTCTTGCCTTCGAATAATGAGAGAAAATTGCTTCCAAAACTAACATGGCAGTTAAGGACTGGTACATTTAGCAAAATAACTGAGAGGAAGAAGGGATTTATTAAGGTATTCATAAATCAACTGATAAGGACCTTCCTAAAAACATTTCTTTAGACATAGTTTTATCAATGCTTGGTTTCAAGGATAATTGTCAAAAAAGATACTGATGAAACTTCTTGTAAAATTCTTTTTTTTTTTTTTTTTTTCAAGCAATACTAGAATAATTTTTGAGAGATTTTCTGAAAGATTTGTTTAGCGAATTTGAAGATAAACTTTGAGAAGAACCTTGAAAGCAAAGTTTGAAAAACTATTGATGAACTGTGTGGAATGAATCCTTGCTTGGTGATCTTGAAGACATATTTGATGAGACTCCTAGCATATCTTGAATAAATCCTCAGTAATTCAAAAAAACACAAACAAAATATTAATGAACAACTGGATTATATTTTTAAATAACAGTTGGAATTTGTATATCATAGACACGTAGAATACCTTCCTGGAGAAATATTTAAAATAATTTCTAAAGCTTCTCTGGCGGAATTCTTCAAGAGATTTTTCAAGTAATTTGAAAGATATTCTTTTAGAATTTTCTGGTAAGATCAGAAAACCTCAAGAAACTTCTTGAAAAGTTCGTTGAATAATGTATACCATTAATTAACCATTGTGAAAATTTAAATTTACAATTATTACTGGTGTACAGCGATATGAGACAAATCACAAACAATTACAATCAATACATTGATTTTTACCTTTGTTTGTATCGCTAGCAAGTAGTTGAATATAAATTTGAATTTTTATATATGGATCAATCAGATATAATACCAAGCTTTCATTTGAGATAAAATATTCTCAGATCGGACTGTTATTGCGAACGCGGCAACCATTTATGTCAAAAGAGAGCCAAAAAGGTTGGGCAGGCATAATTAAAATACCAATCCAACATTTCTACCCGATAAAAATGATATTGCTGAAGATGCTTAGAAGTATTTGTAAACATGCATCTTATCTTCAACTATTTTGAATTTTAATGATCCTACTCTTTTTGTAAAACGGGAAATAAGTGCACTGCTAGTGATAGCTGCAATATTTTCTAAAAGAAAAAATGTTTAACCCTACTTTAAATCTTTTTCCAGGACGTCCCCATCAAGTCGCGCCTTATGAACTCAACCTTTTATGATAGCTCGGACGTAAGTCAGCGATCGCTATCCCTGCCCAGACGACGCCATCACCGGAGAAACCTTTCCAGCGAGTCTACTTTTTTCATATCGTCCCGTGACTGTTCGCCGGTCCGCCGCGGCAAGTCACCCTCCTACTACTGCGGAAGTTTACCCCGATCGATCCACTCGACGCCGGCCAGTTCGGGCTACTACAAAGTATCCCGCAGCAAACAGCTCTCATCGGCGGACAAACTGCACAGCAACAGCCAGAACAAGATCGAACACAAAACTAGTCGAGTCGGTAGTGGTCCGTCCAGTATCGACAGTGGTAAGATGACCTATATAACCTCTGGTCCGTCTAGCTTCGATAGCGAGAAACTGTCCTCCACTCGTACCAGTACTCACTCGAGCCTGGAATCCCACGTCTCGGCCGCTACGGTTACCACTACCATTCAGCAAACGACCACGTCCAGCTTCTTCATAGCTAACGACACGAAACCTTCGTATACCACTCCAAGTGATTCGAAGGATCAACCGCCCTCGGCAGTTACCACTACCACGGCCAGCGCTTCAAAATCAAACAACAGCAACCACTACAAGGGGTTCGAAACCACCTTCGGGTACAACAACCAAGCCATCAATACCAGCACTAACCATCATAGCAATAGCACCAGCACCCACAGTAGCAACCTAGTTAAGAACTCACTGAATGCACTTTGTAATGAGGCCATTACGAATAACGGCATTTTGAAACTAGACACCGATACCCCAAACGGAACCAACGAACAACTCTCCACCCTCAACGAAACCCTTCTGGGCTTCAAACTCCACTCGGAAGGCCCACCAGACCTCCACGAGATGAACAGGTACAACAAGAACTTCAACAAACAGGATAACATACCCATGAACAATAGTAAAACGTTGCCATCGACGCCTCCAGTACAACCAGCTAATTTTTTCTACAAGAATGTCCTCAAAAACATCCAGCACGACGCCAAGAACATCTGCGGAGACCTCGCCACTGACAAAGACCTCACCGGCTGTCTCCTGCCCGGAAGCGATCACCAATCGAATCTCCGACGGTCGAACTCCGAAATCAAGAAGCTCAACTCCAACCTTGACCTAAAAAACCACACATCTTCCCCGGAGAAGATCAGCGGACTGATCATGATGAAGAAGAGCCTTTCCGTCTCCAGCGAACCTAACCTAACCAATCAGACGCAGGAAACGACCACCAACAAGGTCACCATCCTGGTCAAGGACTCCGACAAGCCGAACAACGCCGATCGGAGGTTTTCCTTCCAGAGCAAGGACGACCCGATGATCGAGGAAATGTACGACTTTCCTAGTCTGACCGATTTGAGCTTTAACTTTACTTCGCTGGCGGCCCAGAAGATCCTCCAGGGTGATGCCAGCCTCAACAGTATCGACACGCTGGTCGAGCTGAACATCAACCAGGAGAAGCAGCAGACCATCATGAAGTTGAAACATGACGCTCGGATGATGGCTCAGGAGGCGGCACAGGACGCCGCCAAGATCGTTACGGACTTCGGAATGGTGTGATGGGGACAAACCGAGGAGCGAACAAATCAAACGAATATGTACATTTAAACCCAAGTATAAGTGCCAATACCTTAATGCAAATGAAAGTATATCTGAGTAACTATAGCAAATTCGGCTAAGTATTATACGGTATTATCGTAGTTAAATGCTGTTAATTATTTGTATTATATATTATCTGATCGCAACGAAACAACCGAACACTAAAACAGGCAGAAACTTTTGGACAATTTTAAAAGCAATGTTTTAAGACAAAGTGATGTATACTAAACTGTGGTAATATTGTTCATAACCCAAGTACTGAAAACAACACGAAATACGACATAAGGCACCAACATTTTACAGAAAAAAAAATATCGTACTATCTGACCTAACCGTTCTGTACAATAATAAATACATGGTATTATACGCAATAAAGACCGAATGAAAACTGAAAAAATCGCTTTGCTGGTTATTTAATATCACACTCCTGTAAGAGATAACATCAGAGCACCAGTAGCCGCTCAAGCCCCTATTTCCGCTTACTAGCTCTCTGGAAAATGGGATACTACCTATGTAAAAACTATGTTTTTCAAACTAAAACGCCAGAGGTCATTCATTTACCTCTATAAAATTTAATTACAGAACTCGATAGGTAGTTTTACGACGAAGAACATCGCCGAAGACCGCAATCCGATGCTTGTAAAAAAAGTTTTTAAGCATTGACCATTTCCTTCCCATGGTAGCTCACCACTTTGCATTGGTCGTAATAAACTAGGCAAGTTAGATCAATATCCCTTCTTTCACCACATGTTCACATAGGGTTTCAATGCTAGTAATGGACTCCTTAGTAGCTGAAATTCTAGACGCTTTTCCGCAATGATATCTCAGACGCATATACGTTTTGTGGAGTCTAACAACAAATTTAATGCCTTTACTTCATAGTACGTCTATGAAACATACAAAATCATTCGATTTTTCCAGCGAAATATGCATTTGAAAAACTGTTGTCCGAATGCCTATTATGGACCCTCCCGGGGTCCATAATAGGATTGTTTACAAATTTGACGTTGCGTATTATGGACCCTCCATTTGATTCCCATTTAATCCGGCTCGCTGCCGACGAGCCTATTATGGACCCACCTGGAAATGCGTATTATGGACCCTCTTGTGTGTTTTCATTTACAAAACTGTTCAAATATCTGTATTTATGCGTCTCAAACCAAATATTTTGCCTGAAACTGCTTATTAACAATGTAATCGAAGTTCCCCCGGTGGATTTTCATAGGAATAAAGTTGCTTTGAGTGTTAATTTTATGTTTTTCTGTAGAGGGTCCATAATACGCAAAGGGTCCATAACCGGCATCGACTCCCTAGTTGCAGTCATCTTCCCAATGGATCATGAAACTTTTTTTTTTTAATTCTATTCATATTTTTGAGTAAAACTTAACATTTTTTGTTCTGATGATTTATCCAGATATCACATTTTGTTTGTTTTAACCTGCTCCAAGTATTATAGAAATCTATGGAAATTTGGCAACGTTATGGATATTTGTTGTTAAAATTGTAATTTTTGGTCGATCTTTCATTGTGTGGTAAAAATAAAAATGAAATCTCACTAAATTTTTTATACAAGGGCATTTCTAGGTCTATCATAGAGATGCTGCGGAATGAAACCAGTTTTGGCTCATAGTGGGGCAAGAGTTGCGAAAAATTTCTATTTTTGGGCATATTACAATTAACTATGTTTTTGGGCATTTTTAGTGTGTAATAATCTGCAAACACAAGTTGAAAGATGGTATAAAGCTGGGGGGTACGGTCTCGAACATTTTGATCATTTAATTTGTTTGTATGCTTGTAGCGCAGGAAACCATTTTCAAGGTTCACACTTGAAATGCTTCACACTAAGCTACTTCAATTTGATGAGGGCAATGAGTCCAATGAATCAGCTGAAACAGATAGTTTCTGACCGTATGTTAGAATAAATATATTTCACAAAAGTTCTTAAAATATTATACATCAATAAGACCAAGTAAAACGTTTCTTCAACAGTTGATTGTTTCTGTGTCACATACAATGTATAACATTTTTTAGTGTGGCGAAATAATGTCCGTAATTACCCGTAACGCGGGTAGATCACCTTTTAGAGGTGCGTTACGGGGTAAGATCTTCCATATTGTACTCTTGTTGTATCTGTTCTTGTGAATACTTATAAGTTAGGGTCGGAAGAGTATAAGAGAGTAACAAGCCACTTGACTAAGACCCACCTATTTGTCCTAGATGATGAGGAGGTCGAAGTGGAAAAATGGCTCAATCAGCATCAGAGGTTGGTTCCAACTCATGAGACAATTTCTCGCGTTTAGTATCATACAGGCGTATCTGCAATGATCGATTTCTCTTCGTCGATTTTATCTTTTGATTGGTGCACGAAGTTCAATAGATTTTGGTAACTGTTTATGATGCAACATGACGAAGGACGATGAGTTCTTTCTACTGATTTGAAAATATCAGTCGAAAACATTCTCCCAGCCAAGTAATTAGCTAAAGAGAAAATCGATGAAGGGAAATCGATCATTGCAGTTACGCCTTTATGATACTGAACGCGAGATTTCTTTCCGAGTTCAAGAGTTTATCTTTCGATATCTAGGAGGGAAACGATTCCGAATCAGTGGAGTAGCAGACCTCTTAACTTCTAAAATAAGCTTTTTGTTTCAAGGAATCTAAATGTTTCATGGGATGAAACCTGTTCACGGTTTCAAAAAACGACTTTGAACCTTATAAGTAGAAGCAATAATTTGATACGCTAGAGTACCGATGCATGGTCAAAATCAGTATCATTCAACCAGCTTAGTGGCCGAACCTGATTAAGGGGCGCGCTTTTGAGAGTTTAATGGTGACAAACTGTTTTCTCCAAAAGGTATAAATAACGGTATCTTTTTCTGAAGAGGCTCTATGCAAAATGGTAAGGAATGATACAGTGAAACCTCCATGAGTCGATGTTCCATAACTCGATATCGACTCATGGAACCATACTAAAATCAAAATTTCATGGTTACTATGATGGTCCGCACAAACAGCTTTCCAAGGCATTTGTTTCCACAACTCGATATTTCCATGAGTCGATGGTCCCTTCAGATATCGACTCATGGAGGTTTGACTGTACTTGTATAAAAAACGACTACTTCATTATTTCTCAATAGTAATGGAGTAGAACGACATGCACTAAACAAAGGACACGGGTATACTACAAAAGATCAAAGAAAACTGGTCGCAGTGGTTCATCCCGAACAGAAACAGAATGACCGCACACTTCTAGGCATACTCGGATCATTTTGATGAAGATTTGAGTTTGACAGCAGCCTGGCTGCTTGTTGATATCCAGTTTGCACCCCTTAGGTAAAGTATGTCTGTCATAAAAAAATATGTACCGAATATTCGGGACATCTCACGAAAATTTCGTTTGTCGAATATTCGATCTGCCGAATACTGAATTCTATTATTCGGCCGAATAATATATCGTACACTCAAAAAAATCCAAACGTCATTGCTACGTGAAAAATCACGTAGATCATTCCAAATTCATTTTACCGCCACTTCACCTGACTAAGATAAAGTTCACTAAACCATTCATAACCACCAAATAGTGACACGGTAATGTTTACTGAGGTTACCTATCGCACTTACGTGGAATTCACGTAGGTGCCTAAGTTCATTTTGACATCTGCATAGTGTACGTACATTCGGTGTTGAGCTCAAATCCTATGATGGCGCCCGCTTGATTTTTGAAGAACTTCAGAAGCTGCTGCTGCTTTAAACACTGTGTAAGATTGATTTCAAGGTAAATATGCTTTGAATACCGAAGAATTCCTGCATTACTTAATATTTTATACCTGATTTATAACCTTTATCAATTATAGCACGCGAAGGCTACAATAAGACAGACCAAACTCACAAAATTGGCGAAACAGGATTCAAAATGCTCAGATTGACAATAAATATATCACAATCTTTTAAGTTTGTTTACATATTCCAATTGGGAATTAGTTTTCATCCAAAGCCTATTAGAAATATGATTGGTCTTTATTACAGTTAAATTTAATGCAAAACTATTTAGGTCCTATTGAAACGCTTCGTAAAGGCTACCGGAAAATCCACGTAGCTCTTACGTTTAGCGACGGTGGAATGGACGAACTTCCAAAGTTCATGCGTTCATTCTGGGCTACCTATGATTTACGTAAGACCTACGTGAAAAGTGCGATGGAAAAAAATCACGTATGTTTTCACGTAACAATGACGTTTGGATTATTTTGAGTGATACAGAAAAAAAACAGAAACACAAAATTAATCTTTATTTATATGGTTTATTGAAATGGTCATGGTGATACATTAAAGTTCAACCACAGACAAACAGACGTTACACTTAGAACAATAGGTGATGAAAATCATAATGATTATATAATATACAATATATTATATTATATCAGATATGATAGTCGAGGGAACATGTACGCCCAATGCTGAAATCAGTGTGTTTGGCCGATGGGCCAACAGATGGCGGTACACTCAAAATAATCCAAACGTCATTGTTACGTGAAAACATACGTGATTTTTTTCCATCGCACTTTTCACGTAGCTCTTACGTAAATCATAGGTAGCCCAGAATGAACGCATGAACTTTGGAAGTTCGTCCATTCCACCGTCGCTAAACGTAAGAGCTACGTGGATTTTCCGGTAGCCTTTACGAAGCGTTTCAATAGGACCTAAATGGTTTTGCATTAAATTTAACTGTAATAAAGACCAATCATATTTCTAATAGGCTTTGGATGAAAACTAATTCCCAATTGGAATATGTAAACAAACTTAAAAGATTGTGATATATTTATTGTCAATCTGAGCATTTTGAATCCTGTTTCGCCAATTTTGTGAGTTTGGTCTGTCTTATTGTAGCCTTCGCGTGCTATAATTGATAAAGGTTATAAATCAGGTATAAGTTATTTTGAATATGAAAAAATACTTTCAGGTAGTAGTTATTTTGAATATGAAAAAATACTTTGGATCACGCAAGCATGATCGAACATAATCCTTATTTGATAGCATGAATGTATTTTGTACCATAATTGAACCAAATATGGACAAATTTCAATTTTGGTTTAGCACCTCCTGTCCCTCAGTTTCGGACAGCTTGATTTGTTATATGATATCTTTGTAATTATTGCACCAGTGTCTCAAAATACTTTCATTTTTCATGGGTTCCGTCGATCAAGGTATCAAACATGCAATAAAATCAAGAAGAATGAACATTCAGAACAACATCGTAAAATGTGCTATTTTTCATCATATATGGAAGAGGTATTTGATAGGCATCTTTCAAACTAAGAAAAACGCAAATTATTCTTGTAAATGTCGCAAATGCATTGAACTGATAATTATAAACTATTCCTATAGTGTACACATTCAATGATGTTCATATTTGCAGAATTCGGGGCATTTCCAGATCGTGTCCGGTATTGGGTGCCACCTTTCAAGATCGATCAATTTGATACTAAAATACATCATCAAAATGCATTGTCATAATTCGTATTTATATTTTCAAATTTATTTTTGTACTGAGAGGTACCGCTTAACAAGTTTGAAGACTTTTGAAAATTTGTACTTGTTTGAAGTCCACCAAGCGTACGGACTTTCTATTCTCTCAATATTGTGCTACGAAAGATACTGTCCAGGTTCGGTTTTTATGGTGCATAGCGATGGTTATTGGTCCGCGGTTTATTTGCTCTCCAATTTCCTCGAAGCATTTCCAGAAACCATATGAGGAATCTGCATGGTTCTGCATTTTATTTTACTTCTCATTTGGCGTCGGTTGATTTTCAGTTTGATCGAGGATTTCAGTTACTGTTTGATCGGTTGAGGTTGTGAGATGATCTTCCGGAATAAAATTTAGTTTGAATCGTGAATCCAACATTGTAGCAAAAATGAACACATTATTGTCAAAAAACATGCTTGTGCTTGAACCAAGAGTTCAAACTTTTCAGCATTGTTTCTTTTGTGAGTTCAATTCCTTTTTGTTCGTTGTTTGGCTTTTCCATATAAAGCTTAAGGGTTGCGAAATATGGGATAACTTCCGAAATGCATGAATCCTCTGAGCTTACGACTCTTGTTATTTCTTCAAATGGTTCCAAAAGCTCGAGAAGACGACCGGTTAAGTTCATACCCCGTCATTTTTTTACCTTGTAAACTTTTCCTGCATAGTATGTTATAGCTTGCTTTTGGTCATGCATGCGCCTTATCATGTAAAATGTGGAATTCCAACGGGTGGGTACGTTCTGTAATAGTTTTCGTTTGGGCAATTTATATTTCTTCTGTATTTCTGCTAATTTGGAACATGTCAACGGTTCACTGACTTTTGAATCTTACTGAGTCGTTCCGGTAAAATTTCAATTTAGCTGAACGATCAGTAGCAATAGCTACCGAACTCAGTAAAATGGAAAAAAAATATTGCTGTACATCGGTGATCTTACATCAAAAAGCAGAAAACTCAGTAATTTTCGCGATTTACAGTTGTACATCTGTAAAACAAATACCGAACAGAAAAACTGGAATTAAGTTTGTAGCTGTATATGGGTAATATTTTTTCACAAGTTTGTTCTGCAAAATTGTAGCCAATAATTTTGAAAGTTCACCGTGTTCACCGTTCTTTCCATCGGCTATAGTTTTTTTTTCTGGACATATTGATTATTCCACTAAGGTGGAACATTTCCCCAATTTACCCTAAATAACTTTTTCCACAAGTGTTGGATTTCTTCGCGACATTCGACAATGCTCTTCATGGTTGAAATTACCTATCAAGTTCTGTGATTGTTTTTTTTTTTATAGAAGTCAATGGGTGACCTTTGGCGATTTTTGTTTGTAAAAGTAAGTTTACAACAGACACTACTCGGGATTAGTAGCATCCTCAATGTGTAAGTACTGGTGCTCTCATTAATAAAACAAACAATAACGGCGTCGGCTGCGTCCGAATGCAGGTCAATTTGGGGATGGGAGGGAAATGTTGTCGTGTTACTTCCACAAGTAGACACTGGGAGTTTGGATATGGGAATGGTTTGGGTAAAGGATTCGTTTTGGTTGTGACTCAATCCTGCTTCCTGAGCTGCCCATAATCGCAAAACAGTCCCATGTCGACTTCTGACCGATTTGCGTTTTTGCATAAATCAACTCACCATGGTTAGAAGCTCGATAAAAACTGCTAAAAAAATAGCCTTTGTTCCTAACTTGTACAAAAACCAGTGTTGTAAGCAATCACGGTAGTCGACACGTTTTTGCTGATTTTCGGCAGCGCTTCCCTTAAACATGCACAACACGAGCGATCAAACGGATGTCGAAAAGAAAAATGTCAATTGAATGCCACTGACCGCGACAGCTTCGCTAGGAAACATTACGGTTTTGTTTGTTTCTATTCTGCTTTAACTGTATGTGTGTCACATTCGACATAACATGCAAGATCAAACTATTCATGTTGTTTACGATCCGATGTCTGATTTCTATGCAAAACTTATGATTTATGCAAATGTCATCGTCTAAGACGCCATTCAGTTGATACTTTTTTGTGTTTGTCGACGTTCATTCTACAGCTCGTGCTGTGACTGCTGACCATGGCAACGAAACGAACGTCGCGCAAAGTGTCCAATGTTTACAGCCCTGACAAAAACAAACCCCACTTGTGTTGTCCCATCCTGACAATAATCGCATAACAGTCACATCAGAGTCCGTAAAAGTGGTCGGGCTCAGAATGGGAACCACTTCTAGTACTATATTCAATCTCTCGGTACTACTACACTGAGGCAAAAATACTTAGGTTTTCCATAAATCATGACTTATGAACCAGCCAAATTATGGTTTCATTGAACGCTTAACCATTTCGATATTGGGATCATTAGTTTCATAAGTGAGAGCTTTGAATAATTTAAGAACCACTACTTGAAATTATTTTCATAACAATCGCTAAAAGAACTGCTCCGCTTTCGATGTTGGGTACAAGTTAATCGTAAGCAGATCACATGATATTAAAACATGTCAATTTTTGAGCATGCCTGAAATGAAAGGCAAACATTATAAACAATTGATTATTTTACTTAACCAATTATCATTGAGTTTATTGTCGATTTTCATTGATTGACTTATGAAATTTAGTAATGCAATTCTTTACCAAAATCATAAGTGAAACTTAAAAAATTCAAGAATAATCGTTGTGGCGCCAAATCATAATTATTCCTTAAGAAATTATTATTTTTTTTTTGCCTCAGTGTAGTTATTCACTGACGTGAAGCGTGAGAAATCAATTATACAGTGAAACCTCCATGAGTCGATGGTCTATGCCTTCTGTAACCATTTGGGTTGTATTATGGGGGAAAATAAATGAGGAACATAAAAAAATTCTATAAATTTGTATTCAAATTTCGTATACCTACCTACTTTGCTGGGGATCAGGAATATTGAATTAAAACTTATTTTTGTATTTTTCGGTAACTGGTAAAATTGCCACCGGAGTACTTGCTTCAACGTAAAAGCAAGATTTCCGTATAAAAACCATCAGCCGTTATCGTCGGCTTCATCTGCTTATTGGGAAAATACAGAAAGACTGACTCGGCATCATCCCACGAGCCACTGTATCTTAGATATACGATCGAGGCTTACAGAAGCTGCCTGAAAAAAATGTTTCGTCGCTCTGGATCTTCCATATCACAGATTAGGAAGTTTCGCCCTGAATCAGTTGTTCTGAAACATTGAATCATTTTCATCGGATTCCATTTCCGCATTATCCAAAAGATGATCTTCTAGGTCTCTCATGACTGTAAGCGCATTCCACATCATGACGTGTATTTTGAGAAATTATTAAATCCGAAGATTTTTTTATCTGGTGATTCATCCATGGACATACAGTAAACTATCCGTATCTCGATATCAAATTATACAATGTGTAGTAAATGTGGGTTTTCATGGATACTTCGATGGTCCCTTGAACCAAAGTTGGCCTGATGTTGTGTTCATTAACACGCTATTTCCCTAACTCGATAGTCACCTTAATATCGAGTTATGGAGAGCTGACTGTACTATAATAACTATTGTTTTACGGCCAAAGAACATAAATAGAATATGGAACAACCAGTGTTTTAATAACAAACAGTGTTTTATTAGCTGTCGAACGAGCCGACGAACATAATGGGACTGGTATGCAAATATATTGGTACAGTATCGGACATATAAAATGCACCAAAGTCGTTTTCCCATATAAAATGATCAACTTCAGAGACCTATATCTCCGCCGTTTCTCAACCGATTCTTTTCATTTTTTCTGTGACGAACTACAAATTTCCTCAATTTTTGAAAGCTATTGTAAAAGTTGTGTGAAAATTATTTATTCAAACGTTACATATAGGTTGAATTTTGACATAAAAAATGCACCAAGAGACAAAGTGATGTAGCAGAAAAACTACGCGTCGTAGCATCTTGCTGCCTAGAGTGCATTTGTTCATTGCAAGATAAGGACCAAATGCGCTGAAGACACTGAAAGGATACGACGCATAGTTTGTCTAATACGTTACTTTTCATCTTGGTGCATTTTCTATGTCAAAATTCAACCTATCTGTAACGTTTGAATAAATAGTTTTCATACAACTTTTACAATAGTTTTCGAAAATTGAGGAAATTTGTAGTTCGTCACAGAAAAAATGGAAAGAATCGGTTGAGAAACGGCGGAGATATAGGTCTCTGAAGTTGACCATTTTATATGGGAAAACGACTTTGGTGCATTTTATATGTCCGATACTGCATATTATGTTGTATATATTCGCATAACAGCCTCGCTACAATTTTTGTGCATTTTCAGGCAAATTTTCAACTTGAATTCAAAAGAAATTTATTAGGTTTGTTCGTGTATTCTACAAATAGTGATATTTAGAAATATAACACAGTTTAGGCCACATAGAGACTCAAAATGGAGCGAAGTTGTTTCCACATTTCAATCGTCTTTTTCTCAGTTTGTCGTTTTCCAACATGGGACTGTTGTGCAAAGAGGGGCAGAATTAATAAAGGTTACTAGACTAGATTTAGGGATTCAACACAATTTGCAAAGAGAAATGACATCTTTAGCCAAAGGCTGCACAGACTGAACGATTACAAATATTAGGCAAAGGACAATACACGGAACACCCAGTGTTTGCGAGAAAATGTAACGATGTGCAATTACTGAGGATAAATTATGTTATTGAGATGCCGTCATTGATCTTCATAAGAACATTTTTGTATCGGCACACCGCATGATTGCAAGAAGGCATAGGTAGGAGCTTTTTCTGTGTAGAGTGTTTGCGTTCCTAGGTTGAAAGCTAACCAGAAGATGTGTAGAAGAGTGAAAGTACAGTCCATTCAAGAAAAAGGGAACTGAAGAGCAAGCATGAATGAACAGGCAACAGTCCACTAACAGGCTTCGTGAAGTTATGTTCTCACGGAGAAATCAAAGTGAATAAAGTAAAAGTTATATTGAAAATCAACCCACGCGTTCACAGTGCAATTTAATTCCAATCCGGTGAAATCCCCAATCCCCTGAGCTGTCGTAGAAACACCCAGTAGCCCAGTGATGAATTTTTCGTTTGACAAAAACTTTCCACCGACTGGAGCGGGAATTGAACCCACACGCCGTGGCACAATACGCCTAAACGACTAATGCCGCTAACCGCACGGCCACGAAGCCCACAATATGTATGGAGATTCCAATAAATATTTTTAATTCGATTTTTTTAAACTTTGAGGTGGGGAATGCTAAATTCTGGGGAACGGTTTTCTGGGGGAATGTTATAGAATCGGTCCAACTATCAGTAAGCTAAAATAACAATAACGCAGCTACAAATGCTAGGTGAGCAAAGATATTTGCTCAATGAAATTAACGATTTTTTAAAACATGTTCTACGATTTTGACGTATAGTAGAACATATATTTTATGTTCAAACTCTATCACCGCATCCGATTGCACACAATTCTGCAAGTCTATTCGTAGCTAGTCGGACATTCCTCGCGTAGATGAGCTACATCTCGATTAAAACCGATCGACAAAAGGTAATCTTTTATATAAAGGAATTTCGGAATAATCATAAATCGCATATTGATGTTATTTGGTTATGTTTATATTCATGTCTCAGTTATCATAAATGCCATAATTCGGCACGTCGCCATGAAATTCAAGCATCAAGACAAATTACAAATATGGATACTTTTAAGCTATCCAAATGCTACAGGATCCACTACTACTAGTTCCACTATTATGAGAAAAGATCACTTAAAATTAAGAAGTTGATAAGTTAGTCAATTATTCAAAGCGTCGCTCTACTGCTCTCAAAATCACTCCGCTCGCGTCTAAAACTGCGTCATTTGAACATTGGAATCATGTGGAAGGGTTTCCTACCAAGGTGCTTGCAGATTACCAACGTCGGCCACCACCGCCATAGCCACCGCCGCCATAGCCTCCCCGATTACCTCCGAAACCCCCTCGGTTTCCTCCGAAACCTCCTCCTCTGTTTCCTCCAAATCCTCCGCTGTTTCCTCCGTATCCTCCGCGGTTTCCACCAAATCCACCGCTTCCGCCATTACTGTTGAAACGAGGACCACCGCCACCACCAAAGCGGTTACCACCACCATTATCCGAACGTGGGAACTTATTCGCATTCGATCGCGCCTGGTCCAAGGGTGTCAAACCGGTTTCTCGCTGAATTCCCTCATCACCTGCATTGAACACGCACAGATCTTTAACCACATCGATTAGGTTTTGATAGCGTTCTTCCAGCGCGTTGGCTTCTTCGGGATTTTCGGACACCCGAATCAAAAGATCCTGCAGCACTGGACGCAGGGTGACAATCAGCGCAGCCTGGTGGGGATCCATTTCAAAGTTCATCCAATTATCGATGCGAACCATGTTGTCGACCCATTCCACCTTCTTGCTTCCGAACAGCAGGATATGGATCGGGGAAACCATGGACATCTGCTTACAGGACACGGCTCTGGTACGAATCTTCTCCCCGAACACGAACATCGGATACGGGAAAGTCACCTGCAGGTTGCTGCAGTTGACCGAAGTCTTGTGGATCAGAGCGGCCTTCGATTCCGTGGTCAGCACCTTACGTTTCTCCTTGTGGACGCACACGTTCGGGTACAGACCAACGCAGAGCAACGACAGGGCCATATCTAGGCGGGGATCGTCATCGTTTTGATCGAAGCCCATCTCAACCATGGTCTCTTCGGGGAACCCAGCCTGCGATAGCAGTTCCAACAGTTGGCGCTTGGCTTCCGACATGACGCGGAGCGTCGACAGCTGCAGTCCCTTCCATTCGCAGAATTGGATTTCCGCTTCCTCGCCGCGGCGACGCTTCTCGCCCCACATCTGTGAATGGAATAAGGATTTAGTGAGTACCTATCGACAAAAACGGGGCTACTCTGAATGGCATAAAGTCGGTTGGCAAAGGGTCAGTTGGCAAAAAGCTATTTGGCATAAGTATTCGAATGACGAAGGGCCACGTGGCAAAATGGTCATTCGGCATAATGACCATTTAGTACAATATGAAGAACTGTCGATTTGAAAAAAATGTTCATAAATATTATGGAGCCCCAGTAATGCCAAATGACCATTATGCAAGCGACATTATGTGTTCAGTATGGTTATGCCAAACGGGTCTGGGTCATTTGTCATAGAGGATATTCAGCATAACGGACGTTTGGCATTATTTTGAACGTTTATAACATGGTATAACGGACATTTGGCATAATATGGAGCCATGTGTACAGTAAACGGTCATTTTGCCATATGGACATTTTATATAAACATTCAGATGCGCCAATTGTCTGTTATGCCAAATGTTATACCTTTATATCAAATTACTTTATGCCAAATAGCCCTCTCTCGACGAGACGGGCACGTTAACTTACCCGATAAGCAGTCAACATGGCAACATAGTCGGAATTCCTCTTTCCACTCAGTGCCTTCTGGTGGGTCATCAAACGGCGCTGTCCAACGTCCAGTTGGAAAATTTCCGAGAACGTTCCCGAAAAGGCAGCCATCGTGGAAACCGGATCGCACACTCCGAACAAAGTACTGAGGATCATCATCTTGCCCAGACGCGGTTCGATGGGAAGACGAGCCAGGATGCGCCCAAACGGAGTCAATTCTTCCCGCTCATCCAAACACTTCATCTCCTTGAGCATCACTTCGGCTTCGATGACGGCATCCAGTGGCGGTGGTTCGATGGCCTTGGAAAGGAACTGTCCAATCGAACCCAGCCGGAGCAGTTTGATGCTCAGGGCTAACTCGTGCAGCGGGGTACGGAACATTTCCGGAGTCATGTGTTCGTCCAGCTTATCGAAGCGGGCGCGCGAGCAGAGGGTAAAGCACTTTCCGGGACGGACACGACCGGCACGACCCTTTCCTATGGAAATGCATGATCAAGTTAGAAACTGATAGGGAGTGGTGTTTCAATTCATAATGTTTAAAATTTTGCTTGTTCAAAATCTTCAAGAAACTGCATTTGAATAGTCCAATTCTCGCAAACCTTCTGATCTCGCCCTAAAAGCCATTGGTAACCATATGTGTAGCTCATTGTTTCTGAGCATTTGAACGGATTTTCATGTTATTTCACAACGCTATGGGGAAGAAAGGATCATTATCTACCTGCCCGTGATGTTGGTTTGGAGGCTTATTCTTTCATTTCAAGCCAAACTTTTCAATCCGACGTATCTGCAAAAATAAACAAATCGAGATTTGCTTTGCATGGGCTTGACAAACGCATAATCTACCTATTGTGTCTATAAAAGTATTCCTACATCCATTTTTTGATTTTTAGAAATAAATTAAAATTATGCCCTATGTGCACTTTACTCAGTGTTTTTAATTTGGCTACATACACCCTTCGTTTGCAAAGCGACTCAACTGTCAACATTTTTCATGCTAGCACATACACCGTACATATGCTCATATAGTAAAGCGACCTATATGTAGAATCAAAACATAAAATTTCGAACACCAGATACGTCATACTGTTTCCAAATCACTAAACATGTTGGAAATCGAGAGAATTGGATTTCCACAGTTGAGCGAGCTGACGGGTCGGCAAACTGATGTGGAACATCATCAGTATTCGGTTTAAGACAATATTTCTCACCAAATTTCGCACAAGAACTGTTCTCCTCCTGCTTTTGTTATTTACGGCTCTGTCCGGTGCTCCTCTTAGTCGAGTTGAAATTGGAAACATTCGGAAACTAATATTCGTTGTCGTTGAAAGTTGAAACTGACGAATTGACTAAGTTTAATAAGTTTTATGGGAATTTGCAAACCGGTGTATGTGAAACTTCAAAACAATACTGGTGTATATGACGTGACGGATGTGCAAAACGAACTGTCAAACCGACGCATCAAGCAAGGTGTATGTATCAATCAAGGTATGGTATCGACGAATCATCCATGGTGTATGTGAGCAGCACAAAGCAAAAGGGTTTATTCTCTAATTTTACCTGTTTTTCAATTAAATTCAAAACAAATCGGATTTGTTTAATAGTGGTTAGAAACAGTGTTCTTTTTTTCAACTTATAGTAGACATCGCAATAGAAAAAATGCAAAACATTTTAAACAGGATTTAAAATGCTTTACAATATTTTGCATCGCATTTTTCTCGAAACCATCCGAGTGTTAGATACGCCGATTTGAAAAATCATGCTTGATTTGCTCAGAAACAACGAGCTACACACGTGGCTACCAATGGCTTTTAGGGCGTTATCTCAAAGTATGCGAGAATTGAAGGGCCCCTCGGTAGTTATGATTGAACCCGTTTTGGGACCCCTCGTTTTTTACAATTCTTGGCAAACTTAGCACGGCCAGTAATCATCCATTTTTATTCGCAATCCCGCACTTCTAATGTGCGCAATGCGCTATACTTTTCAATCATGTTCTCTGCGATTAACAATCACCTTGTAAAACGCTCTAATCTAGAGCTGCTTTCGAACAAACATATTTTAAACATTTCAATAAACCAAATGCAAATAGTGAGCCGGTCTCAGCGAGAAATATTCAACAAAAAGATTTACTTACTTTGCTCCAAGTTGGTTCTGGCGGCCCAAACCGTGGCATAGCTGGTCATGTTGTTATGCGACGTGAACAGCTTCATCCTTGCCTTGCACACATCGATCACGTACACAACGTCGTCGATGGTGATCGATGTTTCGGCAATGTTCGTGGCCAGAATGACCTTCCGGACATTTCCAAAGTGATCAAACACCTTCCGTTGGTCTTCGCGTGGCAATTGCGAATGTAGCGGCAAAATGATGCACTTAGAACCGCTGAATTGCGGTTTGCTCTGGAGGTACTTCATCAGCGCAAAGATCAGATTCCAGCCCGGCAAGAACACTAAGACAGCTCCCGGGACGTTCTGTGCCTCGATGAAGTTCAGCAGTGACTCAATCAACTCGAACGAAACTTCCGACTCCGAAAGACGAGCCATGGCGTTTTTCGTCTGAACAGAATACTTGTGCTCGTCAATCACCATGTTCAGATTGGAAGTGTCCGCTTCGCCAGTGATCTTAACCGTGGCATCTTCGCCGCCATCTTCGTCGTCATCCTTTCCACCGTTTCCGCCACGCTTACGCTTCCTGTTGTCTATTGGTGGCACAAAGTTCACCAACTGAATACAATCTTCCAAAAAGTATTGATCAACGGGGAAGGTACGTCCCACGACTTCGATACAGGGACAGTTTCCAAAGTAATCGGAGAACAGCGTGGTATCGATAGTAGCTGACATGAGAATCACACGAAGATCCGGATAAGTGTGCAACATATCGCGCAAGACGACCAGAATGAAATCGCTGTTGACGTCACGTTCGTGAATCTCGTCCACAATGACGTGCGAAACACCTCGCAATCCAGCTTCCAACTTCCTCAACAGAACACCAATCGTACAGAACATGATCGAACCGTACGGTCTTGGCAAAACGGACTCAAATCGCACCGAATAACCAACCGCCTCGCCCAGATTCTCGCACCGTTCGTTGGCAATTCGCTCGGCCACACTCACGGCGCTGATCCTTCTAGGCTGAGTCACGGCAACGTTACAGTACGCTCCCTGTCCGGAATTGATGTAATCCTCCAAGATGAACTGCGCGATCTGTGTTGTCTTGCCGCAACCGGTATTACCCCGGATCAACACAACCGGATGTTCATTGATCGCCTCCATGATTCTGTTTCGCATCACTGCGATGGGAAGTTCCGAGCGTGCTCGCATACGCTCCTGCAATTCCTTGTCCTGTTGGGCACGTTCCCGCGCGGCGTTCATCAAATCCTCACTCAACTGGTCCAGCGTAGCCGTGGCCAGATAGCCTTCGTCGATGTTGCAAGCAGTCCACGGGTTCCAGTTCGGCACCGGAGGAGACCACGGAATGACCGACGCCTGCTGGTTCAGATTCACCGTTTGCGGCTTATAGTGCACGTCGTCAGACGGGTGCAACAGGCTGACCGGTTCGCTGGGATCGCCCTTCCGTTCGATGTTGACCGGTTGTATTTCAACGTCTTGCAGACACTGCTCAATGCGCTGCTCCAGCTGTTGCGTAATGCGAACCGGGAAGGGCTTCAACTGCTCCGCGTTCCTGCGAGAACACAAAAAAATAGTGAAAAGTACTGAGATTGAGCCGAGCAATGATTGACACTTACTTGGCCGTTTTCAGGTTGCCCCCGTAGGCCTCGATGACGCCCAGATGGAATAGTTGACGCACCAGCGACAGGGCGCATGATTTGCTGGCCGATTGCTTGTTCGAGCCAGACTCGCGACCGGTGATGTTACGGCTCAGTTGCTTGACGTAGATTGTCATTTCGGCCATAAAGCTCCTGTAAATGCGATTGATGAATGAATAATTACCTTGAACATATTTTCCTAATTGTCCTAAATAAAACACGCTCGGTAATCACTATTGAGCATTGCCTTGTAGGTAATTGAAAGATTGTGACTCCAATCAAGGCTCGCTTGATTACAAGCGATAAAAATGAGTTAAGGATCACTGAATGTTCTGAAGCTGGTACCGTAATCCGGGGATTTCGTTAGCATCATAGACATTCCATGTTTTCTAGTGGATTATGGATGTCTAATAATGTTTATAAAGTTTTTGCAGTTTAAAAAGTATAACTGCCTTGTATAAAGTATTACTGTCGCAAAAATAAATGCCTATATTGTGTGTTGCCATTAGATTGAGGGTCCACACAGTCCTATTCATTTCTTTTGAACTGTTATAGTTTTTTTCTTACTTAATATTTTTTTTCTCTTACAACTTTTGCCCCATCTTACTCCCTTAAAAGGAAGTTGAATTTAATAAATGACTAATTGACGTTAGTTACGTTTGTATCGTTTTAATTACTCTTGTGACAAATTAGATAATCCACAAAAACTTACCTCAGAAACTATTCAGCTTCGTACAACTCGATCAACGAGCCATCATCTCACGAGTGCAACTTCCGAAGGATAATCGTCCATTCCAATTCAATCCGCTGTTTGGCCACCACCTTTGTAGTGTGCGTAAAAAAACAGAACCAAAAACAATAAAGATCATTTCGAATGTTTGCCATCGTGATCACAACGAATACTCATTGCCCCAGCATCGGTACAGGAATATCCTACGCAAGCAAGAATATTTCTCACGATAACGGGGTCCTCGGCTTTTTTTCTGGCAAACATTTGATGCGATCTATGTTTCTTCTTTCGAACGTTGCACTCGTGAGATAGTTTTATAGCGGTGTTAGCCAAATTTCATGAGTTCTTTCGGAGAACAGTAAAATTTGTTATACGGACAGAAAAGGGAACAGAAGAAGGGATCTAACAGACTGACTAACACATTTCTCTCAATTTCAAAAACCACGAAATAAAGGGAAATGAACTCATACACTTTACAGATTTATAATAAGAAATCATTAAATTTTACCTTGCATGGTCTGGACCGACGGCGGTGTATTTATAGTCCGGGTTCATTCTGTTCATCTGCAGCCACTGGTTCAGCTTGGCCTTGGCATTTTCAATGGTCCAGTTGCCGTGGATTCCGGCGTTAACGTCAAGCGATTCCGCCGACTCCATGATGGCTTCCTGCTCGGCCAGTTCCTCCTTCGAGGGAGTGTACGTGTTGTCACGTATGAACGGCCGGTAAGCCTGACCAAGGTCCGAGGGGCCGAAACCGCTCTGGAACACCCTGGCCGGATTTATGTTCATAAGCGAAGGCGGTCCTCCGGAGGCAGGAGCAGAATCACCCCCATCGCCGCCACCGACGCCATTGTCGGATTCCGACGGGACATCCGAGGAGGCAACCTTTCCCGTACGGACCAGGTAGTTGACAAAGTCCCGGGCAGCATTACGTTCGGCGTCCTTCTTGTTGGTGGAATTACCGGCACCGACGTAGGCCTCCGATGGGACTCGCACCTCGCACAGGAAACGCTGCCGGTTCTTGGGACCTGCGAATTGAATCAATTGATGAAGATAATTTTTTTTTTCTGGTCAAACATTTGAACATAGGAAAACAATGACTTTGCAACTGCTGTTGGGCCCAGTAGCACTACATTTGAGGAAGAGCTGAAACCCATATTCCTGATATGTAGTGGTTAATTTACGTGGTCGGGCTGAAAATGGGCTCAATAACGATTGGAATTTAAATTTGAATTTTTGATTATGAACCCCCAAAAGTCCGGGACAAGACTTGAATGCTTCAAAGTTCAAATGGCTCATTCTCAGAAACTAGCAAACCGAATTGCTAAATTTTTGTAGAGTGATGTGCTAATATCCATCGTATCAAGCATTGATCAGTGAGAACTTCAATTTACCCAGTATTGCAGTGAATGATGCTGATACAAACCGATGCCAAACAATTCTTTCTCAAAACGGCTTTATCATTGTACAATAAGATTTTGATAAATCTTGATCTCTTTTTGGAAACAAAGCAACGAAAATGCATCTTGCCGTATTCTCAATCCGTCGTGTCGTTTTCATTTCTGTCGCAATAAGTTTCCAGATTCGTCTCATAACTTACGGTTCACGGTGATATATTGAGTGGTCAAAACACAGCATATCAACGCTACAATAAAATGTTTTACTAGAATATATAGATCTACGGGCTTCTTCCTCCATTCCTTCAGCATGATGGAATATACTAATTTCCTTTAAACTTCATTGTTCGTCATCAAAATTCAGCCCAAACATAGAAGAGTGCATGGTGACGTCACGAAAAATTCTCCTTCTCTGTCCCTCTTTCATCACGCTCAATTGACTGTCCTGCTCTTTGACACTCACTGCTAGAATTGTTTCGATTTTTTTATATGGAGTTGACATTCACTGCTGGAATTGTTGACATTTTTTTTATATGGAGTTTCGAGGTTAGGTCAAGCGTGCAACGATCTATATGAGGCACGATTCACAGTGCAGCAAAAACAACACAATCAAAAGAACCGTATACACTCAAAACAATCCAAACGTCATTCTTACGTGAAAACATACGTGGTTTTTTCCATCGCACTTTTCACGTAGCACTTACGTGGATCATAGGTACCACTGAATGAACGCATGAACAAATAGACCTCATCAGTTCCATCGAAGTTTACGTAGCTGCTACATGAATTTTCATGTAGCTTCTACGAAGTGCTTTAGTGGATCCTGTAGCGTACCGCGTACGAATCTAATCTAGCGCGTTCGGTAAAATGATCCAACCCCTGTCGTTATACGGCTGAAAAGCCGATCGATTATTGAGTAGGCTAAGAAGCGAATCGAAAATATATACAGCAGCATTCTGTGATCTGGTAGAAACCACACGTAGTTCTACGTAAATCTACAAACCCCAAGTGAAACATAAAAGATCCTAGATGATATTTTTATTGATTTTTATCGGTATAGTTAAATGAAACCCAATTCTGCTTTGCATTGGCTTTTCCAATTAAATAGTATTTCAATTTGAAAAAAAGTATAACAAACAAGAAGAACTCGAGTATTTATTGTATTCAATCGATATTGCGAATCAAATGTATTAACATTGTATTCAATTGATAGTGTGAATCAATGTCCAATATCCACTGACCGACACGGTGGCATCCATGGCCCAACTGCATTAGTTAACCAGGATGCAGGTAAGTTGGAATATCCGCCGTATTGAAACATTTTAAGTTTGATATGACGAATAATAGCGCTTACGACGAAGTAGAACGAAACTCTATGTCGAGGATGGAACCTTGTTCATTTAAACATGACAACAAAAAAGATCATGGTATTCCAGAGGTAAGTACTTTAAAAGTAAACCTTCAAACGGTCAAATTTTGGCTGCTCAGACGCCACAGAATAGGTTCTAGAAGACCTGAAAACTTCGATAGGGATAACCATTCTCGTATTACTTCAGAAGCCTATCATTTTGAACATCATTTTATATTGGTTTATAACGTCTAGAGCGTACATGATTGGTTCAGGATACCCTGGAATGTGGGTCATTTGGCATAACAATTTTGTCATCAAGAACAGACATCTTTTATAATCGAAGTTACCATTCGTGGCGATCGTTCAGCAACTGTGATCAAAGTTAACTTTGAAGATCTGAACTGCCAATGGGGCTCTGCGCTGTTTTGATTTAGTATGAGGTTTTGACGTTTACTGGCCTTGTTGTTTACTAATTTTATGAAGGAGTGAAAAAGTGAGACTGATTTCTGTGCAGAGCCCCATAGTCATCGACCTGTTTTGTAATTCCCTATCAAGCCCTCATCAAGAGCAGACGTATTTTATTACAATTCTACAATAAACTGTTATTAATTCATCAAGGTCTTCCATGTTTACATCGCATAAATGGAGTTTACATGACGTGTAATCTTCATTATTTTTAACTGTGTGGGAACAGAATCGTTCTAAAGTGATCAACTTCACCCCATTTTACGGTATTTGATTGTTTTAAAGAATATGCGGCGATGTCGTCAGCCCATTGGAGCCTCAAGATCGGCAAGTTGACCGTGGACCAAGGCACTGAATATTGTTCAATGAGCAACGGAAGTTTCACAGGCAGGAGGGGATCTGATCCAGCCAACGGTCGCTTACTCACCGCAGCAAAATGATGTTACGGAGCGATTCAATCGTACGTTGGTTGAAAAGGTAAGATGCATGCTACTCGACTCAAGAATGCCTAAAAATATGTGGTTTGATGCTGCGTTTACTGCAACGTTATTGTTTTATTTAGTTGGTGTTACATCAATTAATTTGATAAAACCTCGTTAACGATGTTACACCAATTTACTCGGTCCTTGGCTGTGTCTCTCCAACTTCGATTTTGGCACCTGTTGCACCTGATCAAGCCACCTCGCTCGCTGTGCTCCCCGCCTTCTTGTGCCAATCGGATTCGACGCGAACACCATCTTTGCAGGACTGTTGTCCGGTAGTTTTGCAACATGCCCTGCTTAGCGCACCCTTCCGGCTTTCGCAACCTTCTGGATACTGGGTTCGCCGTAGAGCCTAGTGAGCTCGTGGTTCATTCTCCGCCGCCACACACCGTTCTCCTGCACTCCGTCAAAGATCGTCCTAAGCACCCTTAGTTCTAACACTCCAAGTGCTTGCAGGTCCTCTTCCAGCATGGTCCATGCTTCATGTCCATAGAGGACCACCGGTCTTATAAGCGTTTTGTACATGGTACATTTGGTGCAAGGGTGAATCTTTCTCGATCGCAGCTTCTTCTGAAGCCCATAGTAGGCGCGACTTCCACTAATGATGCGTGTCCGTATTTCACGACTAACGTTGTTATCAGCCGTTAACAAGGATCCGTTGTAGACAAAATCATCAACCACCTCAAAAGTATCCCCGTCTATCGTAACACTGCTTCCCAGGCGGACTCTGTCGCGCTCGGTTCCGCCTATCAGCATGTACTTTGTTTTTGACGCATTCACCACCAGGCCGACTTTTGTCGCTTCACGTTTCAGGCGGGTGTACAGATCTGCCACCGTTCCAAATGGTCTGCCGACAATATCCATATCATCCGCGAAGCAAACAAATTGGCTGGATCTTGTGAAAATCGTACCTCGGTTATTGAACATGGCTCTCCGCATGACACCTTCTAGCGCGATGTTGAATATCAGGCACGAAAGTCCATCACCCTGTCGAAGTCCCCGGCGGGATTCGAACGAACTGGAATGTTCGCCCGAAATTTTCACGCTATTCTGCACGCTGTCCATCGTTGCTCTTATAAGTCTTGTGAGCTTCCCGGGAAAGCTGTACTCGTCCATGATTTTACATAGCTCTTCGCGGTCGATGCTATCATAAGCCGCTTAGAAATCGATGAACAGGTGATGCATCACCTGTTACTGCAACGTACCTGCTGAATAGATGCCCGACCATGGCAATTCAAGAAAAGATCACTCCTGCTGAAGTTGGACCACAACTAAACCGGATTTGGGGAAGCTACAAATATTAGGATGTAAAGCATTTGCATGGATACCTACCCAACTGAGGAAGAAGCTGGATGGATAAAGCCGTGAAGGAGTTATGATCGGATATGCTCCGAACGTTTACCGTTTATGGGATAAGTCAGCAAGGAAAGTTTTCATTGCGAGAAATGTACGCTTTATGAGTCCTGTATGCCGTTTGCAACAAATTCGGAGCCGGTTGATGATAGTCCGCTGGTGATTCCAATACGTTACGAGCAAGAGGGGGAGAATCAAGTTGATTATTAGACTGGCCCTTAAACAAAAAAGTTGTAAAACTTAACGGGGCACCCCCTAGATATGAGCCTTAGGGTAAGAAAAACGCTCTCTCAAAATTTCAACTCAATTGGTTGGTTCACCAGCTGGCGCATTCGATTTGAAGTTTGTATGGGATATTTGTTACAAATATATTGAAAATTGATCCTATGTCACAGTTTCGTTCCGTATACTAATTGTTCGCGTTCAAATAAGCCCAGAATGACACTAGTTGATACCCTAATGAACATAATTGCAGAAGGTTGTATCTGGATTTAATCTCATTTTCATTGCTCTTTCAGTTGTTGAAAGTTAGGCTTAGATCAACACTCCCGTACAGTCACTTATATGTATGCGACATGTGCCCAGCGTCATAGGTGGCTATGATGCGCTTAGTGGCTACCTCCAAGCTATGTTGAAGAAATACAAGCAGTGTTGCATGATATACTTCAGATAGTTTAAACATCAACTTTATTCATTTTGATCATGGTACAATCTTATACAATATTCTTCGCTATTACATCAAGTAGTGTTTTTGACATTCTGGGTCCAATTGAACGCGATCATCAATTTTCCTGAACCAAACAGTAGATGATGTGCTGTTGCTCATATGTTTGAGCTGAAAATCCCATATTAACTTCAATTCAAATGCGCCAGCCCATGGAACGACCAAATGAGCTGAATTTTTCAGAAAGGCTTCGTCTAACCCCAAGAAATAATCCTGGGGGGTGCCCCGTGGAATCATACAACTTTATTTTTCTCCCATACTGAGCTGGGCCAGTCTATTGATTATGCTGCGAACGATGCAAGTGACACAGATAATGACGATGATGCTGATCAAGTTTCCGGAAATTTCTCCGATGAACTGAGTACAGACGAGGACGAAGCTCAAGTTGAAGACCGACACGATACACAACCTGAGACACCCCCTTCGCATTCAAGACGTGAAGACTGAGAGTCAACCACGAGGCGCAGCGAACGGGAGCGCAAACTCCCAGGTAAGTTCCTGGATTTTTTCACCGGTTTTAAAGCGACCTCTGCTGTTAAAATTCTCAACCATGTAGATTCACCGACGACCTATGCTGACATCACAGACCGTGATGATAGGGCGCTCTGGTATGCTGCTGTGAACGGCGAGCTGAAATCCTTGAATGACATTCAAGTTTGGAAGATCGTTCAATGTCCGGATGGTGTGAGACCGTTGCAATCCAATTGGGTTTTCTGCACTAAACATGATGAAAACGACGTTGTCATCAGACACAAGGCAAGACTTGTAGTCAAGGGTTACCTGCAGAAACCTGGATTGGATTATCAAGAGACGTATGCTCAGTGGCAAAGCTCACGACGATACGGACAGTATTAGCAATTGGCGTTCAGCCTTTCTGCATGGCGAATTACGCGAGCAGATTTACATGGCGATTCCAGACGGAGTGAAGGCGAAGCAAGGGGAAGTGTGCTAACTGAAGAAGTCCCTTTATGGCATTAAGCAGCCGCCAAGATGTTGGAACGAAAAATTAAACAGTAATTTTGAGGCTCGGATTCAAACGGTCTAGACATGATTATTGTCTTTATTCAGGCCCTGAAACTGCAACTGCCCCGTGTGTTCAATATGACCGACTGTGGAGTAGTGAAGCATTTTCTTGTGGTCAAGATCCAATACGATCAGCAAAACGGAAGAATGGAATTATCGCAAAAAGCTAATATCGCGAAAATGCTTGAAAAATTCGGTATGGCTGAAAGCAATTCATCACGCAGTCCTATGGAGAAAGGTCTACAACTGAACAAAACCCAAGGTGAGGGAACCCAAGAGCCATATCGGGAGCTTCTAGGAAGTCTGATGTATACGATGATGTCGACTAGGCCGAATATCTGTTTCCTTATTGGGTACCTTGGCAGATTTAAACAACAACCAAATCAACAAAACTGGATGGCACTTAAACGTGTCGTACGTTATTTAAAAGGAATTCAACTTATAGATGGAATTCAAACGGTACGAACACGCGAAGCCAGTTATTGGTTTTGCAGATGCGGACTGGGCTGGTGACCGAGGTTACGCTTTCGCTTCGTAAGCGGAAAGTTATGGGTTCAATTCCTAATCCCCCCACACAAAAAACTCCCTCCAGCCACCAGAAGACGCCACACGAAGGACCGTGTATAGGGGAACACATCCATCCTTCGTCAGTATCGGATGCTGACTGAGACACACTGACTCTCTTTGTAGGCTGTTGCCTCACACGACACATAAACATGACAAAATGAACCACCGCACACCAATGGATTTGACCCATAACGCGGGTAGATCACCTTATCGTGGTGCGTTATGGGGTAAAGATCTACCAGTGAACCCTCGTCCTGACTGCTTCAAACGAAGAGAACAGAATATTATAATAATCAAAGGAACATTTTTTTAGTCCTTGTTACATTTTTACACCTTGTTGAAAGTGACAAGTCTCGGTTTTCCGGGTTGCCGAGAACGATCTTGAGACATGGGACAAAAAAATGATTCGAATACAACAATTTGTTTTCTAATCTTTTATTTATTTAGTTCTCTAGTTTGAAGAAGTAAGGACTAGGATTCTGATGCATGGACAATATCGGTGTAATTTCTTGGCTTTCTCAAGGGTTCCGATTTTGACTGATAAAGGGGCGCGCCTGTGGAAAGTGTTCCCACCACATTCTTCTAAGGGTATAAATAGCGGAACCTTTCAATTAGAATCCTTTCCTCCGATCAAGTTAGGAATTACAACTGTAAGAAAACCGAATACTTTATCACTTCTCAATAGTGATAATGTAACACGACATGCACTAAACAAAGGACACGGGATATACTACAATAGATCAAATGTTGGTCGCAGTGGTTTATGTTCCGAACAGAAAAAAAAAACCAATGGATATGGATTGGACCAACGGCAGCACTCTCCTCTACCTGCTCGGTATGAGAGAAATAGCAATAAGAACTAGGATATAAATAGATTCTGTATATGATACTTGGCATAGTAGTGGCCAAGTGCACGGAGTGCCTAACAAATAAAAGTAAGGAAAAAAAGTCTATGGAAACACCATATCGTGGTCTAGCAAGAAACAATCAAGTGTTGCAATGTCATCGAGCGAAGCCGAATACGTTTCCTTAAGTTGTGATGCTGCCGAAGCTATACACTCAGGCAAATGGACTATCGATAAACATAGGAATCCCTTATGAAAATTCGCCACAAGAAATCGGATTGAAATTCATAAATTTGCCTTATGAAACCAGAATTTGGAAACAAAAAACGTACTGCCTCTCTGTAGTAGTCATGTCGTCACTTGAGTGAGAACGACACGTTGATAGCCTTCCCACATCTTTACTCTTCCACAATACAGTTGTTGTGGAAGCGATGTAGGTACGATAGGCAAACAGTTTCAACACTAAATAAATCGCACTCGCTCGCTCCGCGTGTGTAGGAACAAGAGATGGATGGATATTGGTTATGAAAGGGGTCCGCGTGGTCTGTAGGGATTTGAATTCTAAACTTGTAACCAACTCAGTTATTGGGTCACCAAGTGGCTCGGTAGCTTAGTTGGTAAAGCGCTCGTCTAGCATACAAGAGTCCTGGGTTCAAATCCCAGCCGAGCACGTGGATTTTTTTCATAATTTCACCCATAATTTGTCCATCTTTACCACGCGTAATGAGTTAATTAATTTAACAAAAAACGTTTTCGCGGCAACCTGGAATCGAACCAAGAACCTTGCGATCGATAGGCCCGAGCGTACACCACGCGCCTATCGACGCCTTGATGAGGAGTAATGCTAAAACGATACATAAAGCGTTCGTATTGCAATATTCGTTCCACCTTTCATAAGGCAAAATGTATGAAATTCGATAGTCCAGTTCGCTGCGTGTATGGTTGACTGGAATTCTGGAGGATTTAGTAGTGAAGCTAATCGAACCGGTTACGATGTTCGAAGATAATCACGGATGCATCGGTATGGCGAAAAATTTGGAATCCAAACGAGCTAAACATATATACATCCGATATTATTTCGTCCGTGATCATGTTGCCGAAGGACAGCTTGACGTATGACCAATAGGAACAAAGGATCAATTAGCTGACATATGTACGAAGGCACTAGATAGTGATCGCTTTGCTACTCTCCCGAAGAATCTAGGGTTACACGATCGAGAGTGGGTGTAATCGAACTTACCATTTGTGGCGATCGTTCAGCAACTGTGATCAAAGTTACCTTTGTAGATCTGAGCTGCCAATCGCCATCGACCTGTTTTGTAGTTCCCAATCAAGCCCTCATCAAGAGCAGGCGTATTTTATTACAACCAGGGTTGGGAAAAATCTTGAAATTCACTATACAGTAGCCAAGCAAAGCCAATCACAGTCAGCGTAGCCAGTGAATCTCACGCCCATCGCTGCTGTAGGCAAAAAGCCTTGAAAATAGCAAAACACCCGTTGCTAAGGGCAACCCAGAATTACTGTAGAAAAATGTTCTATTTCCCGCTGTATTTCCCGCATTTAGAGCCTTCAATGACACTCATGCTTTAGAAAATTCGTGCACCCAACATAGGCTACTTGATGAGATTCACGGTTTTGGAACTACTGTACTGGTGAGCCACGTGATTTTCGCGAAAATTCAAGCCTACTACTATTACCATTCCCAGCACTGATTACAACTCTACAATAAACTATTAATAGTTCATCAAAGTCTTTTTACTACTTCCTTCCCACTTTTGAGTTCCGAACAAGACCAAATCTCTTCATCTTTTGAAAGCAGGCATATAATATTAAGGATTGTTTCTTTGTTATTGCCAAGATTAAACAGTAGTGCAAATCAAAGTGCAGAACTATTGATATCATGATGCGTATTTTTTTACTGTGCACCGCTAATGGTATATTTCCCCTAACGCCATGTTCTGAGACCATTTTGTTTAAAAATAAAGACTTTGGAAACAATTTCTAAAAATATATATCCGCTACCAGCCCTGAAAAGGGACTTGGTAGAAGATTTCTAACGGGAAATAACAGTTACTGTTCTTTTTTCTAATCAACGACCTATTACTATTTTCTACTTACCGGTCGGGCGCACTTCAAACGAGGGCGTAAAGCTCCCTTTCTGGCACCATTCGTAGAAGAACGATTTGATATCTTTGGACGCCGCCATGATGCCGTTCAATCAAGAAGCCTCCGGTGAAAATCGATACGGCGAATTTTTCAAAACGATTTTTCTTCCTCAAATAACACGTTTCACTGGATGCAAACGCGCGGAAACTATTTTTCACCAGTTACACTCAAAGTTTAGCGTAAATTTGTTCCGATTGGCAAACGATTTACACCGGAAAATTACAATTGAAATGCGAAAAACGCCACTTTTGCACTGCACTGTTCGCTGATTCAGGCAAAGAGCGATGCCATGCGAAAATGAGACAACTTATCTAGACCAATTTTTGACGTCTTCTGCCCTTCGATGTGAACGCACAGCCAACCGGTACCTATTGCACGTGTAGTGGTGAAGCCGCCCCCTTATCGGCAATGAATGAGTAAAGGCTGAGCTACAATGGTGTGAGCGGCAACGCGGCGCGGCAGGATTTGACAGTTAGCCCATACATTTTCTGTCAAAACCTGCCGCGCCGCGTTGCCGCTCCCATCATTGTAGCTCAGCCTTAACTGTTTCGTTTGTGTTCGTGCGTACGCTATTATTTACAAACATTCCACCCGAAGCGCGTCGTTTCTTCTTCTTCCATTCCACACGTTCATTCATTATCAGCTGGTTGCGAGTCCAAACGCGGCGTTCGGCGTTTTATATATTAGAAAATTTAACCGTTATACATAGGCTAGAAATAGTAACCACCACGTGCGGCAATGTCCCGAGGACCAAAACGTAACGTTGCCTACATCAAACCGGACGAGCCGGACTTCCTGAAGCGGATGAAGGCGCAGATTGGCTACAAGGAAGGGCCGACCGTCGACGAAAAGGTATGAAGATCTCTTGAAGAATCACAATCGCTTACAAAAACAGATGTCTTAATTCAATTTATATGCATCTCTAACAGCGTCAGAAGATTCAAAACCTCTCGGATTCGGAAGACGACGATCGGGATGAGCGAGACGATGAGAAGCCGCAAGTGGTGGTCCTGAAGGAGGGTGATCTTACCGCCGAGGAGGCGGCCGTGGCTAAAAAAGGTACATATTTTCATAGTTCTCAATCATATAGACTCTATTTGAATAGGAAAAGTTTAGCTTAAAAACACTCTAATGAATTTCTCTAGAATGTCAGCTTACCAACTAAGTCCGTGTGGTCAGCGGCGTCAGTCGTTTGGGCGTGTTGTGTGCCACGGGGTGTGGGTTCGATTCCCGCTCCAGTCGGTGGAAACTTTTCGTCTAACGAAAAATTGGTCACGGGACTACTGGGTGTTGCGTGTGTTGTCCGTTGCCAAATGTTTAGTGATCAGCCTTTGGCTGTGAAGACGGTGTAATTTTTTTTTATGATTCAATCAATATTTTTACGTAATTGCCGGAATACCTAATGGAATGTTCAATGAAAACGTTCCATCGAATTTCAAAATTACAAGAACAGCTCCTTTCTTAGCTATCAAATAGTCAGTTCTCGGGAACCAAGACCCCCTTTCCAAGAAATGTTAGCGCGACCCATAACGCGGGTAGATCACCTTTTCGAGGTGCTTTATGGGGTAAAGATCTACCAGTGAACCCTAGTCCTGACTGCTTCAAACAAAGAGAACAGAATAGTATAGTAATAAAAGGAACATTTATCAGTCCTTGTTACATTTTTAAACCTTGTTGAAAGTGACAAGTCTCGGTTTTCCCAGTTGCCGAGAATGATCTTAGGACAAGGAAAAAAATATAGTCGAATACAATAATTTGTTTTCTAATTTTTTTTTTTTTTAGTTCTCTAGTTTGAAGAATTGTGGACTAGGATTTTGATGCATGGACAATATCGGTGTAATTTCTTGGCTTTATCAAGGGATCCGATTTTGACTGATAAAGGGTTGCGCCTGTGGAGAGTGCACTCATCACACTCTCTTTGAAGGGAATAAATAGTGAAACCCGCAGCTGATATGGGAAGTAAAACGTAATTTCCAGCAAGGAAAATCATCAGGCCTAATCCTCCTTGATGTAGCATACAATTCAGTACGGAAGGTAGCGATCTTGCACAAAATGTTGCTGGGTAATTTTTCCATGTCGATCTTTAAAACAATGCGAAGCTTCCTGATGGATCTACCCTCCCAAATTGCTGTAAACGGTTGTACGTCTGATCAAATGTCCGTACCATTCGGCGTTTCTCAATATTCTGTTCTGAGCCCTACACTTTACAACTTTTTTCCACCAAAATAGTTAAACGGAGTCCATTGCTACTTTTTTGCTGACAACACTAGTTTCCTTACCTCACATCGCGACGCAGAAACCACAATCGACACGTTACAGCATGCTCAGCACCAAACCAAATAAAATGGAAGATAAAAGTCAACCCAACGAAATCGTCGTCGTAGCCCTCGTCATCTATCACAAAGTCACGTTTCTGTTATATTCGGAAGACTAGGCCCTTTTCGAAATAAGATGTATTTCATATCACTGTCTAATGAAACTGTTACCAAATAGTAGATCTGAAGATAGATCAATGTATGCGCATAAAAGGATTGAATAAACCGGGCTAAGCTTTCTGTTCTTGCTATAACTTGATCGTGGCAACATGTCATTTATTCTTGCTACTCCATATCACGGTTCTGATGAAGATACTCTGCAGTAAGGCCCCTCATAGAAGGACATAATCAAGGCTGGTAGCGAGTCTCTTTTTAGTGACTTGGTCACTTTTTTTAAGCCAGTCACTTTGAAGTCTCTTTTTTGAAGTCATTTCAACTAAAGTCACTTTTTTCGTAAAAAAGTCACTTTTTTCAACTAATGGCTTTTTTTCAATTTAGGCTAAGTTTTAATTTAACTTCACTACCCATACTCGCAATACAGTCCCATTAGGAAAATCGTCATGTCGAGAAAAACGCTTCTAAACATTTTTGCAAAAGTGTTCTTTCCACCTCTTCTGAAAACAACAAATCGTGGTGGCATTACTCTACACTCTCAGCTCTACATGAGTGCTGGGAATGGTAATAGGCTTGAATTTCGCGAAAATCACGTGGCTCTTTCACTACAGTAGTTTAAAATCGTGAATCTCATCAAGTTGCCTATATTGGGTACATGAATTTCTCCTAATCAGTAGTGTCATTGAAGGCTCTAAATGCGGGAAATTCAGTGGGAATTATAGCATTTTTCTACAGTAATTTTGGGTTGCCCTTAGCAACGGGTGTTTTGCAATTTTCAAGGCGTTTTGCCTACAGCCGAGCAAAACCCCCATGCCAAAGTGAATCATGGATGTGCCCAAGTGGCTTTGCACCCTATACTTTTAGTTGTGGTTCTACCGTTTACCGCAACAGTAGTCACTCTAGAAAACTTTCATGTCACGCTACAATAAGTATTTTTCGTGAATAAACATGGTTTTATTCAGTAGAGTATGTACTGTTCCTTCTCTTAATGAAATGAAAACCACGATGCGAGATTTAAAAAAATATTATCAAAATTGGATTGTTTCAGTTTTGTCATGATCAACTAATGGGACTGTTATGCGGGTATTTTCAATATGGGACGCACATGGTTTGGTGTATTTTCCACATTTTTTCCATACATAGATTCAATTTTAAGCATGATTTTTGGAAGTACACTAAAAATGAACACCTTTCACGGAGCTAACTCAAAAATGGATAAAATTCATATGGGACTGTTATGCGAGTATGGGCAGTTAAGATCTTCGATCTTCTATCATCATTGTATTAATTTGAAATATTGATTTATGGCGAAATATTACATTTTCTGTAATCTTGATCTAGTTACACAAAACAAAGCTAATAGAAAGTATATTCTTGTGAATATTATATCCATACGATAATATTTTTTCTAGACTAAATGTTAAGTTTTTATCGACTTGAAGTAATGGAAAAAAGTTTGGGATCTACACAGTTTACAATGGATTCAATTTTAGCGGATTTTAATATGTCATTTTTTGGAAGTTTGAAAGGAAATGTGAAATGATAAAAAAATTGATTTCACAAATATGCCAAGTTCTTTGTGAAATTTACATTACAAAATATAATACTTTGGTGATAAATACAAAAGACACAAACAATCATCTTCTTCAAAGCATCTTTCTAAAATTTCGAAAAGGTTGGAAATCTGATAAAAAAGGATTTTTTGCGTAAATGGTAACATTTCCGTTTAAAATAAAATGTTGACAATATCTTGAAAATTTGGAAGTACAATAAAAATTTCCAAATTCGGTGCTCAACTAGACCTACTACCCCAAGGTACAATGGTACCTGCAGTAGATCATATTGGATATTCCCTCCTTCATCGTAAAACAGTGTAGTAGAACTGGAATAAAACTAATTACGTTTTGATTTTCAAGTCACTTTTAGTCACTTTTCCGAGAATCAGAAGTCACTATTTAGTCACTTATTTCTCAAATCTGGTCACTCACATAACTTTTTTCGGCACAACTTTTTGCTACTAGCCCTGGACATAATGGTTTCTTGCAACGGCGTGGACGTTCCATGGTCACCAAATGTTGCCTGTATAATCCAGGATCAGAAACTAAACCACTGCCACCAGAAATGCGATAAGCTCGTCAAAATGCTGTATCCTCTTGTGTAAAGGCGCTCCCGTTTGGATCCTGCTATACAAAACCGTTCTCAGGCCAATGATTGCGTATGACTTCCCGTATGACTGTGGAACCTTTATCACTATCAAGAAGTGATAAAATATTCGGTTTCTTACAGTTATAATTCCTAACTTAATCACAAGAAAGGATTCTAATTGAAAAGCTAAATAATAGCAAGCAAACTCATGAATATCTCTTCTCCTATCTGCTCTCTTTAGCAAATTTCTTTATTATGGCTTAATGAATGAGTTTTCATTATGGGATGATAAGTTTGTACTTACTTTACAGTAGTAACGTGTTCGGAACATTTTTCAAAATTTCTCCATAGTAATTTCCATATACCGGGTACCCCCGATGGTTTGACCACATTTAATCTGAACACTTTTTAATCCATACCCCGCAAATTTGCACATCGTTCAGATTAAAAATGGTTCAATGGTGACTAGATGTTCAAATTGAAAATTAACCCCGATTATTTGCATGAGATACCGTTCAAATTAGCGGGGGTGCACGGTAAACCTACATTGTCTTTGGTCCACCTTTAAATTACCACCGAGAGAGCGGAAAATTTCACAGAACACTATTTTTATGGTAAGGATGGGGATGAAGAAATAAAAGATTGAATATTCATACTTTTTAAATTTTGAACAGTCATAATCAACATTTATTTGAGTATAACTTACTTTACTTTACTGTTGCTGGCTCTACGTCCTTCAAAACATGACCTGCGTCACAATGTTTCGCCAACTAACTCGGTCCATGACTGCTAACCTTCAATTTCCCAATCGCCCCACACTTCCAAGATCCTGCTCCACTTGGTCAAACCACCTAGCTCGTTGCGCTCCCTTCATCTTGTACCGGCCGGGTTTGAGGTGAACACCATTTTTGCGTGATTATTGTCCGACATAGGCCAGGGGAAGTGGTTCACCTAGAGTGAATTTATGTCAGAGAAAAAGTAGATTTTGTATGAGAATTGACAGAAAAATTAATGACAAGTTCATCCACTTCTCCTGGCCCATTCTCACAACGTGTCCCGCATATCGTACCCTTCCAGCTTTGGCGACTGTCTGGATACTGGGTTCACCGTAGAGTTGCGCAAGCTCGTGGTTCATTCTTCTCCTCTTATACGTTTCACTTGCTGTAACAGTTCAAAATTTGTACAGGTGAATTTAATTCACCCGATTATAGAGAAAAATCTTTTTTTAGTAAACTTAACTTAAATTACCCTAAATCTAGCATTTGTTTGTGATATTAGCTGAAAATGTCCAGCAAAGTTGTCCAATCAACAGACTCGTTTTAAAAATTACTTTCTTTCAGAGGAAGACGAAAAACCGGCTGATCTCAACCAGAAGATTGTTTTCAAATCGAAAAAGCCCAAAACGGGCAGCAGCGTTGATGACGTCCAGGTTCTAGATCGAAAAGCTAAGAAGAAAAAACAGAAAGAAGCTCAGAATAAGCTTTCGTTTGGTGACGATGAAGAAGAGGAGGAAGATTGAGCGCAGCATCCAGAAGAGTACTGTAAGATAAATTAGTGTATTGTGTAAGTCCTGTGGTATCAGAGTGTAACAGATAGTACTCAGTTAAGTAATAATTGTTTTCAATATTAATTATCGATAAATATTAAACGTGTCAATAAAGCTCATTTAATGGACATGTTAAAATTATCAATTAAATTTTGAAAGAAAATTTCAAAAATTCTGAGAACGTTCTTTTGTCCCCACTGGGACAGAGCTTGCTTCTCAAAGTAGTATTTTCTAGGAGCACTTCGACACTATACACCTTCAGCATGGCTTTAGATTGTTGCCGCGAACGTTACCAGGTTAAAAACGGCATGAAAACGTATATCTTACTAACAAAAATGTTTTTCCACTGAACTTTTCTCACTGAACACTCGCACCCGGATTTTTTTCCCGAATAATCTTGGTGACAAGCACGGAGAACGTATTCACAATAGAAGTAATAAACCATAGAAGAAGAATGTCGCTGTCGTCGCAGTAGGAACATCTTTTGCTGGCGGAGATAGGCGGGGCTATAAATGTCAACGCGAAAATGTATGCAGTTTGACCAAAGACAAATTAAAGACCTCCATGTCCCTTGCAGTTGCTCAAAATTTTATGGCTCATAAGGTAATCTAGAATACCGTGAAAAGTGTACTGCGATCTGTCAAACTTGGGTACCTTTTGTACTACCGAGGGATTAAATGTAGTACTAGAAGTAGTACCCAATCTGAGCCCGAGTGTGACGGACCTGGTTTGACATTTATGTACCCAACATGTTTCTGAGCGAGAACAAAGGGAACACCAGCGACATTATTCTTTTATGGTTTATTATTTCTATTGTTTTCACCAACAGATGAAAATCATGGGTTTTAGGATGAAGCAATGATGGTTGATTAGGATTTTTTTCCGCAATTTCTTCTTTCTCAAGTTTTTTTTCGAAAACAAAACATAAAACAATTCCATTTTTCCCTAGAAATTCATCAAGGAATTTCTGAAGGATTTTCTTTCCAAAACACAAGAGATTACTTCGTAAATTGCTCCACATATATGGCATCATTTCTTCGAAAACTTGCGCTGAGTAATCGGGAAATCTGCAAACGTTTCTGAAAATGAACACGAAATATTTACCAATTGTTCTACCAGGTAGTAAGGACTCCAACCTGGACTCTTAAAGATTTGCGTCATAAAATCATCCAAGGATTTCTTCAAAGTAAAATGCACATTTTTTTTCTAATCAATCCCTCTTGAACTTGTTTTCAGTACTCTTCCAGAAACTTATCCAGTAATTCTTTCATAGTTCCCAAAAATTCTTCTTTCCAAATTTTGTTAGGAACTAAATTCTCAGAAAATATATCCAGTGAAACTCTAAATATTCTACAGATATTCTAATGATTTTGAAGAGATTTACACATAAAAGAACTAAAAATTCCTCCGAACATTCATTATATAAACTACTTCATAGATTCTTTCACCATTTTTCTTCCAAGTTTCCACTGATAAAAATTTTAGAAGATCCTATTGAAATTCATGCAATGCTTTCCAGGGGTTTCGCCGGTGATTTTTTTTTTACTTTCTGTCATTACATCCCAACTAGAACAGAGTCTGCTTCTTAGTGTAATGTTCTTATAAGCACTTCACAGTTATCAACTAAGAGCTTTTTTGCCAATGAACCATTGCAGCATTTGTAATATATGTGTAACAAGCACGATGGTACTCCATATCCTGGGAAGTCAAGTAGATTTCCGTTAAGAAAAGACCCTCGACTGGCAGGATTTTAAACCTATAAATGGTCTTGCTAAATTACTAACCTGGACTCTTAAAGATTTGCGTCATGAAATCATCCAAGGATTTCTTCAAACACTACAACAAAATGCACATTTTTTTCTAAATCAATTCCTCTTGAACTTGTTTTCAGTACTCTTCCAGAAACTTATCCAGTAATTCTTTCATAGTTCCCAAAAAAAAAAAAAACAAAATCTCCCCTACAATGTCTTTCCAAATTTTGTTAGGAACTAAATTCTCAGAAAATAAATCCAGTGAAACTCCAAATATTCTACAGATATTCTAATGATTTTGAAGAGATTTACATAAAAAAGAACTAAGCATTCCTCCGAACATTCATTATATAAACTACCTACTTCATAGATTCTTTCACCATTTTTCTTCCAAGTTTCCACTGATAAAAATTTTAGAAGATCCTATTGAAATTCATGCAATGCTTTCCAGGGGTTTCGCCGGTAATTTTTTTTTTACTTTCTGTCATTACATCCCAACTAGAACAGAGCCTGCTTCTTAATGTAATGTTCTTATAAGCACTTCACAGTTATCAACTAAGAGCTTTTTTGCCAATGAACCATTGCAGCACTTGTAATATATGTGTAACAAGCACGATGGTACTCCATATCCTGGGAAGTCAAGAAAATTTTCGTTAAGAAAAGACCCTCGACTGGCAGGATTTTTAACCTATAAATGGTCTTGCTAAATTACTGTGTTTTTACCGTTATGGCTATTTTGGAAACTCATGGGTTGATACTTTCAGGAATCCCTGAGAGAATTTTCAAAATTCTTCGCAATTTCTTTTGATGTTCCTGTGTGTATTCTCTTAAGAATTCCCAAAACAAACTACTTGGTGAACTTCTTGAAGTTTTATAATAATTTAAAAAAGTCAGAAGATATCGCTAGATAAAGTTTTGAGAAACTATTTAGGAAAATTAGAAAGAAGAATAAACTCAAGTATAAATACTTGAAGGAATTGGGGCCCAGATAGCCGTAGCGGTAAACGCGCGGCTTTTCAGCAAGACCAAGCTGAGGGTCGTGGGTTCGAATCCCACCGGTCGAGGGTCTTTTCGGGTTTGGAAATTTTCTCAACTTCCAAAAGGAGCTCCATAGCAAATTGTGGTTATAATTATGAAGAAGTTAATAAAAAAAAAGATCTTGGAAGGTGAATATCTGCAAGAACTGTTGTGATCTGTGAGAAATTCCGAAATTCCTAGAGGTTTGATTAGTTCTAAATTCTTGCTCTCAGAAGTATCTCTCGCCGTATTTGCAGAGATTTATTGGAAATTCCCAGAAAAAATCGTCAGGAAAGATATTCGTGGATGAATTTTTGTTGGAATTCATTGCAGAATCCTAGGAGAATTACAGAGTAATCTGCTGTGTGCGGCTTAGTTATCCTAATGGGATAAGAAATCCCTGCACCATCATTTGACAAGTATGCTACACACGGCAGTAATGTTTTAAGATACATGCATATAATGTGTCCCAGAAAGAATGGGCACGACTTCGATAACGAGAATCATGATATTTCTTCAATCAAATATTTTGTTTTTATATTTTTGTTTTTGTTGTTTTCTGTGGGCATTAGAAATGCTTCCTGTATTCTTTTTTTATGAAATTACATTAAAATGTTTGAATTTGGAAAATCAATTCTTATCTAGTCAGCACAGACCCTACTTTTGTGTTTTGTTGGAACTGAACTAGTCATAAATCTTTTCATCAAAATCCTTCAATGTGGTGAGTTCAAGTACATTGTATCTTAGATGTTCCAAAAGAATTCTCGTTTAAAATTTTATTTGGCTTTTCTAGATCACATTTGACAAAATGCTAGAATTCTAAAAAATACTAGTTTTCTCTCTACATAAGATAACTTCACAAAATCATAGCTTTTCAGGAACTGTCAATATGAATAAAAATAATTCATTTCAGATTTACTCATCATTTGTTATGATTTTGGATGGGCAACAAAAATTTTAGATGTTTACATGTTTTAACGTAATTATAAGGACTTGGTTTTAACTTTTCTATAAATCGACCACAGCTCTTAACAGATCTTAGATTTCTTAGATGTCTTAAGTTTATATTTTTTTATTAAAATAAGTGATAGTATTATCATTTATCGTATCGGCTATGTTACGTATGCACGAACTTTATGACCTAGCACAAATGTTGTACAACAAAGTTGCTCAGATATAACGTGATTTGTGCAAAACTGATAAGGAGAGCTTGTAGACATTTATTGTCAATAATAAACAGGTAGCAACAAAAATCGTTAGCAATTTAAAATCTGCTCTTGAAAGGTGCAAGAATAAAATGTGTGAAAATCAGATTTTTATCTGCACTATTTTTGAAATGGCAGTATGGTAAATGTGTGCCCATACTTTCTGGGACACCCTATAATATTAATTTCAAAAGTTATCTTTGAAAAACAAACTGGCAATGATTTTTTAAATAATCTGTAGATTATAAAAGCATTATTCTAGAATACATACATAGATGCCCCTCATAATAGCCAACTTGCGTCCCAACTTACGATTTGAAAGGCACTAAACTGAAGAATTTATTAAATCACAAAGTTTGTGATTTGTGTTTATGTAGCTTTGTTACCATACTAAAGTTGGACTCCAAGTTGTTACACCTCAAATAAGGTTTTATTAGGGAATATTTACATTGTGGTGTAATCTTTAATAAATCTTTGTAAAGCAATAGCTTTAATTGTATATTTCTAGGATTTTTTCCCTGTAAGGGTCTCCACTACCTTGATATAAATTCGTAGGAAATTAGATATAAAATTTAGTGAACACTCCTAATGGATTTTTTTGAAGGAACCCTTCTGCAGTATTCCTTAGAGAAGTATTTAAGGAATCTTATATAATGCTCAGGTTGATCTCGGGCCATGAATTGGTACTCAATAGAAAAAAATGAACTGATTCGTGTTATCGAATCCACATTGCACATAGTGAAAGAATCAGGAGGGTAGAGGTTCGTCATAAAACAAATTCACATAAATGGTAAGGATCTAAATTGCTACTGTAATCAGAATAGTGTTGATGTATTGTAACGCTCAAATCATACACCGAGTTAACAATTGTACAGGATTTTTGTTTTGTAAAAAAAAACAAGGGTAATAACGAGGGACTTTTCAAAACTAAAGAAAAAGTTGGTTTGCATGGCTATCTTGATAGTCCGTTGAACCACAGTTCCACTGATTTTGTGTTTCATAACTCGATATATCCTTTACAAGATCCATTTGATTTCGAGTAATAGAGTGTTAACCGTACATCAAAATCATCATCTTGAAAACTAATTAAAAAATGAGTTTCTATTACTCTACCGATATATTTGAACCAATCGGCATTTTGAAACGACAATTGAAAATGTTAGCGTTATATTGATTTCTTTTTGTTTAGCATAATTACATACACAAAGATTCAGTAACTAAACAACGACCCGTAACATAGACAAAACCTAAATCTTGGTATTCATATGCTGCTATGCTTTATTTTACTGCATGTTCTAGCAACCGTCATATATCTGTTACATAATGACGATCTAGTTAAACTCTAACATCCAGGGTGAGACGAGGTAGAGCCAGGTGGGGGGATACGCAACTTGAAAATACCGTATCAACCACGTCAGGCTTATAAGAGGAATGGATATGTACAGTAATGCAGATACAGTCATCGCTTGCTGTTGCCAAACAGTGAAGTCCCTTTTGAGGCGCTTGTTGAGTTTCACCGACGAGGGTTCGCACTAGGGAGGCTTTCCTATAACTTGAGTCGGTGCGCGCTCATCGGGCGGCATTTCCGTTTCTCGTGATTTTTAGGAAACCGGTGCTGTCAGAGTGCTATTGAAATTTAGCGCTATTTGAATTTGACGTTTGATGCTGACGTTTATAACCGTTGATGAAATTACTAATTAGGATTCGATTACCTATTGTTTAATGCTGCATATAAATATGATATCTATACAGCGTGTTTAATTAGTTTTAGTAGAATTTCTGAAAAGCCTTCTAAGCAAGAAACTAAAATATTGATTATACTCGATATAAGTATGCTTTGGCCAGGGGCCAAGTCTCCAGCATAAGTTTGAAAACTCACACCGTCCATAATACACCGGGGGTTTTGGAGTTTGGGAAGTAGGCAACGCAACATCTTTGACCAGAAGGTTCTTTAAGTTTTGCTTCTACTTTAGATTTTCACTACTCGTATGAATGATGCAAGTTCAAAAGAACATGAACCAGTCATACATATAGCGTACAGTGAAGTGTTTGCCTAAGGAAATTGGAAAGGAGGAATTTTGTGTGGTGTTTTGTAAATAACTCTGTGCAACAAATTTGTTATTAGTTAAATATTTAGTTATTCTGATTTACCCTTCAATTAGCAATAAGAATGTTTACAGAAACGTTATTTTATGTCATTACGCTGTCATGATAAGGGATGTCCTTCATCTCCGATGAATTATTCCTCGTAGCAGTGGCGGGTTAGATATGAAGACAACACGATAAGGATAGAAAAACATATTATTGGTTGTTCCATGCTTTAATGCAGTATTGGCCTACACTGAAGTCATACAAAATTCGCTCTTTGGACTCCCACGATAACAATCCCCATGCAGCTTCTGAGAAACTCCATGGCAATGATCACTGTACGCCATGTGCGGCATTCGGGACATCTGAACGGAACTGATGATAAACAACAAAACATAAATCCGAAAGAGCAAAACCCTTAATGTTTAAATGTAGAAAAATCCAGCTTTATTACAAAATGTTCTTGGTGATGTTCTCACAACGGCCATTCAGGTTCGACGGGATCATTATCATAAAAGATCATTATGATAAAATTAACGTGACGACATGTTAGTAAGAACGATTATTATATTTGCAACTGTTAATTTAGATAGTTAAGCTCAGGGTCGATTTTTGTATAGAACTTTTTAGAGAAGTATATATATAAAGCGTGAACGTGAAGTACCCAAGTAACAATGGAAGCTGAACAGGTGCTAATGGCTGAACACGGTGATAGCTGAACACTTATATGAATAAGAGCTTATTCAATCCTCGTATTCAGCGATCCATTCAAAGCTGACTACCAAGTGGAATTATACTTCATCTATCTTGATTAATCACTTTAGTTCGGCTATTCTGGATAGAATTTTTTGGTGGTAGTTTAACAGTTTATTCAACCATTATGTATACAGATATTGTACCGCCACTTAACCTCCCACACTTTGTTGTTCATAATTGATTGAATTTTGTTCAACACAAAGCATATTTTGGCACCTGCTTTAGACACACAGAGTCCATTCATTAATACATTGATAGAATGGTACCCCTGGAGTTCATCCATATTTCTACTCTTTGTGAGGGGTGTGATCTGAAGGAGCTCCCCGCAAATCATTGGAGTAATAGATGTTTAACTGTATACTTAAGTTATCGATAATATATTGTGACAACAACAATTAATACAACAAATAAGTGCCAAATTGGCTTGACAAATTATCATCTTGATTCACAACTTCACAGATAGCTGACACTTCACAACTGACAGCTAACCTAAGAGGATTTGCGTGGTATCGCTTCTCCAGTCTCAATGCAACCTTAAATCAAAATGGTAATAACTGTTAATCAGACACGACAATGATTTATGCTCATGCTATTAGTAATACTCGTACAAGCCCACGTGGAGCAGATGATAAGGTTAGCGGCCGTAAATCAGTGAATTCAATTCTCAATCACTCATAATTATTTATCTACACATTTTAATCTCACCATATATTTATCTATACAGTGTATTTCAATTCGTTAGCATCATTAAATACCCTCTGGTTAAGGAACATGTATTTTTTTTTCCATTTTTGATTAATTGTTGTTAAAAGTTGTATAAGCGATTGTTAAGCTCTACCTGGTTACTTTGTGTACCAAAAAAAGCATTTTGACATTTGAAGCAGGGTAATATTAGCGCTTATTCAACCATAATTTAGCTCTCCAAACAGCTCTAAGTCAACTTGAGGCTGATTAAAATAGCCTATAGCTTTTAAAACTTATTTAAACTAAGGCTGCTTTGAATAAGTTATAAAAGCGTTTAACCAGCATCAAATTGTTACCTGGGTAATAACCTTCCATCCCATCTTCAAGTGCTCACCACAAGCACAACACTTTCATTCTGGCACTTAGGAACATCCATGTTGTAACTTGTTCACACGTGTAATCTGCCTCGACCGAGTTGGCAGAACGCGCCCATGCCCCTTTCTGAACCGAAGTATCCTTCTTTTGAGCATTTTGTAATATTCCTCGCCTTCTGTTGAGCATTTTGTAACAGTAATAAAATTTTAATTCTAACACTTTAAAGCAATTAAGATTTTATAGACATGCATTTCTGAATAATGTCAATATTTTCAAACAAAAGATAATTTATTGCGATTTATTGGGGAATATTCCGGAAGTAATAAACCATATGACTATAAAAACAACACTTTTCCAGCCTTAGGTGGGTTTACCTCTTAGAGCAAAATTTATCAATTTCATGCCGATTTCGGCAGATAGAGATATGTCACCTAACATAAAGTGTAACTGTGGTAATATTATGTTGAAAGATTATGTCACTTCAACTTAAAGAACTATGGTTCCAACAGTTTCAACTAATTCCACTAAAAATCTGAGCAATGGTAAAAACTTGTTAATCAAAATCAGGCAAAATCACGAATTCTGCTTAATCATAAGAACCTTGATATAACTTGGACAAAAGCTAATGCTAAAACTGATAAATCTGAACAGATAGCCGTAGCGGTAAACGCGCAGCAATTCAGCAAGACCATGCTGAGGGTCATTTGTTCGAATCCCACCATCTTTTCGGGTTGGAAATTTTCTCGACTTCCCAGGGCATAGAGTATCATCGTACCTGCCACACGATATACACATGCAAAAATGGTCATTGGCATAGTAAGCTCTCAGTTCATAACTGTGGAAGTGCTCATAAGAACACTGAAGCTGAGATGCAGGCTCTGTCCCAGTGGGGACGTAACGCCAGAAGAGAGAGAGAGGGGAGAAGAACATAACTGGCATGGGCGAAACCCAGTCTTCAAAAAATCTCACTCCAAGAGCTACTGGGATTCAAAATCACCAGACCAAGATTCGTTTCGCGCGCATTTTTTGTTCAAATCCCGACATGCAATGAATCACGCCACGTGTATGAGAGGATTCAATCCCTGGATTCAATCCTTGATCGATTGTTTGACGGTAAAATTAATCGAGTTAGCATCGATATTTTCTTTAGATTTGATTGAAATTTTCTGACACTTGGAAAGCTTCCAAAAGTGTTGGTAGCATTTTGACCTGCATGAATTTCTCAACTAGAACGGACTATCAGAATTCTTCCTCTAAAATAGACAATGATTGAGATGTAATCAGGAATTTTGAAATGGATTCTCGAGAAAGCATATCTAGATTTAGCAAGAATAGTGCTGTGACGGTCAAATCTTTGATACAATTTATTTCAACATGAGTGGACATGACTGACAGTAGTGCCAACAAACTTGCAGTACACTGCAGTGGTTGGATACAATTTTAAGACATCTCACACGCCGGAAACATTGCCTTCCTAACTGCTTCCCGTTCAGCAGTTTTCGTTTGTCCTAATCCCCTTTGAAATGTCAAATGTTCATGTTCTAGATAAGGAGCATTTTATTGTCATCCGAATGATTGGCTGTGATGACAGGGATTCAATCCCGGGATTGAATCCTAGCACAAATCAAGCACGCTAAGATCGAAAAATAAGGATTCAAAATTATCCCGCTCATTAAGATGGATTCAAAGCATGCTTGTTCAAATCTGGGAGTAGAATGATGCTCTTAGAAGACTGGCGAAACCATGATTCAATCTTTTTTGCATGGCATGGAACATGAGTTTGCCATTTCAAGTTTGCTGAAAGTACCAAAAACTGGGTTCTCAAGGTTACCTAGGTAGAAGTTTCCTCTACGAAAGTACGATTCTTAAACTAGCGCCACTTGGGCTGTACCATTTTGCATGAGTCTGCAAAGATTGATCGTTACTGTTCTTTTATGCTGAAGATTGAACTGAGCTAACGTAATCGTAGCCACTACCCAAACTAGGCAGGATTAAGCTTTTTGCAATCTCAGCACGAAAAAGACCAGCAGCGAAAAAACAGATCGGTTTCTATTGAAAGTCGCCAAAGGCGAAAAAGCACAGAATACACTGTGCAAAACGCATAATGCGAAATCATATAGGTGATTCCAAACATTACATTCATTTCTTATATCTAGGTGTTCTGTGTTATAAGACAACACTATCATCCTAATTTGGTAAAACAAATTTAAGATTTAATTAACATTTTGTTAACAACATATTACATTTCAGTTGCCGTAGCAGTTCAGTTATTTTACAGGTGAGTTGATTTCACCTGCTTATAAGAGAAAAAAAAAACGTTTTTAATATACTTAACCTAACTTAACCTAAACATATAACGCATTAATCGTGGCAATAGAAGATTGTAACGATTTTTGCCTGAAATTATTTATTATTTTATTTGACATTTGTTCCAATGTTTCAACATTGGATATTCTATGTAACTCATTGGTACTATACCAGGGAGGAAGTCTCAGAATCATTTTCAAAATTTTATTTTGAATTCTCTGCAGAGCTTTCTTCCTGGTATTACAACAGCTAGTCCATATTGGTACATCATACAACATGGCTGGCCTGAAAATTTGTTTGAATATCAAAAGCTTGTTCTTAAGACAAAGTTTTGATTTTCTATTAATAAGGGGATAGAGACATTTTACATAATTATTACATTTGGCTTGAATGCCCTCAATGTGATTTTTGAAAGTTAAATTCTTATCTAGCATGAGCCCTAGATACTTAACTTCATCTGACCAATTTATTGGAACCCCTCTCATCGTGACAACATGTCTACTTGAAGGTTTCAAATAAAGAGCTTTTGGTTTATGTGGGAATATTATTAGTTGAGTTTTGGAAGCATTAGGAGAAATCTTCCATTTTTGCAAGTATGAAAAAAAAATATCCAAACTTTTTTGCAATCGACTACAGATGACACGCAGGCTTCGTCCTTTGGCGGAGAGGCCTGTATCATCCGCAAACAAAGATTTTTGACATCCCTGAGGTAACTCAGGTAAGTCAGATGTGAAAATATTGTATAATATTGATCCCAAAATGCTGCCTTGAGGAACACCAGCTCTTACAGGAAGTCTGTCAGATCTAGAGTTCTGATAATTAACCTGAAGTGTACGATTTGACAGATAATATTGAATTATTCTAACAATGTATGTTGGAAAATTAAAGTTTTTTAATTTTACAATCAAACCTTCATGCCAAACACTGTCGAATGCTTTTTCTATGTCTAGAAGAGCAAGACCAGTAGAATAGCCCTCAGATTTGTTGGAACGGATCAAATTTGTTACACGTAAAAGTTGATGAGTGGTCGAATGTCCATGGCGGAATCCGAACTGTTCATTTGCAAAAATTGAATTTTCGTTGATGTGGGCCATCATTCTGTTCAAAATAACCTTTTCAAAAAGTTTACTGATGGAGGAAAGCAAACTGATTGGACGATAGCTAGAAGCTTCTGCAGGATTTTTGTCTGGTTTTAAAATTGGAACAACCTTAGCATTTTTCCATTTGTCAGGAAAATATGCTAATTGAAAACATTTGTTAAATATATCAACTAAAAATGATAAGCTACTTTCTGGAAGTTTCTTGATGAGGATGTAGAAAATTCCATCATCGCCAGGAGCTTTCATGTTTTTGAATTTTTTTAATAATAGTTCTCACTTCTTCCAAATCAGTCTCCCAGGCATTTTCGAAAACGTTCTCTTGATTGAGAATATTTTCGAACTCCTGAGTAATTTCATTTTCAATTGGACTAGTAAGTCCTAAATTAAAATTGTGCGCACTTTCAAACTGCATAGCTAGTTTTTGAGCTTTTTCGCAATTAGTTAGTAATAATTTGTTTTCCTCTTTCAATGCCGGTATTGGCTTCTGAGGTTTTTTCAAGATTTTAGATGATTTCCAAAAGGGCTTAGAGCCAGGGTCCAATTGAGAAATTTTATTTTCAAAATTTTTGTTTCTTAATTGAGCAAAACGTTTCTTGATTTCTTTCTGCAAATCCTGCCATATAATTTTCATAGCAGGATCGCGAGTGCGTTGAAATTGCCTTCTCCTCACGTTTTTAAGACGGATCAAGAGTTTAAGATCATCGTCTATAATCACGGATTCAAATTTTACTTCACATTTTGGAATTGCAATGCTCCGGGCTTCAACAATGGAATTTGTTAAAGTTTCAAGAGCATTGTCAATATCAAGTTTAGTTTCTAAAGAAATGTTAACATCAAGATTAGAGTCAACATACGTTTCATATATATTCCAGTCGGCTCGTAAATAATTGAAAGTGGAGCTGATAGGATTGAGAATCGCTTCTTGGGATATTTGAAATGTAACAGGGACATGATCAGAATCAAAATCAGCATGAGTAATCAGTTGGCTACAAAGATGACTAGAGTCGGTTAAGACCAAATCAATCGTAGATGGATTTCTAGAAGAGGAAAAACATGTGGGGCTATCAGGGTATTGAATTGAGAAATATCCTGAAGAGCACTCATCAAATAAAATTCTGCCGTTGGCATTACTTTGAGAATTATTCCATGACCGATGTTTGGCATTAAAGTCACCAATGACAAACAATTTTGACTTATTGCGAGTCAATTTACGCAAGTCAGTTTGGAGCAAATTAACTTGCTGTCCAGAGCATTGAAAAGGCAAATAGGCAGCTATGAAAGTATATTTACCAAACTGTGTTTCAACAGAAACACCTAAAGTTTCAAAAACTTTAGTTTCAAATGATGAAAACAATTGATGTTTTATACGCCTATGAATGATGATTGCAACTCCCCCACATGCCCCATCAAGTCTATCATTACGATAAACAAAAAAGTTAGGATCTCTTTTGAGTTTAGATCGAGGTTTTAAATACGTTTCAGTAATAACTGCTATATGCACGTTATTAACCGTAAGAAAATTAAACAGCTCGTCCTCTTTACCATTCAGAGAACGAGCATTCCAATTTAAAATATTTAAATTATTATTTGGATCCATTAGAAAAACGTAATCCAATAACGATTTGATTTGTAAATTTTACACCTACTTGGACTGCTTCAGTCATAGTGGTGGCTTTGAACATTGCATCAATCATTAGATTCAATTGTTCAGTTAGAAAATTAAAATCAGAGGCAGACATGTCATGTGATTTCCCATTAGAATTTCCGGTAGACGAAGAAGCGGAATTACCTGTGGCGGTAGGGTTTTTTCCATTTGATTTGAAACAAGTAGAATGGGTACCCATGGATCGAACAGGGGAGGAGTTCAAATTTCCTGCTACGATATCGGCAAAGGATTTACCGTGGGTAGATACATTCGAAATTGAAAGATTCGAACGGCTACCCGACGGATTAAAATTAGTTTGTGAATGAGCATGATTATGATCTTCCTGATGGGTATGATTCATGATCAAGCGATCATTAACTGAAAAATGAGCATTGTTCGATACTCTACCAGGCAAATTGCGGAAACGACCGTTATCGTAACGGATATTATCTTTCATCTGCCTGGCACGAGCCTCAATGACCCTTTTGCGCAAAGGACAATTCCAAAAATTGGATTTATGGTTAGCCCCGCAATCACAGCATATGAATTTGGTGGTATCTTCCTTCACTGGACAGACGTCCTTAGCGTGAGAAGAACCTCCACAAATCATGCATTTAGCATCCATGCGACAATTTTTTGTACCATGACCCCACTTTTGGCACCGACGGCACTGAGTGGGGTTCTGGTAATTTCCTCCAGGTTTCTGGAAATGTTCCCATGTCACACGGACATCGAACAAAAGTTTTGCTTTTTCTAAAGCTTTAATATTATTTAGTTCTTTTTTGTTAAAGTGAACTAAATAAAATTCTTGAGAAAGTCCTTTCCGAACAATGCCAGATTGGGTTCTCTTTTTCATAATGATTACTTGGACTGGGGAAAATCCAAGTATATCATTTATTCCATTTTTGATCTCTTCAGGTGATTTATAGTCACTTGAGAGACCTTTCAAGACAACTTTGAACAAACGTTCAGTTTCGTCGTCATAAGTAAAAAAATTGTGCTTCTTCTCTTCAAGATGTTTGAGAAGAAGCTCACGATCTTTAAGAGTTTCCGGCAAAACGCGACAGTCTCCTTTCTTTGCGATTTGGAAGGAAACCTTGATTCCCCTAATGGAGTTCAAGATCTCCTGCCTAAATCCCGCATATTCGGAACAACTGACCACGACAGGCGGCACTCTTTGCTTCCTCACTTGAATCAAAGAGCCTGGGCTAGAGGTTGCTTCGATTTGGTGTTCGGAAAATTTGTCTAGAGCATCGAACTGATTGCTCATTTCGATACAATTATTCATTTCACCCTTGGAAGAAAGTTCGCATTCCGGGGAAACGTCCTTTCTTCCATTCTTGCCACGTGTAGTGACAGTTTTAAAACCCACTTTTTTGGAAGGAAGTAGTGAATTCAGAGATTCACCCTTCCTTTTGTTTGTTGTTGATACCATGTTTAGTTAATAAACGAAAGAAGACGTGACCTTCGAGAGGTTTTTTCCCAAGACGGTGTCCAAGAAGGATTACCACCGCTAGCTTTCGCCAACGGGTCCAACGAAAAATCGAAGGCACGGGTCCAAACAAGGATCGTAAAGGGATCAATAGTAGAAAAAATAGTACTGAAAAGTACTGTTTTGGTAGCACTGAAAAGTACCGGTTTTAATTTTAGCACTGAAAAGTACTGTTTTTGTAGCACTGAAAAGTACTGTTTTATTGCTTTAGGTAGTTTTTAAGAAAACTTCCAAGAGCAGAGAGAATTCGTGTACACACAGCACGAAGGTACGATGCGCGAATCATATAGGTGATAATTTAAATTAAATAGCAACATATTCATAATCCCATCCTTATTCAGCCTCAGGCTAGAGACTGAAGAAGAGCAGCCGATTATCTCGGAGATACACAAGGTCACCTGCGCCATTGCTCCGGGTAGCACAGGAAGGGCACAATACTGCAGAGGGCGCCCTGGTAGTCCACAGGCTCCGTTAGCGCTTAGGTTTTATTTAGACCCCTCTAACCATTCATTTCTACGCACGGTACGCATTACACCATAAATTAGGGGTCACCTGTGAGGTGGATTTTTGACCACCGGAACAGGCAGTCCGTAGTGTTAATTCTTGGCCAGTTGAAACAACAGCTACCGACACTACGCGGCTATCTAGGCTACTCGGGAAAAGGAGGATAATATTGATAATTAACTCCTGACGTGCCCAAGCAGCCGAATAAACATGAACCAATGAAACTCACCGTCGTTCATTTTTTCCTGCATTCAGTTGTTTGCCATTGTGATTTTTTTTTAAGTTCAAGAAATGATCCTAAGCGGATACGATACGCTTCGTTAACATTTTAAGAATTTCGTCTAAACCCTTGATGAACATAATTTGACAGAAAACCACCGAGCCTCTTTTTACTATTAGATCCCGTCAAAAATCTCTTTAGGAATCGGTCAATTTTTGAATACTTGAATGGTCACGCACTAAATTCGTTAAAAAAAAAGCCTGACTGGGATGAGAAGGGGTTCACCAAGAATCCGACATCCATTGAAGTAGGTGGGATTATATTTCTGGGGAAGCTAAGGGAAAGTATTTAGGTTTTAGGAAGGGAAAATTACGATTTTTACAATTTTCGTAGTATGCATAAATTCCATGGTTACGTTTTCTTTCAAAGCTAGCTATAATATGGTGCACAGCAGTATTTATAAATTTGATTGGCATCAATATGGAAATATTCAAGCGCCAACGAATTTAATGTTCAGGAAATTGATAAGGTTTCTTGAAAGATTTTATATTTTTTCGAAAATTTCTCCACTCTTCTTTCAACCAGATCATTATGGAAAATGTTTTAGGAATTCTAATAGAAAGCCTTTCGGGCTTTCCTTCAAAAATGAAGCAGATATATCAACCAATTATACTGTGATTTTTTTAGGATTATCATTTAGAAACCATATATAAATTCTTCAGGATGTTTCTACAAATATAATGAGCCTAGCTTAATTTCTGGTTGTTTCTACAGTTATTGTATTAACGATTCAAATACAATTTTAAAAATCCGTTTGAGATTTTTTCGTTGGGAAAATTTTCTTGACTTCTCTGGGTCTAGGTAGAGTATTATTGTACCTGCCACACGATATAAAAATGCAAAAATGACAATTTTGGCAAGGAAAACTTAGTTTATAACTGTAGGAGTACTTAAGGGAACACTAAGCTGAGAGAAAGCTCTGTCGCAATGAGATTTAAAACCAAGAAGAAGAAGTAAAGTAGTAGAGCAATAGTTCCATAGCAATAGCAATGATAAATAAAATTAAATGATACCATGTGATCAACGTTAACAGCGTTTAGAAAAAGAGAAAAAAAAATAACAAACGGAAAATGAAGTTTTGCCTATTCAAAGCAAACTTACTGAGTATGATCAATAATAGATAATAGTTTCTAGCTTTTGTTTTAAGTGTTATTAAATTATGTACCTTATATCTACTTAAACACGCTGTTCTACTATATATTTTTATGTATATGTTCCATATTTATACGCAATCTGAAGCAATAGGTAACCATTATCATAAATTAGCAATTTCACCAACGGTTTCAAACGTCAGCCTCAAACGTCAAATTCAAATAGCGCTAATTTTCAATAGCTCTTCGACAGCACCGGTTTCCTAAAAATCACGAGAAACGGAAATGCCGCCCGATGAGCGCGCGCCGACTCTAGTTATAGACAAGCCTCCCTAGTGCGAACTTTCGCCAGTGAAACGCTACAAGCGCCTAAAAAGGGTCTTCACTGTTTGGCAACAGCAAGCGATGACTGTATCTACATTACTGTACATATCCATTCCTCTTATAAGCCTGACGTGGTTGATACGGTATTTTCATGTTGCGTACCATCCTCACTCCCGGCCCCACCTTGTCTCACCACAGATTTCAATATTTAACTAGATCATCATTATGTAACAGTTATATGACAGGGGTAGATGTTTGCCAGAACTTGCAGTAAAAGAAAACATAGCACCATATGAACAACGAGATATAGATTTTATCTATGTTGCGGTTCGTAGCCCAGTTACTAAATCTTCGTATTTAAATTCTTCTACAACAAAAGGGCCAATTGACTCATTAGGGTCTAGTTATTTAGAAGGTAATTTTTAGATGTTCTTCAATAGAGTTCAAGTTTAAGTATATGATACATAGAAACCGTCCCAAAAATATTATGTTTATAAGCAATAAAATCCTTAGTAAAAACAGTATTGGGCAATAGATTTGTATTTTTTCGATTGTCCGTACAAAATGATAAACTATGAGCTAGATCTCAATTACTTGCATGGTTCTGGAGAGAGTGGGTTGTCGTCTGACAAATAAAACTATCACAAACTTCTCAAGGATCTCCAATAAAACGAATGAGATCTCTGTAGAGACTAAAAAACGCTAAAAGCAGAACATTAGTAAGAAATATACATACGATGTCAAATATTTGATTAAGTTCTGTCAGCAGATCAAATATGTGTTTAACACCAAAGACATTGTAATAGCTATAGAAGAACAAAATTTGTTCGTAAATCGTCGAACTATTTAGACAACTAAATGAATTCAAATCATAGTAAACATAAATTTAAAAAGGAAAAGAATTTAGTTGGCTGATGCATTATGGGAAGAAAAATGTTAATGATGGAACAAAAGCGTTATTTCCATTTATGTTTTCAATAATGCTCCTTACTATCCTTACCATAAAAATAGTGTTCTGTGAAATTTACTGCATTCTAGCTGATGATTTAAAGGTGGCAAAAAGTCAACGTAGGTTTATATGAAAATTACTATGGAGAAATTTTGAGAAATGTTCCAAACACGTTAGAACTGTAATGTAAGTAGAAACTTTTTTGCATGAAAATTTGCATTTTGTTAAGTTCTTAAAGTCTCTCATAGACTGCTTTGACGAGAAATCTGAAATAAAAAACATAGGGCTCTAAAACTTTTTTGAAGATTTTCATAGTATGTATTTCTTTATTATTTTGCATTTTGAGCATGAAAATGAAATTTAAGACCAAAATGTTCTTCTACTAAATTGTTTTTAAAAATATAAGCTTTCATACTGTGTCATTGAAAACAAGGGTATTCCATAATATCACACAAATCATGTAATCAACTTTTTTATTTGCAAAAATGTATATACTCTTAGGCAAAGCGGTATAACTTGAAATTTTGATCAACTTTGCCTAAAAAAGTTTTTCTGTAGCTCAAAATTTAACCAATCTAGAGCAATTTTTCCTAATCTACGCAGGGTGGTCCAACAAAAATAAGTTTTTCAACTCTAGTTTTTTAAATATTAGTTTCTCGTCAAAGTCGTCTATGAACGATTTTAAGAACATAACAAAACGCAAATTTTCTTGCGAAAGATTGTTGATATCTATTTTAGTTCAAAAGTTATTAAAGGTTTTGTGATAAAAAATATTTGTTTTTCATGACATTTTATTAGAGTTACAAAAATAACACATCCGTATTTTTTTGATATAATAGACAATTTTAGACAAAAGTCTTTTGAATGCCGTCAAAAGATATTTGTTATGTTTGCCCCAATCAGAGATATTCTCCATCAAAGTAGGCATATTTTTGAAAGAAAAACAACAATAACTCCCAAACGGAATAAGATAGCGAGTTTGTTCAGTCACCAAATCACGCATTTTTAAAGCTTTAAAAGTGTTTAATAGACTACTTTGATGAGAAATTTGAATTGAAAACTCTAGAGCCAGAAAATCAGTTTTGTTCGGAGCTGGGAGGGAGAAACCAATACAAAATTTCTCTACGTCACAGTGAGCCGAGATTTTGCTGTCACGAACCGTCACTGTGAGCCCGGATCCTAAACAATGGACAAACATGAAAAAAGCGCGTAATGAGCCAATGCATACTTTTACATTTCAACAAAAGTAGCAAAAATCGAATAAGAATCAATTCATGAAAATTCAAAAGTAAAGTCACGAGAGCACCGTTTATTCTAATTGAATATAACGTATTGGAATGAGGCTCTTTTTACTGTTTTCAATAAAACTGAAAATTAAACGCATAGAAAACTGTGGCCCTTTTTCAATGTTTGTCCATAAAGATCGAAGGTACACAACAAATGAAAACTAACGATTTTACCCAAGCCTTCCTTGATTGTCGTTGGCAAACTGGAGTTATCTTGCAGTTTGGAAAAAAAATGTTTCAAATTCTATGTGTAGTATCTGTGCCTCCCTCCCAGGTGTGGACCACCCTATGTCATTGTAGGAAAATAGCTCTAAATCGGTCAATTTAGGAGATACAAAAAAAAATTTCAGCAAAGTTGCTTGAAATTAAATGATCTCAAACTTTGCTGAAGCATGTATAATATAATTTCTACAAATAAGAAAGTTAGTTACACAATTTCTATGAAAATGTGGTCCACCCTAATTTTTAATAACACCAAACAAAGTACCTTACTAATACAAACAATTTTGTAGAAGACCGTTTTTGTTCAATGTTTTTGTCTAATCTTTCCGCGTAAAACTGATTCCTGGACCATAGTGCAATGGTAGCAGAATTGGCGCCTGTCCCAGGTCATGACAAACCAGTTTTGCAGAGTCTATGAATGGAGAGTTGCGCGAAGAGGCTTCTTTGAATGGTTGTTCTTATTCGTCTTCGAAAATAATCCCTATCTGTTTTGCTAGTCTGCTCGATAGGTAGACGGTTTGACAGTTCGATAGGTAGATTTGGTTTCACTCTTCGCGCAACTCTTCATTCATAGACTCTGCAGTTTTGGAAACAGCGGCTCCGTGACTATCTACCATCTTTAACTCGTAGAGCTAAATGTTTTACGGAAGTGAAGCCGATCGAGATCAACGGCATCGTAGCAATTGTCGACGAACGTATCCCTTGCAACTGCTGGCCAAAAGGACGAATGATCGCTACTAAGGTAGCACAGGATGGCGTAAGGCGGCATCCATTTATTACGTAACGCTCAAATTGGAAATTTTCGACCCCCTCCCCCCCTCCGTAACGCTTTTTGTATGGATTTTTTTTTAAATTTTGTATGAGTCGTAACGCTCGAGCCTACCCCCTCCCCCCTTCGAGCGTTACGTAATTTGTGGATGCCGCCTAAGAGGAAATGCTATTCAGATGGGTCTTCGGTGCATTAAAGGGGGGAGTGTTGATCGCGCCACGTCTACCTGCAACCTCAATACACCCCTGACTACACCAAGAAACAACGCTTGCCACACCGGTCGATCGATGAATGATCGTCCGTCTAAGGACGGTCACAGTGGAGGTCGTTACGAACAATAATGAATTTCTGAAAGATCTACTCGAAACTGTCGGGACTAATCGAAAATTTCTAGAAATATTTTCGGTGTTGGTGGTAGGATTACTAAACAAAGTTTTCATATTTGTTAATCTAATTAACTTTCAACGCTCCGTCATCGTAATCATCGTCATCATCGAACCTTCAAAAGCAGTTTTTCCGTTCAAAACTAAAAATAATTCGATGTAAATGTGTTCACTGTGTTTCAGTTGGAGAACAGAACACAGTGAACACATCCCAAGAAACAATTTTGGGCGATTAATAAACATGTCTGCTTAACTAGTGCTTTATAACAGCTGTGACTGTTGAACAAAAGTACATGCTGTATAAAGTGATGATCAAATGTTGCATACATTCTAAGAAGCACTTTAGTTCTTCACTTTCATGTTATTTCAAAAGCTAGTTGAACCAAGGTTGAAATAACGTTGATTGATAGTTTAGTTTGGTTGTTTAATAGCTTCTCTATAATACTTGAAGATGATCTGTTTCTATCCATTCAGATACTGTTGTTCCATATGTGACAAAAAGCTGATTGACAAGCTTTTCCAATATTTACCAACACTTGTTTTGTCACTTTTTCTGCAATACTTACATGGCTCAGAACTGCAGTGAAGATAAATATATATTTGCTTTTAAATGCATTCGACTCAATGTATCAACCGCTATTGCTCGTAATCAGAAATCTCTTCAACATACAAGTATTAACTAACTTCCCAAAAAACTGGTGTTTAAGAACAGTTTCTCATAGCTGCTTTATTCAGCTCCCAGTTATTTATTAATTGTCTTAGGGGTCATGCACAAATGATGTCACGCTCTAAGGGGGAGGAGGGGGTCAAACCAAGTGTGACAAGCCTTACAAAATTTTTGGAGGACTCATACAAAAAGTGTGACAAAGGGGGGGGGGGGGGGGGCAGGGGGCCGAAAAAGTTGAATTTTAGCGTGACATAATTTGTGTACCATCCCTTAGGTAAAATGAAAATGAAACTATTATTCAGGCGTTATTCGCCCAGAAATGGAGAATCTATTCAATAACACCCGTTTTATTAACGTAATATGGTACATGTTTATTCAATAAACTTAACTCGGCTATTCAACAGTAGTTACATTACAGCAGATTCTACAATACGCATTCATCATTAATACCACCAATTATCCATCAAACATCCAGAAATGCTTATTCAGCGTTTGTCTAACAGGGTTGTATGACGAATAATTACTAAATTGTTAAAGAAAAGTTGTAGAAGTCATTATTACCTATGATCACCGTCATCCAGAATAATAGCACAGACAAACAGACGTAACACTTAGAACAAATTTCGATGAAAATCATAGTCGTGAGAACATATACGCCCAATGCTAAAATCGGTGTGTTTGGCCGATCGGCCAACAGGTGGCGTAGTGTGTAAACGTCAAACACGAACAAAAACGACGCGAGCGCTGCGGGTGGTGAGTTGGCCACCTATCATTTATTCAAATCGACCGTTAAAAAGGTGATCGACGGACATCGATGAGAGTGTGACGTCTGTTTGTCTGTGATAATAGCCTATGTACAGTTTTAACTCAACCGCATGTTTTATTATTATTATTCGTCTATTATGAAACTGTAATGATTAGTTGCCTTTGAGACTTTTTCACAAACAATGTTCAACAATGGTGTGTATTTACACCGAAGGCAAGCAAAATACTTAGACGATGTTTAAACAACACATTTTTTCAATGAAATGTTCGATTATCGTATTGTATCTTTAAGTACTGCTTTAAACCTGCTGATGTATGTAACCTTGGTTAGAGCAGTGGAGATGCATGCACTTGTAAATCGGAAGGTCCTGGGTTCGAGGCCCGGCATCACAATAATGTTTAATTAATTGAAATTTAATACCAATGTGTCAAATTCTAGCTATGTACCTAGTAATAAAGTTTAAGTGTGTAATAAACTGTACAAATAAATATGAATATTTTTGTTATTTCAAGCATAAAAAAATGTTGAAGAAACATTAAGAAACCTCTTTTGGTGATTTTATACAATCAATTCTATAAATAAATATGATATCCATTTTAGTCGAATAAAGCACCAAAACAGTCTGCGTTCAGCATGTTTTTCCGTTGAGCTAATGCTGAATAAAGCCTACTATTTTCTATACTCGTAATCATAAGTAATCATGGCATCAACAACTTTTCTTCAACAGTTTACAAATAACATGTCATTCAATCTTGTTTAATAAACGCTGAACAAGCATTTCTGTATGTTCTATGGAAACCTGGTGGTTAAGATGTTTAATAAACGTTGTAGTTGTCACTTATAATGTCACTATTGTTGAACAGCCAAGGTAAGATCATTGAATAAACATGTATTATATAACGTTATTAAAATGGTTGTTGTTGAATAGATTCTCCATTTCTGGGCGAATAATGCTTTAATAATAGTTTTATTTTAACTAATTCATTTATTAAGCAAATAATAGTGTAATAAAACAGCTCTGAGCAACTTTTCTTAAAGAAAAATATGTTTCTTGGGATTTTTCTGTAAATTTTCTGATTTTGAACGAAAGAACTGCTTTCGAAAATTCCGAAATCAATGACGGATCCACCCCCCTTAAAGTGATCCATTGTAGTTAAAATTCACAACAAGCACAACAATAAGAGTAGATGGGCCTTCCTTAGCCGTGTGGTTAGAGTCCACGGCTACAAAGCAATGCCATGCTGAAGGTGTGTGGGTTCAATTCCCGTTCGGTCCAGGATCTTTTCGTAATGGAAATTTTCTTGACTCTCCCGGGCATAGAGTATCATCGTATCTGCCACACGATATACAAATACGAAAATGGCAACTATGGAAGGAGAGCTTTAGAAGGAGAGCTATATTTTTTTTTCATCGAGGAACATACAGAGCAACCGTTTTTATCAAGTGAAGGGGTTTACTTGAACAAAGGCTTGACTTTTTTCAGGTTATTTCTCCAAAGGATCAACTGGGACTGGGACATTGTCTGGTTGATCCTTGTAATCGTTACACAACGTCATAGCCAGGGTACTGATCAATCTGAACGTAATCGTGAACGATGAATGCCTAGTTACACTATAGCCGTGAAATAAATCGTTATATTATAATTAACATGTTTTCTGTTTAAAACATATATGATACCTATTAAAGGATTTCTGAATAATTCAAAAAATATATTGGAAGATGCATTCTTTTCTTGACACTTTTAACTCACTTCGGCAGTGGGCTTATGTTTTAACATATCTACTGAACCCATATTTTGCAACAATGTGCTCAGTATACGGAGCATCCTGTTGAGTTTCAGACAATTTGATAGGAATAACATCCTGATGCAAAAGTGAATCTTTGAGAAGCCAACGTAACACGTAATGATGATAAAACTTAAAAGATTACCAGGACTTCACTCAAGTCAACAACCATGTGATCGATCATCGATATATCGTTATATCCGTTGAGTTAACAACCATGTGATCGATATATCGTTATATCCGTTACAACGGCTCCCGAACATGGAAATGATCACCTTCCTCGCCACCCACTTCCGCCCGGAAGAGAGTTTCCTGTTGAACGGGTTTTCAATTAGTCAATCATGTTTTATTGCATTCTGCACCCAAGCGCTAAAGCTAAAAAAGTGCCAAAAGACGCCGCTGGATGGCGCGCGGCATCAGCTTCCTTTCCCATGAACAGCCAAACAACGACTTCCTGTTGCTGTTGCGACTTGCCGCCTCCGACTGAAGAGCAAAGCAGAAAACGTCACCCTTCGGGTCCGACTGTCAGTCAGTTCTCTCAGTCACAGACAAACACTCGTACCGTTCACAGTGCAGTTATACTCTTTCTAGTCTCAGTATTTCGATTCGTGCGAGCATACGAAAGAACCAGCAAGATCTCCTGTCGTTGTTCAACACATACGAAAAGTTTGCTGGAAAAGCTATTATTCGCTGGGTGAGTGAGGGAGAAGTCAACGACGACGCCATTTTATGTTTTTACGTTTACGCGCACCACGAAAGAAGAGGCCCCGAAATCTAGCCGTCAGTGAGTTGAGTTGGTGTTCTGTGCAGTTTCGTGAAACCTCTTCTCTCGCGGGTGGTGAATAAAAAACGCGACTTTTTCGGATCAAGTGCCACCGGGAATGCAATGAAAAGTGCACCAAAGTGAAGATTGTCGCAAGGTATGCTTGATTTCGGTGAAGTTTAGTGGTTTCGGCCGCAGTCGAGGGGGTATTTTTGTGAATCAATTTGGCTGGTCCATTTTTTTTAGTGGTCTCCCTGACGATTGTGAAAAGTGAAGCATGTAGAAGAAGTAGCCTGCTACAACAATGATCACTCACGACGACTCTCGATGTTGGTTTGGTTGGCGGCAGAAAGTGCGCCAGTGTGAGTGCCATCGAATGTCAGTTTTCGGGGGGAATGTGTGTGAGTGTCCTGATGCGAGGACTAGTGGCGAACAACAATGTTTGGCACTGGGTCAGCGTTGTCAGATTTGCAGGATATCGGAAGAATGCTACCCTGAAGAAATGAAAGAGATTCTAGTGATGGTTTTAAAGAATGGCATTTAAATATCAGTTATGTACCACGTTCTAAAACAGAGTGAAGCAATCTGCGGCATTAATAACTGAATGATTTATGTGATGCTAATCAACCAATGATTTATTGTTATTTTTAGTGAATTCATATCGATCAAAAAGTAATTTCATGAAAATATTACTAGTGACTTGAATTTGCTCTTGATAGGATTATAATTTCCCATTTACTGGAATATATCAAGTAAGTACCTTAACTCTCTTTCGTGATATTCACATAAGGAACGATACAATAATAACAAGGTATCGAATCGTTGCAGAAACTATTTATTTAAACACGACAAACAGGTTCAACGGTTAAAAATGTAATTATTCAAAACACAATTATACATACATATTCGCCTAATGTATAAATCACTGTTTTTGGTCAACCCTGATATAGGTGTTCCGATAAAAAATATTTAAAAAAAAATATTTATTATTATACAAATTAAATTAAATATCAAAATTCTTGTAACTATACCATAATTTTTCAACAGTTAACCATAAAACAAAACGTAATTAAGTCAGCTCTCCCTTACTCGATATTTCTTATCTAGTTACCTACTCGATATCGAGTTAAAGAATCATAGTAAACGTTAATTTTGATGGCTACCTCGAATTTCCACTGGTTTTGTGTTCTATATATCGATACTATCTTGATGGTCCCTTTAATAGAGTTTTGAAGGTTGACTGTATTTTCACTTCACTTTCAATTTGTTCTATTATTTTATAATTGATTTATAGTCTATGTCATTTTCACAATTTAAAAGGGGATCGTTAGTGTATCCTTCCAGTAGAAATTAAAAAAATATTCCACACAATTTAGGCCAAAACAATAAATTACAATACTCTTATTGGACAATTCAGAGGCATTTTTCGCGCAAAACATTAAAAATTTTCACTTAATTTATGATAATGCCCTTAATGCCATTGGTAACCAAGTGTGTAGCTCATTGTTACTGAGCAAACTAGAAAAAAAATACACGTTTTTTAGCGATGCTACGAAGCAGAAGAGATCCTCATCGAGCATCGAGCTACACCATCTATGGCATTTAGGGCGAGATCATTAGCTATGGGAGAGATATATTGTTATTTTATTCTGTTTTCATAAAAGTTTATTTTGCCTCTATATACGTTGTGATTAAACTTCTCGTCTGCAGTTACTTAAAATCTGATCGTTGACTTTGTGCACGATTATTTCCTAAATACTTTCAAACCATATGCAGAAGACACCGGGACAAGCTATAGAAACTGCCGACATCTACAAGACTTCAGAAGTACCATAACAATATTTACAAAATGGGAAATTACAGAACGTTGGCATGTAACTCTTATAAAAGTGTTGTTCTTATTTATTTCAATTCAATAAATTTAATTGGTTCTACGGAAAAACAGACGAAATCTTGCACAATTATCAATTTCAAACATAGTACCATGAACATTAACGTCTAATGCTAAAAAAAATATTTTGTAGCTAGGTAGCGGTAGTGCACAAACGTCATACTTGAAAAAAAGAAATACGAGCACCACGAGTGTGCAGTGAGCGCTAGTTGGCTGTACGGTGAAAATAATTCGAATGTTATTGTAATTCGGTCAAAAATTAGAAAATGCAGTTCTCCAAAGTTGGATTTTTATCTAAATCTATGCGAGATACCCTACTTCGAAAGAAGAGCGCATTTAAGCGCATCCGGATGTGAATCGAATGCACCATTTCCAAAGTTAGATATCTAGTCATAGATTAGGAGAAAAATCCAACTTTGGAGAGAAAGCGTTTCTTTTTACCGTGCCGACAATACATTTGTCAATGTTTTCAAAGTGTTTTGTCTGATACTCTCGAGTTAAGAGAGAGAGAGAGAGAGTCTCGACCCTCAAATCGAATGTATATTTAGTACCTCCATATTTTGGCACCACGATAAAATGATGAACTAAAGAAACAAGTTGAGGAGATTGGGATAGTATTTTACAACTTATTTTCATGGAGAAAAAATTCAACTGAGTGGCCACGGTCCTCGGCGATTTGGAGACTTCTAAAGATTATCAGTGCAATGTTTAGTATTGCAGGGTGGATCGAGCAGAATCCTGTGTTTTTCACGGTCTTCTGAGTTTTTTTCCTTGAGCTGTATGAATTTAATTTCCAATCACTTTTTGTGCATAACAGTTGTTTTCGACGATTTCATGTGTTTTTCTATACAATACAGGTTGAGCGCCACTGTGCAAAGTATAAATTCGCCGATCGAGTTAACATTTTGCATAGTTCAATCGCCTTCCTAATATGTGGACGGGGCCTTCCTTAGCCTAGTGGTGAAGTACGCGGCTACAAAGCAAAGCCATGGTGAAAGGTGTCTGGTTTAGATTCCTGATCAGTCCAGGATCTTTACGTACTGGAAATTTCCTTGGCTTCCCTGGGCATAGAATATCGTCGTGCCTGCCACACGACATATGAAAATATTCATTTTGGGAATTAAAGCGCTTAGTTAACAAACGTAAAAATGCTTTTATAACACTCTTGAAGTATGTATGTTACATCAAAAATAAAAATAAAAATCAAAAGCATATTTGTCTTTCTGCCAGTTCTATCCCTACTCAAATTGATTGAAGATGGGGTTGTTTGTCTAATTGCTATCAGTTCTGCTTCCTAAGTAGGAGGTCGTTAATGTAATCTCAAAACCGTTCCTTTCTCATATTTGTTATAAAGAGCTAATTGTTATCCTTCTTAAGGTTTCTACGTCATCATTAATAAGGACATCGATTATCATTAGTTCTATCTATCGTTAGAATTAGAACAAATGGATTGGATTTTCTTTTGAACTGACATCCAATTGAATTAATCGACTTGACCGCTTAGCACGGTGCACAGTGATTCCTCTCCATAAAAAAGCTTGAAAACGGTTTTGAAAAAGATTTCTCATATTCTACTGAAGTTTCTTTGCTCTGATAGACCAGCATTTTAACTCATTTTAGGTGACTTTTTATAAATCAGGAGTCTTTGTCATCAAGTTAAACGGTCCTTGAGCTAGAATGGTTTAAAACTAGAATCCTTTAGTATCGTTATCGATTCAACATAAGTTTCTCCGCTTCGGACTGTGTCAGCTCCCTTTGAGTAACCTCCATAATTTACCTAGTTTCGAAGATCGTTGTAAATTTATAGGGTTAGAGTTGCTAAGTGTTCGTCGCGATGTATCCAGATCTCTGTTTATCTCGGATTTGCTTCAATCAAAAATGAATTGCCCTTCGTTGCTATCACAACTTACCTTCAATATTCTATACCGTCGTCTTCGATCCTGCACATTGTTTTTTCTTTGGAGTGCTCGCACAAATTATGGGCACAACAAGTCGTTTATTAGTTTGTGCCGAATCTTTAATCGTTTTTCGTCTTAATTTGTTTTCCATCTTTCTCGTTACACCATCTGTAAAAAATATAGCCAAATACTCGCAGCCTGAGTTAGTCAAAGTAGTTAACTTTTACTAGATGTAATTATAGATGTAAGCCAAAATTGTGTAATTTGGAAACTATGTAAGTTCTGTTGATACAAAAGACGAGATGGTTTTGCGCCCATTTGAGGAAGACTAATGTTGATCTACTCAAATGGGCAGGGATAAGCCCAATAAGAAAAGATATATTAGTATCATGATTTTTAAATAAATTTGCCTTTTTATTCACACCCAAACAGAAGTATTCAATATACTCATTAATATATGAATGTATTCAGTATTGGGTTAGTCAAACGACAGAAAATCTCTGTTGCGTAAGATGAGGTTACGATTCATCGAAACTTGACAGTAAAAACTTCAAATTAAGACTAGTGTGATATGTACGCGAATGTGTGCTCATATTTAAAAGTAAGTTGAATTTCATGAGATTTTCCCAATGATAAAAAATCAAATCACGTCGGTCATGTTCTTCAAAATGCACTAAAAATTTAACTTTCACTTTATGAAATCTTTGATAATACTATTCAATTATCATATAAAAATACAAACATATTTTGGGAATAAATAGTGAAAGTTAACTTTCCGACTATTTTCTGCCTTTGCATCACTGTGCGGTGGTATCCTACGTTCCATCACTAACAAAACATTTCCACATGCATGGAAGGTGTGAAATGTTAAAATTCTTCGGTTTTAAGTAATGACGACTATATAAAGTAAAAAGATACAATACGCCCCCCTCCCCCTTTAATGAAAAACTTAAATATAAAATGCTTTACTTATTTATGTCAAGGTGTTTTTTGTTTAGTTAATCATGCTGTGAATGCAACTTTCTTTTGCCAGGTAGCTTCTAAAAAGAGTATAAGTTTAATTATTTTGTGAACTGTTCAAATCTCGACGTTTCAAAATAACCCAGGCAATATGTTCCCCCGTAAAAAAAAGTTCTACAGCGTTGTAGAAGTGTTTCCAAAGGCAATACCTCAACCTGCTAAGCTTAAAAGTGTTCATTAGCATTCGTCTCCCGGTGAAAAATTTTGTAATAAGTACAATAATAGAGAATGTATTTCATCGACAATGAGGCTTACTTATCGGATGCAAAATGTTAATCCAAAGGCCAGATTTTCGATATTTTTGGAATTTAATTTTGCAGTTAATACTTTTCGAAAAACATATATGCGCAACATCATTTTTTCGCGGAAATATAAGATATGTAATCTTGTTTACGTGTGAAAGAAGCTTCAATCCCGTAAAACGAAGTGGAACATATAACACCAAGTTGCCCAAATTAATTTCCCATTGACATAACTCTCCCCGATGGCCTTGAGAACGTGACCGACGCTGCTTTTAATTTAGAAATTTGAAGGTTAGTGTGATTGCACATTGAAGATGGAAAAATGCTGCAAAATCAAAGCTCCTCACTCCCATTGTCCATACACAAATTTGAAAATTTGTATGAACCGTAGTCTTCTGCCAGAAACAAGACCCATATTTGACCACGTGGTTTATGGAGCATTCTTGTATGTAGTTGATCTGTTTTATCCATCACTAATGCTGAATTTCATGTTATCATAAGTTAGGCGAAATTTGTGCAGTTTTGTGTCTTTTGCCTGTAAGGGCTGTGTGCTGTTTTAATTTTGTGCATAATTTCGTGTTTACTGACCTTGTTGTTTACAAATTTTGTGAAAATGTTGCATTAGGAAGATCCTAATTCAAATCCCTACAGTGTGGCGTTAACAACACAAATCAAGTTGTTGCTTCTTTTTCTTCTTGACATTACGTCCTTACTGAGATAAAGTTAACTTCTCAGCATAGTGTTCCAACAGCACTTTCACAGTTAACTGAGAGCTTTCTTTGCCAAAGTCGCCATTTTTGACACGGCAGGCACGATGATACTCCATGTCCTGGAAAGTTGAGGAAATTTCCCTTAAGGTGAATGCATCAAATTTTTGAGAGCACAAATCTGGAGAAACAAAAAACTATTCACTCTGAAAATTTGATAGATTAATTACCGCCATCGAGTAATCAATCATCGATCAAGTTTTCAGCTTAATCGATTGTTTGGTTCTCCAGATTTGTGCTCTTGTAGATTTTAAGTTTGGTTAAGGTCCTGGGCCAACCAGAAATCGGAACCAGATACTTTCAGCATGGCTTTGCTTTGTAGTCGTTGACATTCCCACTAAGGAAAATCCCATATCGTTTATAATGTTTATATTTGCAAAATTTGCTTCAAGGCTGCTGGCAGCACTGCCGAGTCAGCATGTGCGAATGGCTGCACGATCGACGACGCGCCGTCCAGCAGCGAGCTGTTGTACACACAGAGAGGCATGACGATGGGTCGGTCTGTCAGACAGAGCAGAAGCAGAGACAGGGGCAACTCACCGCATGCGAGGCTTCAAGGGTTAGTGGGCGGCGGGTGCAAGGGAGGGCAGTGAGGTGGTGGGGTGTTGTGAAGTTTTTAAATACGGTGCTCTGCAGTGGGGCCCTCGAGTCTCCGCCTCGCAAATCCAAGATGGCGGCCGGGGGCAATTAATCTGCATCCAGGTCCCAAAAAGGGTCCAGAACCGTCAGATTCCCGGCATATCCGGCAAAATCACTTGGAAAACAAACCAAAACTGGTGTGCGTTCGGACTCAAGCTGATGCTTTGCTTGGGCCAGGCTATTGGTAGTTGTGTGTTTCAGAACTCGTCTTCTCCTCGACCGCGATTTACTACTTCTGTTTGGCTCTCGCGACTTGCTTTTAAATGTTGCTCACAGCTGATTATATACAAATATCACATATTCCCCGTGTGATTAGCTGGTGCATGCTTCTCAAAGTGCCGTTCGTTAACCGCAGGTGCGTGGGAACTTCCGCAAAAATGGACCTAATCCTTCCCGACTAAAGGTCATCCCCGAAGAAAAATCGAGCTGTCATTCTTACGGCTTTTCATGTTGCCAAAAACAACCCCCACTTCATAAGGGTTTCCCCCACAGCAGTAAATAAGCAATGTTTACATTTATCGGCTTCGAAAACGACCATAAACTGCTTATTATCCTCCAGGATTCACCTCCAGAACTTGTGAAAATGACTGGAAAATCCCCGCAAAGATTCCATTTGCGCCCCGCGTCGTCTCGAATCAGCGCCACAAAGCGAACCCAATTCCGGAGGGCTGAGCGCTAGTTGGTGAAAAATTTTCCTCCGCTCGCTCGGACTGTTTCTGCAGCATTTTGAGGTTAGGTTTCGAGGCACCACTACTACTACCACTTCCCATCGCGCGGCGGCCAATCCACAATGGATGATGGGTATCGTCGATTCGCAGTTACTAGAGGCAGAGGGTCACGGCGGGGAGGAAGGAGCGCCTTGGCGGGTGCGGTGGGTGAACGAAAGCGATGAAAAGGCAGAAAACGAAACGATGAGGTGTTCCAGAAGAAGAGGCAGCAGCTGGCGGTGGTGGAAAAAGGGATGGTGACAGACGAGTCAAGAGGGGAGGGGAAGAACCACATGGGGCAGCGGGGGAGGAATGGTTCGTTGATGAGGTATTACTCGGAGGAACTTACCTTTCAAAGAGACTGTACTGCGCTTCAATGTTCCGTCGTAATTGAACAAGATAACCTACCCCAGTCTCTTGAGGGGAGCTTTTTTCGGGGGGAAGGATATTTTCCTAGGGAATTTGAATCGCACTTAATGTGTTTAATGGTGATGATTGTTTCATCATTTCATCAATCAAGAATTCTCCAAACGGGGCCAGCATGAGCCGATGCGATGCTACGTTTTGTGCGCAAACAATAGATTATGTAACGGTTCGTTCACCTCGTTACTCAGGTTGATTGCAAATTTGAAGTCTGATGCACCAACGAGTAGGAGGTGTATGTTCTTTAGTTAGCATATTGAGTGAATTTTACAATGTTCCATCAATTAATTGAATGCTGCATACTACTGTGAGATTTGCTCAATGATTGCTTACTTCTCTGATGCGTTTTCAAAGTACGTCAGGATATAATAAGTTGGATATTGGGCATTGTGTTCTATGATCACTTTCTCAGTTGTTATTCACTGAGAATTTTCCAATTATCCACTCTTTTACTATCGTAGATACTTATGTCCAGAAAAGCCAAATACTTGCTGGATCGGTAGTCGATTTTTATCCAACCTTTCATCTTCTTCTCCTAGACATAATGTATTCACAGGGACAGACCCAGCTCCTCAGCTTAGTGTTCTAAGTTCAGTTCTACCGTTGTTAACTGATAGCTTCGTTTGCCGAAGAAACCTGAACCGTCCGAGAATCGAACTTAAACAGCTTCATAATAGCTTTGCTCTGTAACCATGGACGATACCACTAGGCTAAGAAAGACCCGCAAACCATTCTTTAATGGTTTCAAACCCAACCCGATTCAGGATCTCCCGAACTACAATTTTCTTGACGTTGGCTTGTTTATATAACGCCTCCAATGGATCACAGCCTGTTTCCAAAGATGTATAATAAGCTTCTCTGCTTAGTGTTAGAAATGTATTTCCACAGCTCATAACACTGAGAGTTCTCCTTACCAAAATTGTCATAATCGCATTTGTTTATTATGTGATGATATTATATAATACAGTCAACCCTCCATGAGTCGATATTGAAGGGTTCATCGACTCATGGAACTATCGAGTCACGGAACAGCAATGCAATGGAAAGCTGTTTGAAGGGACCATCATAGTAACCATGAAATTTGATATTCAGTATGGTTTCATGAGTCGATATCGAGTAATGGAACATCGACTCATGGAGGTTTAACTGTAATACTATCTTTATACCCTGAGAAGAAAAGCAAATTTCGATTGCGAAAAGTCCTGCAACGACCGGGAGTCGAACCAAGACACTTCAGCAATTCTTTGTAAGATGGGTAATACCACTAGGCTAAGGGTGGCTCCCCATACAAAACAAAAAGTTCAAGCCTTACGTGACCTTCTTGTTTGAACAATGATAAAATAATATTTTTTCTCGATCAACCAATAAGTTTGATTAAGGTCACTCTGCACTCAATTTCAATACCAATAAAGTTTTGGTAATTTTTCCTGTAATGTGAATTATTTCTTATTTTCGATTTGAAAATCTCTACAGTCACAATACCCCCCAGCGATTCAAGCGCTCTACCTGTCATGTTCGATTTGGCTCCGATAGTTCTATCCGCCAGACTGTGAATAAAGTGACTGTAGTATAACATGGTACGGGTTCTATGTGGCAGTATTCCAGAATTGGGTCCTAAAGCCCTGTCCCAATTTTAGTGCCAAACGCTTAAGTTTAGGCCTTAAACACTTGTTTATTCAATTTTTTAATGTTTACCGTTTGTTTAAGTCCACAAAACATTTTTTTTTGTTTTTTATTAGATTTTGTCACACCCCTTGGCTTAAACTCAAATTTTGGGTGTGTTTTGTTTTCCGTGTCCCTTCCAAAATGTCAGATAGGAACAATCCCAGTGAAAAAACTATGACCCCTGTGGTGTTTTTGTCGACTGAGCGAACGTCAAACATGATCTTAAGTGTCAAGGTTCATTTATGGACCCAATTTTTAAATTAAAGTTTAAACATGATTTAGCCGTTATTTGAGCGGGAAAAATTGCTAAAGTAGTTACAGTAACATGCTCTTTCGTGTTATTGAACAAAAACAAGATTTCATTCAACATTTTAGGACCCTATTGGATATTCATATGTAATATACAACAGTTTAATAGTATATGGGTCTTGAGAATTGTGTTGAACCTCCTAATTAAGCAAAGCATACTGTATGCTTGGTTTACTATGTAAGTATAATGTTTTACAAAAGATGGTTTTAAGTCTAGAATCCGTCACAATTATACATTTCTACACTAATTGATATCTTAAAAAAAAAAACTTCAATTAGAGTTGTAACATGTTTTCGACTAAATACTATATTAGTCATACCTCGATATAACGTAACCTCTTTATAATGTAACTCGATATAACATAACTTTTTGGCTCCCATTTATTTTTCCATTTTTGATTAAAAACATGATTTATACCCTACTCCTATTCTGAGATTTTCCTTAGAAATGGTGCCAGAGATTCCACCACATTTTTCTTTTTTTCATAGCGATTTCAGAGACTCCTCCTAAAGTTTCTAGAAACATTTGATCAGTATAAACTTAACGAATTCCCGTCTCAAGAATTCCTTGACGAATTTCGTCAGAAAGTTCTCAATGAATTCCAACAAGAAATGGTTGAAATATTCCTCCAAGAATTTTTCCAGAATATGTTCAAGGAATTACGGATTCTTTGAATTTTAAATTCAACGATTTTGAATTTCTCCAATAGTGTTTTTTATAAATATATCTTTGAATTCTACTGTGCCCTTGATTAAAAATTTCATATAAAGTTGATTCAAACCATTCCGCCTACGATGCCTTCATTTATTCCAAAGTCAAGAGATTCATAAATTACTCCAGCAATCTTTCAAGAATTTCGTCCAGCAGCCCTTTTAAAGAACAATCCAATTATTATTGTTGGAATGCTCTACAAATTATTCCAAAAAATCGTACAGGTTTTTCGTTCAAAAACCTGAACAATTTTCTTGGAATTTCTTCAGCAACTTCATTATGAATTTCTGCAGAACTTTCTCCAAATATTTGTACAAGAACCATTGTATGTACTACTACTTATGTTTCTTCAAGGATTCTATGTGGAACGAAATTCTTTCTTGATTCCATCAGGACATTCAATAATTCGTATTTACATTGGGTTCTTCAAGTCATTCTTGAAGTTATCGTGCAGAGATTTTTCTATGGATTTTTCGTCCATAAACTGAGCAAATTCCTTAGATCCCCCAGAGAATTCTCCTAGAATACTTCCTAAAATCCCACCACGTATTCGTTCAGAAACTTTTCTATTGAAAATCCCTTAAGATCAGTTCTTGTTTTTAATGGAGTTTTCTACTGATTTCTTCATGAGGTCTTGAAAAAATAAATAAAGAGTTCTTGTGACATTAATTCTAAAATTCTATCAGAAAATTACTAAAGGATTTGTTTTAAGGGATCTATCACGAGCTCCTCATAAGAAAATTCTTGAAGTTTCGTAATTGCCAGCTAAAAATGTCCATGCTCAACATTAACTTTTTTAAAGGTTTCTAAATATCTAAAACATCTCATTATTAATTTATTTGAGAGTTTTTCCGAGTATTCAAGGATTCCTTCAAAGATTTTTCCTTAATACATTTCTTCAAGGATTACTGCAGCAGAGACGTAAAAAAAATAAAAGGAAAAGAAAAATGTAAAAAAAAATAAACACGGAAAAATATCGGAAAAAATATGTAAGACAGACTAAAAATGCTTGCTAGGTCAATAATATCAATTCAAGACCTATTTTCAAAATCGAACAATACATGTTGAACGACATTAAGAAAAAAAATTGCTTCGATATAACGTAACGAAAATAAAAATCGAGTTACGTGATATCGAGGTAATTCTGTATTTAAGTATGAATGTCGTTCACATACTGAACCAAAATAAGTGGGCCTAAATAAGAACCGGGGTACTTCGGAGGTTACAGAAATGGGTGTTGAGGGAGCATTACTTGTATCAGATTTATGTTCTTCTGAGTTCAAAATTTATGTCCTATTCAGTTGAATTTACGGGAGTTAAAATTGTTCAATAAGCTGAGTACTAGGGCGGTTCAAAATTTAAAAATGTTTGAGAATCAAATCTCCCATATGTTCCTTGCCATCCTTACTATAAAAATAGCGTTCTGTAAAATTTCACAGATGTTGTCTTTGGGCCACCTTTAAATCACCATCTAGAAAGCTGAAAATTTCACAGAGCACTATTTATATGGTAAGGAGCATATGGGAGAATGGATTTTCAAACATTTTTAAAATTTGAATCGCCCTACTTAGTACATATGTTTCCATGATTCCAGCGAACACAGTCCCGGATTCAAGCCACCTGTTCCGCATTACCAAGCGTCCCGGAAAATGTTCCGGATTTGATCAGTTGATCAACAAAAAAATTAGTTTATCATTTTACCTTGTTGAGTTTTATCGCGATTCCACAATACTTCCGCAAATTTAAGATGTTATTTATCACCTTAGTTCACAATCAATGACACTATTTTTTAATGAACATTGAAACAGTTATTTTAGGATTTTAGAGTTAAGCTATGGCGTATCTTGAGTTTCCAATGGAGGTTTATACTAAAAATTTTGAAAATCTTTATAATTTCAACCAACAAAAAATTAAGTTTTTATTTTTGAAATTAGCATTTAGATATAAAAGATTCTTGTGTACATATAAGAGAGCCAAAAATATTTTAAAGGTTTTAATTTGTTTCAAAAAGAAATATCGAAATCTTATAATAAAAATTTATTGAATTATTTATTAACGGTTCAATTTTCCAAAATCATGTTTGTGCCATATATTAATGAATTCAAAAACAAAGCATACGAATTAATTATACAAGACTTTTGTTGCAAATTATTTTTATTATTTTTTCATGAAAAAATAAATTTTATAATAAGACCGTTCTTAGTCATGTGGTAACGTCGGTTGCTATAAAGTAAAGGAATCTTGGTTCGATTCTTGGTACGGACTGCATTTTGTTCTGGTAGCGGTATTAAATGCATTCAAGATTTGTAAAATTGCCAAAAACATCTCTTCGTTAAAACCTTTTACATTATTCGTAGATAATTAGTGCTAACAGACAAAACGAAGTGCCACGTTTTTTTTTTTCAAATTTATGGAGGGATTATTAGAGTAAGTTCAATTCGTGATTTTCCAAAAACGAAGTGGTTATACTGAATTGAAAAAAAAAATCTTTTAACATTTTTTGCAATGATCCATTAAATTCTTACTTATATTATTGATAGATGATGTCTTGGCGTTTTTGCGATGATCATTCAGATGTTTAGTGTCACTGGAAACATTTTAAATTATATTGTCCCGGATTGGAGTAAAATATATCTGGTCACTTTAGATTCGGAGAAAAAAAAATCCTTATAATTTGGACTCCCTTGCATTTTATTTCGCCATGATAATCCTGAATTCGCCATCTCCCATATTGAGAGAAATGCTTGCACTGTCTCCGTCCGATGATAGTGAATGAAGCATCTCTGTTAAAAAATCGTGTGACATCGTCTATTGGCTATACCGCTTTGCATCACTGCTGTTAGCCCTAATAATTAATATTTTAAGGGTCTTTTGACTGTTTCGATAATTAACAGAAAATCGTTAAATTCCAACTAATTTGAAATCCTTTTTGTATGTTCTTGTGTTAGATCTTAATATATCTTGTATTTTACATAAGCACTTTTATTACTTACCACTTATAACTTAATAAAACAGTGTTTATTGAGTCAGCCTTGATATCAATAATATAGTGCTGTTCTGGTATTTGCCAGGATTTGGATTCGCCCGACCTAGATTCGAATCTTCATCTTTGGAGTGCATGTCTTATTTTACCGCAACATGAAATCAAAAGTGTTTGACAAATATTTTGTTGGGATTGCTGGAACAATTGCTGAACTTTCAGCTAACAAAGCGAACATTGTCGAAATCTCTACAAAACAGCCATGGGCTGAAAGTCTCATTAATTAAGACAATAAAAAAATATTTCTTCTGGAATAAAATTCTAAAATTTAGGGTTTTTTGCAGACCCTTTACTAGTCCGGGATTCGATCCAACTTTAGCATGATCTTGCTGGATAGCTGTGCGTTTATCGATATGGATGTCTGCGTCCCAAACTAAAGTAACTACAACACTTGACTTGTATCTGGCTCTCATAAAAGCAAAATTTTATTCAAAAATACACAAGGATGTCCAACATTTAAAAAAAAATCAATAAATATTTATTTCACGATCGATACCAAATGTTTCCTTTATAGTAAAACGCAATCAATTCATTACTAGGTATGTTTTACTCGAAATTCGAAATAGAAAGGTTCTCAATTGGATCGTTATTAGTCGACTTGTTTATCATGTTTTTTTGCAGATAAGGATTAGGGTGGTTCAAAGTTCAAAAAAGTTTGAAAATTAAATCTCCCATATCTTCTGTATCATCCTCACGATAAAAATAGTGTTCTTTGAAATTTAAGGCTTTTTCGGTGGTGATTTCAATGTGGCCCAAAGATGATGTATATGGAAATAACTATGGAGAAATTTTGAAAGCTGTTCCAGAAACATTACTTCTTTAATGTAAGTAAAAACTTACCATCTCAAAGTGAAAACTCATTATTTAAAGGAAGTTACAAGAAAGCATAAAGGCTTGTAAACTTCTGCAAAAATCAAAAAGCATTGTTTTTTCGGCATCTTGCTATATTAAAGTATTTAAAAAAATAGTTCTCACTACTAGCCGCTAATTTGTACTTACATTACATTTGCGGAATTTGGGGCAAGTGTGCCATCCCTGATTTTTATAAAAACTACAAGATATATTTTCTCTTTGAGCTTTACAATATGTTCCCTTTTAAATCATAATACAATGATCAACATATGACAAAAATTGCTGTATTTTTCACGTATTTACGACGACTTCTATACTTTTTGGGGCAAGTATGCCATCTTTTTGGTAAACAAAAATGGTTGGAGTGAAATTTATAAAAATGTAAACATCATCAACAAAATCATAATAATAAACTAAAATGAGGCACTAGTAGTGGTTTCTAAAGTGTAGAAGGGGAATAGCAAACATGTTTGCTCCCAACATGTTTTTTTCTCCAAATATTCGATAATAACATGATTCTAGGCGTTTTAAGAACTGTTTTACTTATCTTCATAAATATTTTACCGCTATTTAACGCTGATCTAGAGTAATATTATACTGATCCGCCGTAATAAATGGGTTATTCATATCGTATCGTATTGAATGGAGACAAAAATAACCATTTTAGTTATTCGAATTGACTAGTAGAGAGTTCCGTATGTGATGAACCTTGTTATAAAGCATCCCCTTATGACGGAAAACTTAAAAATATTTTTCAAATTATTAATTAGGTACTGCTTAGAAATATTAACAGGAAATAAAGAAAATTTCATTACCAGTAGAATTACATGAATGTTCATTCGGTGGCCGTCTTTCCCCATATGGGTGGCACATTTACCCCATAGTGTTGAAATTTAGATTATTTTGGATGATATTTGAAAAAGTTCAAAACTAATACTTTTTGAAAATGTTTTCTTTTCAAATGGCACATTGCTTATGACAAGATGCGAAACTAACATCATGAGGCTAAAATTGTGGGTTTTCTTAAGCTTTAGACAAAGTTAGAGAACAATTTGTTTAAGGTGGCACACTTGCCCCAAATCCCGCTACTAACGTGTTTGGAACATTTGTTTAAATTTCTCCATAGTAATTTCCATATAAGCCTACATTTTCTTTGGGCCACCTTTAAATCATCGCTGAAATTGATAAAAACTACACAGTACACTATTTTTATCATTGGGAGAATAGGGAGATATGGGAAATTAGATTTTTAAACTTTTTTTTTTTAATCTTGAATCGCTCTAATGAGGATATATGATTTGTTTTTGTTCAAACAATTTTAAAACCGTAAGATATTGTTAAAGTGGAATGGAACACTTTTACAGTACCGCTAACGAATGTTCTCGATCCAGCGAGCGTCTTTAGACTGTCATGATGATTCCCGATTTCGGCCATGCATTTCCTGTACTATCATGTTTAATATTTGAAACGATTGGTCCAGACTATCACCATTCATAATGATGATGATGATTTGAATTGACGTTGCTACTGACGATGAGGTTGTTGCGCGTGGGTGGACTTGTGTGGGTGTTAATGCCCTACTCTTTAACAGATGTATCACAATCTGATTTATCAAGTGGACTTTGGGTGGTGGTTTTTTCACCTACAAAATCATTGAATAATGCATCCCAATAATGGCGCGTGAAAGGCTGTTTATGGGCATCATTGACCACACCCGGACAACAGCAGTCAACTACCTCGGGGGATGAGATTATTTAAATGTGGCAACGTGGCACTTTCCAGGGGACCCCAGGTTGCATGGTAATGCAGTAGGGGATTGTGGTAATGTCATTTGAGGTATGTTGGAACAAGGGGAAAAGCATGGAAATTAGTATATCTGTTAATTGGGTCGATAAATTTATGATGAAATGCAGATTGAAGCGCCATGGTAGAATGAATTAAATGTAAGAAGTGAATATTTTTGTTATGCCTGTCAAAAATTTTGAATTTCCCCTAAAGCAATATCACGAAAATTACAAAAGCTTTTTTCAAAGTTTTTGAACAAATTTGTTTGAGGTTTTTTTCAATAATTCTTACCACAATTGCTTCAAGACTTTGGTACGCTGATTTTCCAGTAATTCTACAAGCCATTTTGTCATGAATTTATTTAAAAAATCAAGACGGATTTTCACGGGAATCGCTTCATAAATTCTATGATTATTCCGTAAAATTAACTAGAATATCCTCATAAATTGGGGCCCAGATAGCCGTAGCGGTAAACGCACAGCTATTCAGCATGACCATGCTGAGGGTCGTGGGTTCGAATCCCGCTGGTCGAGGATCTTTTCGTAAAGGAAATTTTCTCGATTTCCAGGGCATAGAGTATCTTCGTACCTGCCACACGATATATATATGCAAAAATGGTCAATCGGCGAAGAAAGCTCTCAGTTAATAACTGTGGAAGTGCTCATAAGAACATCTGAGAAGCAGGCTTTGTCCCAGTTGGGACGTAACGCCAGAAAGAAGAAGTAGAAGATCCTCATAAATTCTAAAGTCTTATGATAGGAACTCTTTGAGACGTTTTCAAAAAATGTCTTGATTCCGAAGTAGAACCTTCCAAGTATCTGTCTACAGTTCCACAACATTATGTGTCGATAATAATTAGCGGACTTTGGGGCAAGTGTGCCACCCCTGCTTTTTATAAAAACTACAATATATATATTTTTTCTTTGAGCTTAACAATATGTTCCTTCATAGTTCACAATATGATAATCAAAATATGATGAACATTGCTCTATTTTACACGTATTTACATCGATTTTTGCAAAGACAACCAAAATTTGAGTGGATCTTTATAAGATTTCGTTGTTTCCAAATAGCATGGTACACCCGATTCTGTTTTTGCACGGATTTTTTTTACACGGCCGTGCAAAAAAAGTTTCCATACATATTTTTCCGCCAAAACCTTATTTTTGCATGAAACGTCGAGAAATGGTGTTACTTTTTTTGCACGGTTTTTGAAATTTTGAACTGAAAACTTTTTTTGCACGGTACGCATCCCCCGTGCAAAAACAGAATCGGGTGTAAAAGGTAAATTATTAACAGATTTTTCTAACGTACTGTACATCGTGAAACTATTCAAATGTGTAAGTTATTGTGGCATTTGAACGAAAAAAGTATTTAGTTTTACATACAAAATCCAGTTTGGTTGAAATGTATAGTTATTGGGGCAAGTGTGCCACCTATTTGATAAACAAAAATTGTTGAAGTGAAATTTATAAAAATGTAAACATCATCAACAAAATCATAATAATAAACTAAAATGAGGCACCGGTAGTGGTTTCTGAAGTATAGTAGGGAAATAACTAACATGTTTGCCCCCCAAAGTGATTTTATCTCAAAATATTCAATAATAACATGTTTTTCGGCTTATTAAGTACCGTTTTACATATCGACATCAATATTTTACCGTTTTTTAGTGCGGATCTAGTGTAATATTATACATATTTGCCGTAATATAAGGGTACTACTTATATTGTATTGAATGGAGACAAAAATAACCATTTTAGTTATTCGAGTGAGTAATAGAGAGTTACGCATGTTTTGAACCTTGTTATAAAGCACCACCTTATTACGGTAAACTTAAAATTATTTTTTAAATTATCGATTAGCGTCTGCTTTTTAAGTAATATTAATATGAAATAAAGAAAATTTCATTACAAGTAGAATTACATGCGAGGTTCATTCGGTGGCCGTCTTGCCCCATATGGGTGGCACACTTGCCCCATAGTGTCGAAAAATAGGTTATTTTGGATGATATTTGAGAAGCTCCAAAACTAATACATTTTGAAATTATTTTCATTTCAAATGGCACAGTGGTTATGAAAAGATGTGAAACTATCATCATGAGGCTAAATTGGTGGTTTTTATAAGCCTTGGGCAAAGTTAGAAAACAATTTGCTTAAGGTGGCACACTTGCCCCAAATTCCGCTATAAACTGTTGTCATCTTTCTAAATAGCACTCCAAGCAGCCGACGAAAAAATAAACACAAAACAGTCAAGTTTTAGGAACATACTGCTCCTTCAACTTCTGGTGGTTTGAATTGATTACTAATTTTTGATGCTTCATTGTATTGTGTTTGGCCATATAGAAGAAACAGCGAATTTTATGCAGAGGCGGCAAGTATGTTAAAGAAACCTAATAAATCGATATTAAATTGTAGTTTTCTGATATATAGCGCACAACCGGTGAAACGATTCCATGTTTTAGGCGAGTAGTGTATACTGATACTCAAATCAATTACTGCTTATAGTATTTTTAAAGTTTCCTTTTTGAAATTGGTAGCTCTGCTGCCGATAAGTTTCTCCAAACAGAGCTTGTTCGACTTTCTAGTAAACTTTGCAAAAATGTCTTCCCCTTTGCTTTTACCCCTGTCCATGCCAACACCTACTGGTACTTTTTCACAAAACCATCGAGCACGCTGGTGTTCTCTAGCATGGCCGTTGTTGCTGCTGCTGCTGTTGTTGCTGCTATTGGTATTTCTGGGAAGTAGGGTACTGTTGGTGAACAGTTTTCCCAGCGATCGTGCAGAAGTCAGTGTAAGTGTAGTGTGCTTCAGCCATCTACCAACACAAGCTCCCGAGCGGACACATTCAGCAGCTGCACACATTGACAAACCAATCCAACTAACAGCAATCCGTGCACGCCCCTTCCCCGCTACTCGTTGCCCCTGAATCACAGTAGTGTGGCTGGGCAATCCTCTTGGCTGTTTTAAGTCATACTTGAAAGAAGGGAAGCATGTTTCTGTTCCCGCCAGTTGTCTCTCACCCTTGACCGCGTGGTTTGCGTCCTTGAAGCTGGATGGGGATGCTTTTCAGCAGTTGCGACAATTAAGCTGCTTTGGCCATTATTCTGGAGAGAAGCAATTGTTTTCACAATTTGAGCGAAATGAGCTTTATTGTCCAGATTAATTGATCACGCTACTATTGACACGGATGTGATACTAAAAACAGCGGGGAAATTTTCGCTTTCATGATTTATTGTGCGAATATGGTTATCTGTGCTATTTTCTCTCTGATTATGCTTACCATTCATTCGGTTTTCCGGGTAAATCGCTTTTCATAATCAGTGCTTCTGGCATGCCGTCTAGGGTTACCAGAACAAATGATATCAAATAGAAAAACAATCCATCGATTGAATTTATCGATGAAAAAATATTTATTAGAGGTGCATCTTAATATTAATGATAATCACGATGTGAAAACTATAAAATTACTGATCCCATGCAATAATGATGCATTTTTATTTATTTTAACATGTTGTTCATAATATGAAAATAAATCAAATGGTTTGCTACAAAAGTAATATTGTAATGGATCGTAAAAAAATACATCATGCGATTAAACTGATCGGAAATATAATATAAAATTGAAATTTTATCCGCTGAACTTCAAACCGATTTTACTGAGAATGTATTAGTGTTCTCATTCGCCCTAATTCTGACTCTGTGTTGATTTGTACAACGCTTCTAACATCCCATGGCTGTGTGACTATTGTCGACAGCCTCATTCTCTTCGGCAGCTATTCCATAAGAACTGCAGGCAAATTTCTTCGGCAGCTCAAAATCAGTCGCGTATTGTGGTGTGCTCATTTGCATTGATAAATGATGGATGAGTAAATTCCAAATTTGTTTGTAAAAAAGATGTTTTTTGTCTATGTTTCAACTTTGTAAGGAAAGAGCAAAAATTAACAGGTAGTGCATTTCTCAGAGGTAAGCAGGTCTCTGTTTAGAGTCTTTGTGACTATTTCAACGCACGTCTCTAAAATGTCTATGTTTAATGTAAGGTCTCTAAAATCTCTCTGTTAATCAAAATGGTCTCCAAAGTCACGTTTTTGCCTTAATCTGCTTGTTGTGTATCCTGATGTAGAGACTCCAGAGAAAATTTTACGGCTATTCCACATGTTCTTAATGATATTTTTCTCAGATCTCGAAAAATGCTTCAGGGATTTAGTGATTTCTACAAAGATTCCTTCTGGAATACTTTCAGGTACTCCTGTGCTGCCAGTGATTTCTCAAGGGATGCCTTAAAGAATTTATCCCGAATTTGGGTCAAAATACAACGCTACTACCTCCAGTAATTTTCACAGAGTTTACTCTGAAGAAATTCTAGCGATTATTCCAGGATTTCCTTCAGATGTGTTTTCACTGATTCTTTCAGCGATTTTTCCAGTTGTTATCTATTGTGTGTATCCAGAAATGTAGCTCGGCATTTCTCCAGAATTTCATCAACATATTATTACTGCGGTTCAAACATATCTCGAATAACATTTCCAAATTTCCATGGAATTTCACAACTTCATTAAAGATTCAAAACCAGTTTATAGCACAACTCCATGGTTATGAATAGTTATTTTTCCGATCATTCACACATAAATTTCTTCAGAGAGTCTATCCGAATTTCTTCAAAAAGTCATGGACCTAAATCAGAGATTCGATTTTTTTTTATATCTTAGTAATTTATTAAGAAAATCTTAGAAAGATTGCCATCAAGAATCCAGGAGTTCTTTCAGTGATCATTGTAAGAATTCATCAAGGCATACTTAGAAATTTACGCAAGTCCCATCAGAGATTACTCTAGGATATTCTTTAGAAATTCAACGCGGATTTTTTTTATTTTCTACAAAAAATCTCAAGAAATTCCAGACATCCCTTGATGAATGATTGGAACAATTCCTTGGGAAATTTTTATAAAACAAAATGGCCCTGATTTCCCCAAGATATCATCTATGAAAATATACAAACGACTTCCAGATAAATTTTTTGGGTACCTCGCTATCCATAAATTTGAATCTCATTTTAAGGGAAAGGCTAAGTTCGATTAGAGTATTTTCTTTATATCTGATGTTGATGATTAAAGGCTTTTTCAAATCATTTGATAAGCATTCTTGGTTTTCGTGGAAATCAAAACAAAATAACCAAACTTTTTTTTTCTTAAGTTGTTTACACATTTAAAACAAACATGTTTTTATGATTGAAGTTAAAAATACTTCCAAATTTATCGTTAGATATTTTGTTCAAATGTTTTGGATCCGAACTCTAGCTTTGAAAATAAATTTTTAATAATAAAAATTCATCAATCATGTATGTATTTTGGAGAATTTCTTGAACCTCGAATTATTTTTTTTAAAACCTGGAAATATCTGGGAATTTCATTTCTTTAAATAAGTAGACACTCTGACGTTTGATCTTTGACATGAATCAAAACACATTCACCGATAAAATAACGCGACTGAACAAAGTGACGTCGAGTCAACTTCCAAGACCAACAAGTAGCCTCATGCAGCGAAGAACATTATGCTATTATTTTCTTCCTCTTTGAGCTGTGGGTAATAGCTGAATGGTTAACATTTGTGTGTGCAAATCTAACGGTCAAGGGTTGGATGCGGGTGTCGACTTTTTTATTCTTCGTCGCCTGTCAGATGTTATTTTGATATCGATTTGTTGATTAACTTGCTATGTTATAAGAATATATTCAACTCTTCATATTTATTCAAGATGTTATTTATAATCTTTAAGCTCTCATCTCCATGAATCTAATGATACTACCCATTATTTCGAATGACATGACTTCGAATGCCATTTCCTCGAATGCTGTTACCTCGAATGCACAATCACTCTGCTTGACATTATCCCGGGCTAATGCAAAAATCTATTCGGGGTCATGTTATTCAAGTTAATGACATTCGCAGTGATGGGGTAGAATCTCTGGATAAATTAAATATATTTTGTATCGCGATTGTTGCAACAAAGGTTACTTGTATATATACATATATGGTGAACGATATGTTCATAAAACGATTGCTCGAAATATTAGAATGGATTAACCTAATCATGTTTTACTTGTTCTTAGAGTGAGCAAGCATGCTGATTCTTAGCAGCATCAACTCTCATAGTCAAGCACTGGTTATTAATCAGCTTAATGTTTTCGTCACTCCCTCATGATCCACAACATTAAGTAAAGGATTAAGACCATTCTTCAGATCTGTCCCAATCTGCTCAGTGTGTAATCCAATCCCATCCCCGATATGGTCACCCTACTGCCGTTACCACCGGGCTTAAATGCTCGTGCTTTTCCTCGTCCATTGCTTCTTTGTTTCTTCGGTATTTTCTCCTTCTCTATCACTGGCTATCGCTTTTTACGTTCTGTGTTCGTTTAGTTCAGCGCTGGCTGGTGGAAGTTTTTGCGCTTCAAGCCATGGCTGTTAGCTGAAAATATTGCTTACCTACATACGTCGTTCCCCCTTCCCTCGCCCATTACCACCCGCACGTGTACTGCATCGCTTCTTAATGGTCAAGATTTCGGGTGTCCCCGCAGCTTTTTTTCTGGGGGATGGATTCTGCCGAGATCCTAGAGGGGATCCAATTCGCTACCGGCGTTCCCTTCTGATCCCCTGAGCCCTTCTCGAATCAGTAGTCCTGCCTGAGCTCTAGGCTAGTCGGCCATTTTGGTCCGCCACTGTTAGGTTTTTCCATCATCCAAGCGCCCGGTGCTGAGCTGATGATTGTATGATTACTATACGGGTCGACGACGTTGGTAGACGACGCGCAGCTGCTGTTATAGTTACCTACCGGAGGAGGTATCGGTGCTTCCATCTGGTATCGGCGGAGTGCACCTCTGTCCTGGCGATCTGTGTTGCTGTTGTTGTTGAATCATGTTGCTGGTGTGGGACGAATTTATTGTTGCTGTTCGGTTTCATCGTCGATGATCCCCGGATGACGTGGAACATCTGCAGAGCTTGGAAGTGAAGGGCGTAGTAGGGACTGGATGGTACATTGGGGGGAAGGAAAGCAGGGGGCAAGTGGAGGGATTCTGAAAGGTAGACTTTATCGATTAGTTTTCCAGGAGACTACCGTTTTTTTCGAAATGGATTTGTTCGCTAAATGTATAGTGCAGTTCTCAGCAGAGATTGCAGAACGGTCAATAATGTATGTTAATTAATTATTACGCCGCGCGTGATTGAAAGTAAAACATATTTTTTTGCAAGCACCATAATGCACCTTTCTGAAGCTTCTACAATCTTATATATGGATTCTGAGTACTTTCATAAAAACAAAAGGTACTTGCGCAAATACCAGAGGCGTTCCGTGAGGAATTTGATTACCTGTGCACTGACTCGCACAAACCGTTTATTTTGAATTATGAATACGAATTTTTCAATTGTTTTTTTTTAATGTATTTCAGCTTAAAATGTAATTTCTTATTATTAACACCTTAAAATGCAATTTCCAATACTGTATGCTATCTTGAAATGTCTGGAAGCTATTATATTTGTTGCTTATTGGACGTATTTTTTGTTTGTTTTCTTCGTTTCAATCACTAGTTGTAAGTTTTAAGAATTTTGGATGATTCCAATATACAATGTTTAGGGAAAAGGAAAATTCTCAAAATTTCGCTGATACCAAGGCGATGAAAGAAAAATTTTACGTATTAATCGCGGTCCTATAGTTTGATAATATTTGACATAAAAATGTATATTTACAGTAAAAATGACCTTTATATGCATAAATTTCAATCATTTTTCGTATTTTGCGAACTGAGATAATAAGTTTAATATCATATTATCAAATTTAAAGCAAGAAGAAAGACGTTTAACTTGAAACTAAACGATAAGCACATTTTTTTTATATGAAACTCGGCTTACAAATAAATAAACCATTCTTATGAGCAAAAATCTGAACTTTTCTGAGATTATCATATAAACCTTCAGAATTCAACTATTTACGCATTATTTTCCAGGTTCGCGATGAAGGATAAATTCCGTGGATTTCGTGGCTTTCGCGAAATTCCGAATCTCCATTATTCCTAACGTTGTTATTCTATATAATAATTCTTATTGTTTACAGCTTGTCAATTGTATCACGATATCTTAGCTTTTTGACGATGTCCAGCGCTGGTACATCTCTTTGTATACTTTTGTGGATACATCAAAGCTTTTAAGTGAAATGATGACTGACTGTTGAACGCTGAAACCCACTTTACGCCCACCTTCAGTTGTCAGTCTGTTGAGCAAGAAAAACTATATTCATATGTTGGCTCGAGAAATTCCCATCGAAATACAACCCTGATTTACGACCAGCAACCAGCAATCGCCACAATAGGTATTGTACAAGGCAGACGGTCCTAATGTTTACGTCTGGGGCATTGTTTGCTGGACTTTGGTGATCACTACTGGTAGACGATAGGGATAGGTAATAGGCAGTCTGAAATGATATGTTTACGTGAGATTGAGTAGGTTTAGCAAGAGAGACTTGATTAGCATTGAGAAGAGTACTAAATCACATGTCGGACTAATGACGTCATTGTTCTCTTAAATTATTAGATATTAAGGATTTCGAATAACGAGGGAAAGTTTAGTTGCGAACAGATCGTCGGGGATATAACACCGCCTTGGTAGAGCCATGTTGTTGAATTTCTGTTAATTTATAAAAATACATGTAGTGTAGTCTAAGATGAAGTTTTACTCAAGTCCAGAATAAACGTCGTGTGTATAGTGCGATATTGTGTTTGCCATCAATCGTCCTGTTAGAATTTCTAAATATACTACCGAAAGAAGCCTCAAGAAGCCACTGTGCCGATACGAATATGAAGAATTCCCATGATGCTGATCCAATGATGGTGCGGTGATTTAGCAGTTGTAGTTTATTATACGTTCGATGTTGGTGCGCTGTATGCTTAATCCATTGAAGTCGAAGGTGAACGGTTCAGACCCAACACATACATAGTTTATAAATCAATTCAAAGCCACATGAATTTTGTGTATTTAATAAGATAAAACATGATCAATTTGGCCAATATGTTTATAACATCTAGTATTGGTTCTAATCAATATTGCGCCTACTATCGCGCGACATACACACAAAGCATGTATGGCGTTGACGCTTTCTCTCCCAACAGCAGACGTCGCACAGTGATTCGTCCCTTGGAAAAAAGTAAAAAATTTAACTTTCATATTCAGCCGAAACAAGTAGGCTATGATGTTGACATATGTTTTGAGCGTTTAGTGCAGATACGAGAAAGTTCGTGCGCTTATCAAAACAAACCAAAACACCACGTATTGACAAGTAATTCCATCCTTATATATTATTCAATGTTTTCGTGTCAATCCAATCCCTTTTTAATTTGCTCTATTCCCATTCTAAATATATTTTCAAAGTGAAAATCGTTATGGACCGTGTTGAAACAAGTAAGTAGGAGTCATTCCACTTAATTTTATGTGACATATTTCAACAATTATTGAAAAAGATGCTTCTGAACATTAAGCTCTTTAATACAGAAGAAAATTGAAACTCTCATCTTTTTCTAGCCCAGACAAAAAAGTACCTTTCTAAAATCCACTTTAAAATAAAATTGGAAGTATTTTTTGAATTCTGGAAGTGATTCCAGCTGCATATGTTTGCCGATTGTATGTCATTTTATGATTTTTTGGTTATGCTGCCACAATTATCAATAAAGAATGTTTCGAGTTGTGGTATTTTGCTGATCGGAAAAAAATCATGTTCCTGATTCAATATACAGTTGTTATGGCTCTGATTCTTTCTCCCAGATATATGAGAACAAGTTAAATACATTTTATTGTTGCAAAATAAACCAAAAATGAGCTAAATGTGGAAGATCAGAGTTTTCAGTTCAGCTGCAAAGGCTGGCATGGGAAGGCCTCTTAAACAGTTCCATGAATATTCAAGAAAAACCAAAAGGCGACGTTTTGCAGATCTCATCAACAATAATGAACCTGAAGAGCTCGCGTTCGTAGCCTATGTATCAAATTGTTTCTAAGAATCATCAAACAAAAATCCACGAGATTCCAACTTTCTTTAAAGGAAAAGAATATAATGATTTGATTGATCTGTCCTCGGATGATCAATAACTGGTGAATGAATTGTATTGTTAATAAAAATATATTTTATATAACCTTTTTATTAGGTTTCATTTTATTCGTTGGAATAATCCGAGCTTCAATATTTTTATAAAAAGTTGGTTATTGAGACACTTTTATGGTTACGCATTCCACATACATCGTTAATGCAAACGACTTGAGTACTTTTTCATGCGTTTTTATTTTGAACATTTATTCTAAAGCGAGCACTGTTATATAGTGTCATATGTAAGACTTGACTTATAAGTCACATATGCCATTATTGATGTAATATATGTCATTCATGCCAATAATGAGTTTATTTGAGTATATCGAGTTGCTCCACAATATCGTAGGGCGAAACCGCCTAAAACATCCAGTTATGACTTTTGTCCCCAAGTGCCATACGTTCGAAGCACTGTGCGTCGTGACGCCAGTTGCGCGCGCTTTCCTAATTCTTGCAAACCAATGCGAGCGTCATGGGCAATTTCTCTCTCGGGTGCACAAATTGGAGTGAACCAGATTTTACCTATACAACGCCACTGTTGCTCTAGAAATGTCAATACAAATGCACATTCCTGCTGTGTCCATACACGCTATTTTCGTGCACAAGAAAGAGTGCACGGCTGAAATGAACATTCTCTGCAATACGATGGAGACGCATGGCAGTTTGTCTTGTTTGCTTCGCTGTTTTCGCTTGCTGGTTGAGCAAGACCATGGGGGGGAGAATCAAACGGTTTGTTCACTGAGGGCGATGGACCAGTTGAAGGTGAAGCAATCAAACAACATTTTCAAGCAACTACCCATTATGAATGTTGGAAGTATTGAGAATTATAATATATATATTTAATTTGTTAGTTTGAAATCTTTGACTGTGCAGTGCACCAAGTGCACCTTAGGACGAGACGCCACTGGCAAATACTTATCTGATTGTATTAACATTTTGGATAAATAAACTCTATTACTTTCTTTAAACAGAATACAGCAAGTTTAAGTAAATTTGATTTTCTTTAACATAAGTACATTTAGAATTGTGGCTTGCTGATTGAGCTGCAAAAATAATTCCTTAAATTAGGTCCATCATAACTAACATAGACTCTGCTATACCGCACAAAATGTTCTGTCGACAATTCCACAAATATCAACTTGAAGCTTTCTCTGCCTATTCAAAAGTAGCATTTGCGTTTACTTTACTTTACTTTTCGGTAAAACTATGAAATCGCTTCCCGAGTATTGCAGCACCCATTTTAAATTCTGCAGGATTGGTAGCATATCTCTTTTTGGCAAGTATCTTGGATTTGTATATAAAAAACAACCACATTCACAATATTTTAGTAGTTGTTCATTTTCTTGTACTCTAATAATAATGTGTTGAGTAATGCCACTAGAAATTTCCTGCAGCGGTGTTACGAAAACGTTTGAAATAATGTTCAATTGCGTTTTTCTCGACATGATGATTTTCCTGATGGGACTATATTGCGAGTATGGGCAGTATCCTACCAACGTAATTGTCTGTGAGGAGAGAGAGAGAAGAGAGAGGGAGAGAGAGAGAGAGAGAGAGAGAGAGAGAGAGAGAGAGAGAGAGAGAGAGAGAGAGAGAGAGAGAGAGAGAGAGAGAGAGAGAGAGAGAGAGAGAGAGAGAGAGAGAGAGAGAGAGAGAGAGAGAGAGAGAGAGAGAGAGAGAGAGAGAGAGAGAGAGAGAGAGAGAGAGAGAGAGAGAGAGAGAGAGAGAGAGAGAGAGAGAGAGAGAGAGAGAGAGAGAGAGAGAGAGAGAGAGAGAGAGAGAGAGAGAGAGAGAGAGAGAGAGAGAGAGAGAGAGAGAGAGAGAGAGAGAGAGAGAGAGAGAGAGAGAGAGAGAGAGAGAGAGAGAGAGAGAGAGAGAGAGAGAGAGAGAGAGAGAGAGAGAGAGAGAGAGAGAGAGAGAGAGAGAGAGAGAGAGAGAGAGAGAGAGAGAGAGAGAGAGAGAGAGAGAGAGAGAGAGAGAGAGAGAGAGAGAGAGAGAGAGAGAGAGAGAGAGAGAGAGAGAGATTTTTCCGGAATGATGTTGTTACAATGTTTATTGGCATTAAAACTGTTAATGATTAAATCAGATATTTCCCTTTCTTCTAACATTTTGTATGAAACTTTTACTGCTTCCAAGAAACAAAACGACTTAGTAGTATGCTGTATTTTGATCTGCCCAGTTTTTTTTTTTTTTTTTCATTTTGCCAAGCGACCTTTATACGAAACGGCCTTATGCCAAACGGGGTGCAATCGTAATATCCTAACAATCAAAAAGGTGATAATTCATTAATCATCTACAAGCTCTCGGTAGAAGTATTGTTCAGTATAGATACAGGACCTAGATGATATACACCTATTTTTTATATAAAAATAACTCGTTTAGTTTCTTACAAATAAGTTACCAATATAAATAAAAATGGATTGGTGTTTGTATGTCACGAAATGGCTCAAGAACGGGTTGACGGATTTGAATGATTCTTTCTCCGTTTTATTCGTCAAGGGTTCCGACGTGTTTGTGTGTACAACTAGCGAGCATTTTGACCGTTCAACAATTGGCGAATTACCCTACTTGATGGCAAGACGAAGTTTGCCGGGACCCCTTGTTGCCAATATTATTGGTTCATCTGTAAATATATGAAAAATAATACTTGACACGTACGACTAATGAAAAATATGAAAACTTTGCTTGGGACTTTAGTTCCGATTAATGCGAAAACTTTTTTTTTCTTCCAAGATTTCATCCAAAATATCATCAGAGTTTTACATTCCACCAAACACTTTGAAAACATTTTTTTAACCTAATGCATTGAAAAAGTCATGAAATTCCTTCAGAAATATCTCCAAAGATTTCTTCATAAATTACTCCAGAGATTCCTTCAACAAATCCTCCAGGGATTTATACTAGAACTCCACAGTCTTCTTCTTTCTGGCGTTACGTCCCCATTGGGACAGAGCCTGCTTCTCAGCTTAGTGTTCTTGTGAGTACTTCCACAGTTATTAACTGAGAGCTTACTATGCCACTCCACATGGATTTCTCGAATAATGTCTCCAGTGATTTTCAATGGATCATTCAGAGATTTCTTCAGGAGTTTTTTTTTCATAGCTTCCTCCAAATCTCTACGATAGGGATATTCCTCAAATAATTATCCCACTAATTTCTCCAAGAATTTCTTTGGCAAGAGTTTGCGATGACAATCGTATTTTTTTTAAAGCGGTTCCGATAGAACTCCATTCAATACCTCAGGAATTTCACTAAAGATAACTCCAGGGATTCCTCCAAAGATTTCTCCAGGAAGGAGATTCTTCCAGAATAATTTCTACAGTGATTCTTCCAGAGATTTTTACAGGTGTTTCTCCAGAAATTCAGCCATTTCCCCAACGATTATTCCAGGAATTTCTCTAGGGATGCCTCCAGCATAGTCTCTACAGTGAATAAATTCTCATGGAATTCCTCAGAAGATGCCTCCGAGTATTTCTTCACACTTTATCCTCTTCAGAGATTCCCAATTATTCTTTCTTTTTTCAGGGACTCTGAGACGATCTCTTCAAGGATTCCACCTGAGATATCTTAATCTTTTTTTCCAGGAAAAACTCTATGTTTTTTTTCGAAAAGAGCACCAGATTTTTTTTCAGAAATTCCTTAAGAAATTTCCACGGGTATTCTTCTAGACTCCGTTTTTTCAGTGTTTCTTTCATATATTTAACCGCAGATTTTCCCAGAAGTTTCTCTAAGGATTTTTCTAGGGATTCCTTCAGAGATTTCTCCATATTTTTATCTAAAGGTTCCTCTAGACAGGGATAGTTCCAGCAATCCATCGACGATTTTTTTTCCAGGAATCCATCCAGGTTTTTTTGTCAGGAAGTTATCCAGGTATCTGTCCAAAAAAAAATCTTTAAAAAAAGAAATGTACTGAATGAATTTTTGAGGTTCGACATATGATGTGATCACTGGAGGAATTTTTAATGGAATTTTAGGAGGAGTTTGGATATTCATAACACACCTCAAGAAAAAAATGTGGGTAAATCTCTGGAGGATATCTTCAAAAATCCTTGGAGTAATTCTTATAGCGATTTCGCTAAAAGTATCTCTGGGAAACTTTACGGAGAAAACTCTTGAGGAATTCATGAAGTAATTACTTGTTTAATCATTGAAGAAATCTCTGTAGGAATTCCTGGTAAATTGTTTGGAGCAACCCCTGCAGGAATCCCTTAAGAAATCTTCGAAATTATTTTTGGAGTAATTTCGAGAGTGGTGAAAACCCTGCAAGCATCCTTAAAGGAATTCATTGAGGAATAGCTTTTATAATAATAGAAGAAGTTGTAGGAATTCCTGAAGAAATCCTTGCTGGTAACTCTGCAAGAATCCCTGCAGAGAATTTTCTAGATGAATCTTTCGAGCAGTCCCCGGAAGAAATTCAGGAGAAATCTGATAATTCCTGAAAGAAGGCATTCTTGGAGGTATCTAATTAAAAATAAAGCCGGAGGAATCACTGTATAAACTACTGTCCTTTAGATATTTTCCTGGAGAAATCTTTGGAATAATCCTTGGTGAAATCCTGGAGAACTTCCTAGTTTCTAGAGGAATTGCCAAAGATACTCTTGGAGCTCTATCTGAGCTGGTCTGAAAGAATCTGGTTGCAATTGAAAATTCTTTTTGGAGGAAGCTCTGACAAAATCCCTAGTGGAATCCCTGGAAAAATCGTTGTATGCATCACTGTAGAGATTTCTGGAAGGAATTTCTGGTAGGATCACTGGAGAAATCTTCGAAACAAATCCGGAAGAAATTCTTTACTTACACTAATGGTTTTATTTATCAACCTGGCCAAGGGTTTTCTTTTATACTACACAACTTTCTATGCTTGTTATGCAACGCAAGTTCGACAAACCAGCATAATTGAATGCACGAATATGTTTCTACAAAATGTTTGTTAGTAGTTCGTGCTCATATTACACAGTTCGCGCGAACATTCATGCAATTTGAACAAATATTCGTGCAAGTTGCACAAATGTTTGCGCGAATTGTGTAATATGTGCTCGAACTACTAGCAAACATTTTGTAGGCACGAGACCGGATCAGAAAGGGCTCTTTAGCAGTTCCTTCAGAAATTCTGTGTGGAATTCCTCCAGAAATTATGCCAGGGATTTCTACAAGGAATATTAGAGGGATTCCTCCAGAAAAATCGACAGGGATTCCTCTAGAGATTTCGCAACGGCTATCTTGAAGATTTGTAACAGAAATAATAATTTTAATAAGATTCCTCCATGAACTTTTTTAATGATTGGTTCAGGGATTCCTCCAGAGATTCTTCCAGGTATTTTTCAAGCGATTCCTCATGATGTTTCTCCAGAAATTCTTCCAGAGACTTCTCCAAGCAATCCTCCAGAAAATATCTACTGGGATTCTTGCAGAGATGTATCCAGAGATTCCTCAAGGGGTTAAACTAGGACAGTTTCTTTTAGGATCACTCCAGACATTTCTCCGGAAATTCCTTCGAGGATGCATTCAGTGTATTCCACAGGTAGTCTCTCAAAATTCCTTCAGAAATTATTCCGGAGATTTCTTCTGGAATTCTCAGCGGATTGCTTGAGAGATTCTACCAAGAATTTCTGTAGGGATTCTACAAGGAATTTCTCCTGTGATTCTACAAAAAATTACTTATCGAATTCCTAAAGGGATTCCTCAAGAGTTTTCTCCAGAAATTCTCCTAGAGATATGTAGCTTTAGCAAAATCACTACAGGAAGTAAATGTAGTAATCATGTCGTCACTTGAGTGAGAACGACACGTTGATAGCCTTCCCACATCTTTACTCTTCCACAATACAGTTGTTGTGGAAGCGATGTAGGTACGATAGGCAAACAGTTTCAACAATAAATAAATCGCACTCGCTCTTTCCGCGTGTGTAGTGATATGAGATGGATGGATATGGGTTATAAAAGGGGTCCGCGTGGTCTGTAGGGATTTGAATTCTAAACTTGTAACCAACTCAGTTATTGGGTCACTAAGTGACTCGGTAGCTTAGTTGGTAAAGCGCTCGTCTAGCATACAAGAGTCCTGGGTTCAAATCCCAGCCGAGCACGTGGATTTTTTTCATAATTTCACCCATAATTTGTCCATCTTTACCACGCGTAATGAGTTAATTAATTTAATAACCATGCGGATTGGATTACCGTACAGCTCGATATAAGTATCAATTCATAAAATGGGGTTCTGGAGTAATCTCTGGAGAAATTGCTAAAATTTCCAGGGTAAATTGCTGTAGGAATCTTTGGAGACATCATTGAATAAAATTCCTGGAGTACCCTTGGAAAATAATCAAGAAAAAATACTGTAAAGATTTTGCTAAATTTTTTTTCTGGTGGAATCAGCGGTAGAGTCCTCTCTGCAAAAATCCCAGGAATAATGGAGTGGAGCTTTATCGGAACTGGTCTAGAAAATACGGTTGTAGTTGAAAGTCCTAAGAGAATCCCGAGAGATTTTTGAAGCAATTAGTTGCAAAATTATTTGAAGAATTTCTGGAGAAATGGATACTATAGATATTTGGAAAAAATTATGAATAATAAAATGGCCTACTGGGTGGCAATACAACATAAGCCGGGTCAAGTAGTTGAAAATGAAATCCCGGCAGGGTTTTTTGTAAAAGTCCTCAATAAATTTCTGGAGATACATTGGAAGGAATCTGAAAGTTTCATAAAAAAATCTCTGCATGAATTATTCCTTCCTATTACATTAAAAGAAGCCTTAATATCTAATAATAATCGAGCATTTGTCAAAACTGAAAAAGAAGTTTTCCTCCGATCGAATAACAAATCAAGAAAAACAAGAACGTCCGTTTAACATAATTGACAAAATGAAGAAACGATTTTTTTTTATTTGTCTAGAATTTGTCCATTGGAAGACAACTGCTACCTGACAACTGACAACCGATTTAAAATAGAACCTTAAGATCGTTTCAAATTCGCCCTTTGCAAATGTCAGTATTGAAATTCACAACCGTCAGTTTTTTTAAATACGGCGAATTAATCTACCTACCCCGGTAAAAGCCTTGATTCACAAAAGCTCTCCGCCATCGCAAATTTTCATTGTCCTCAGTTCATTCGACTGCGACGGTTCTCTAATCTCGAATGATCCCTTCTTGTACCCCCAAACAGGATCCAATTGAATCACCAACCCTAGGCTGTCTCAGCGAACCCGCAACACGTACAGTTCACCGTGGCGTCGTTGTCCGCTGCCGTCGAGGAAATGGGCGAAGTAGGAGCGGCTGCCAACGAGCATCCGCCGTCAGCCAAAGCGGTCAAGGAAAATGGCGAACTCAACGGTACCGGCGAAAGCGACGAACAGTCAACTGGCGAGCTGGAGGGCACCGGGCTCATGATTGCCAAGGTGGCCTCCGGTGCGGACGCCATCCACAACGCCAAGGCTCGCAAAGTCAGCGAAGGCAGTGAGGTGGACGAGAACTCACAAACATCCCAGCCTATCAGCAGTAGCAACGGCCAAACCGAGGGCGAGGGAGACGAAACTTCACAGGATGCGGCCGATGAAGAAAGTCGGTCAGAGGTGGTTCGAGTGGATAACGAGAACCATGATACAGTGGAATCGATGGACGTAGACGAACAGGAGGAAGGCCGTCGCGAGGGAAAGTCTCGAAGCGTAAGTGAAAATGGAAACGATCCATTGGGTGGAAGCCTCGGACATTTGGCAGATGAGGATTCAAAGTCTAAAAGTGGCGACGAAGGCATGGATGTCGATGCCTCTACGAATGGCCACAGCGCTGCCGATAAGACAGATGATAATGATGTGATTGACGATGATAGTGACAAACCGGTCAGTATTAACTCCGATTCCGAGAATGATGACGACCTGGTTGAGACTGGTAAGAGCGTAGCGACTGATAGCATGGATGGGAACTCGAAATCGAATGATACAGTTTCGATGTCCAGCAAATCGAATGGCGGTAACGCCAAACAGCAGAATGGTGATTGCGATGGCGACGTAACGATCCTCAGCGATAAAGAGGAAGACTGTGTTGTGATCGATGATGAAGACGGTGACACAAACTCAAGTACACCTAGTCTGAAAAAGAGCGAAGCAGATGATTCTTCGTTGAGGAGAAGCTCGAGGGTACGTAAAAGCACCTTGTCGCAAAACATTTCCACTATCGATGACGATGACGACATCGAAGAAATTATCGATGATCCGCTGAATATTGCTGCAGCGAAAAAGCCTCGTTTATCGATTAATCAATCACTGCAGAATAACTCCTTCAAAGGTCAGCTTACACCACAACCTCAGAAGTCCCTTCTCTCCAACAATCAGAGCAATGCCACGAAGGATCCACACCTGGTTATCATCGATACACACAGCCTAATGAATCGTTCTGGAGGAAGCACATCCAGTCCGATGACACCAAAGTCCACGAATAGTTCTTACTCGATCCTACCCACGGGAATGTCACCGAACAGCTCGTTCAATTCGCCTCGAAGCGTCCTGAATCCGGTAGCTGCAGCAGCAAATCTCATGTCGAAATCCAATCCACCTCCATTGGCTCCGGTTACGCCACTGTTACCTGCCCTCACGGACGACATGTTTGTCCTCGAGGCACCATCCTTCATTGTTCCTTACATCTACGAGAAACCTGCTCCGGAGAATCTTCGAGACATTGTAAGCGAACTGGAAGCCAAAATCAAAGAAATGCGTAAAAAGCTGGAAGAATCCGAGAAGGACGACGAAAAGGACGATGACAACAGCCAAGAATCGACGGCCAGTGGCGAAAAGAAATCGTCATCCAGCGATGTTGAGGCAGAATCCGAAGCGGAGAAAAAGAAAAAGTCCAAACGAAAAAAGAAGAACGATGACGATGATGATTGGGATGAGCTGGAAACTTCGACAGACGACGAGGCATCGGACGAGGAGAACAAAACGAAGGTCCTCATCAAAGAAGTCAAGTCGGATATCGATATGATCAAGGAACACATCATAACCCCCGCAAAGGACGATCTGACTAGTACAAGTAACACTTCTCTCGGCAGCAGTGCTCTGATTGATCCGAAAAAATCGGAGAACTATTTCGAAAATCCCCTAGGGAAGTTCTTCATGAACATTGGCATAAACCTGGTGCAGGAATACGTACAGACCGATCTGCTGAGGCAGCAGAAGAAGAAACGGGATCGTGAAGGTAAACCCTCCGCCAGCACTCAGATGGCAATTAATTCTCTGATAAAGAATCTGGAGTTCAGCAAAGAGAACAACAGACCGTTCAAGTTTGAAATCAAACGCTGCGAGTACTGTCCATTCAAGTCGGAATCGGCGCTGGCGATGGCTCACCACTACGAAACGCCGCACATGCGCAACTACATCTACAAGTGTAACTTCTGTTCGTACGAAACCCGCCCTCCACACGACATCCTCTACCACATGGAAGCGATGCACAACATCAAGGGTCGCCTGGAAAAGGCGTCGATGTATCACGCGTGTCCAAACTGTCCATTCGAGGATAACGGCAAATCGAAACTGGCCCGACATGCAGTGGCTTGTGCGAAGAAATTCCGGCCGGAGATCAACCTCAACCCGCCACTGGATTGGGAGCCGCCAGCGAAGATCCCTCGCATCAAACCGAAGCATGGACTCGTGGGAACGGCCACCGCCTATCAGGTTAGTTATCTCATTGCTGTTTGTAGAACTCCTAAATTAATATCCTTATTCCCGTAGGCCATGACAGCACAGCAGCAGAAGAACCTGGCCATGGTGAACCAGCGAGTACAATCCGTCAACAACATCAACCCGGTCAACATCAGCCAGCTATCGGCGGCGGCTCAGGCAGCTGCTTTGCGAGCCCGTGGTGGACGGCCCCAGCCGATGACGGCGTCCACGCCCACTAGCGTACTCCGATCAACGGCCAATCCGGCGATGCGTACGTCTATGTCGCCCGGAGGAATGGTAATGCCTAACAATTTCCAGCTCTCGGCAGCGGCAATCGCTGCTGCTGCGGCTAACAAGTTTTTGCCGGTAATTTCCCAGTATATTTCGTTGTTATGTTTGTGTTCTTGTTTGTTTTTTTTTTGTTTGACGAGTTCAACATGTACAGTGGTGTAATCATCCGTTTTTTCTGGGTTTTTGCGTTACTCTCACACATGACACACTTAACAAGGATTTTATGGTGGTGAAAATCATTAACTCTTTAGTTAGATATACTTTTTATTTGATCAACACTGTTATTTTCTTCTTTTTGGTTTCTTTCTCCGGTTTATGTTGTCCACAACAATTGTACACGAAACTTTCGCACTTTCCGCATATACAAAGACTCCAAACGCCGTTGGACGATCTCTTCTAAGCAATTCTAACGCATCGGTGACTATTCAGGTTGGTTTTCTTCGGTTTAGTTAGTTTTTCTGTATTTTTGGTTAGGACATACTGGCGAAGGTATAAAAACAATGTAACTGTGTAAAATACTATATGCGAGTCATTGCACTGATTTGCGGCACTGTTTTATTTCTTATCTAGGGTACGATTAGTATAACAACAGCGATAATAGCGAAGGTCTGACACATAAAGCCATTTTGCATAAAGTGTTTAACTTACTTATTAAACAAATTCCGGTGAAATCTCATCAGATGAACATTTCGAAAACGTTGATCAACGTAATATGGTAAATTTTTAGGTCACTTGTTAAGATCAAGGTAAAAATTAACCGGAATCCGTAAAATGAGCTTAGTGTGTAAATTTTATTTAAGTTTAGCTTTACATTTAGTTGATTCTCTATATACACAACCTATCAACCTAGCTTTATCCAATATTGCATCAGTTTGGCATCATTATCTGATTCTTCTCACTGGCACTCATCATCGTTGGCCCGACCTATCGACTCTGATCACAATCTGGTGACGATGGAAACGGCACCTACAACTATCAGTCACCAAGAATGTTCGGTACCGACGGCTAACCTAAAGCGGCTTAAGCAACCGACTGTCGCGACTGCATACGCGAATTAATTCGAGGCTGGATTACCCGAAGAAAGTGAGATAAGCCTATCTTGAGGTTTGCTGGAGTCTAATAAAAGTAACCATCAATTATGCAACGGAAAGCATCAGATACATGGGAAGAGTTGACGGAACGATTGGAGTGGACGCAGATATTGGAGCTTAGCTTAGCTTAGCTTAGACTGACTACACATATCAATGGTTGCTATTCCGTGATTGACCGAAGTCAGTGAAAATGCACAAAGAATCAACTAGAAGTTCGGCTGGGATTGGCCATAATCTTCTTCAGTGTGCATAATTCAGTGCCTCTATTTATACAGGGTCAATAACGGTGCCGGCCACGTCCTTGCAGTCAGGTGGGATTGGGGGAAGGAATGTTAGTGTGTAACCTTTGCTTTTTGGTGACCGTGTTTGCCTCTGCATCTCCACAAAGGTTACTGGGAGGGATGTTTGTTAATGGGGAGGATCGTTGGGTCATAGGATTCACTTTGATAAGCGATTAGACCATGATAAACAATGATTTGTGAGATATATACATGCTTATACGTAAATATAATATTTTCATTTGATATAAACAATTTCTATGTAGAGGAAAATTATGCCGACACTTGAGGTGACGAACCATTCAAAGTTTGTTGAACAAATACCTAAATGTAACATTCCTACAGCTGTCAGGACGAAAGCATGTGTTATTATATTTTACTCATTTGAAAAGAAACAAAAAAACTCGATTGGTTGGGACATCATAGAACACTCTTATTCTTATGCCGACACTTACAGTGGCGAACCATCCAAAGTTTGTTGAATAAAGTGAACCTTTCGCAAGTCTACACTTGTAGTGTCGAACCATTCAAAGTTTTTTTAATTACAAAAATAAAGGTATATAAGAGGTGTTCTGAAAAAAAAAATGTTAAACATAAATAAATCATGAATCAGAGTTTGTGTCGACACTCATAGGTAACGAACCATCCATAGTTTGTTGAAAAATCATATTTACATCCCACCATTGTAACGATTGAATGTGCAGTCACACATATATTATAGATTAGAAATAGTAGCATGAAACGAGCTCACCAATTGATCCGTTATCCTTGACTGAGCAGCCACAATCCACTTTCGGCTTCACTCGTTTGCTCGGCTATAAAAAAGCACTCAGGAAAAAAAAAAAAAAGCGCGCGACCCAAAAAGAATAAAAAAAAAACTGTTCGGGCTTTCTTGACGCACTGCCCAGGAGCAAGCGTCAAGGTCGAAGGATCAAACAGAACTCGATTGGAGTGGACGCAGATATTGGAGGAGAAAAAGTAGTGCTTGTAGCCATGCTGCAGCAATCCGGTAGAACGTGGATCATTATAGACTGAACGGAAACAGCAGATCTGCCTTTTTCGGGAGGAAAAACGCCACCCATAGAGCTGTACCGGTCTCAAGAAACGCGGCTGAGGTGATCGAAAGGTGGAAGTAAAATTTTGTAGGTAATACTTTGAACCCTCACCGCATCAAAACAGGCACCATCGTATATGGGATTTGACATAGTAACAGCAATGCTGTTCTATTAACACTTCAGTCGTCGCGCTGTTGTATTTTGTACAACACTGGTAAAAAAACCTCGCTTTTCGTTCACAACAGCAGCGAGGTGGTTCTGACGGCGTCCAACCACGCGACGATTGGAAGGTTAAACATATAGGACTACGGTGGCGCTAACTATGTTCTTCATAGCGGTGGTTTTGTTTATTTTGATGATCTATTGAGACGTCTATATATGTACTGCGAGTGATGAACATCAACCAGACTCTACCTTAAGGATGGTTAAGGATAAGTCGGCCATTTGTATGCTTCGACTGAAAGACGCAATCTTTTTAACAGAACAGCAACCGGAGAAGTGAAATGAGCCACTCTAATTACCTACAAAGTGCTATCGGCTTCTTACCATCTCATGTAGTAAACGAGTTCGGGGGAAGTTATTAGTTAGGTTTCGTTGACGGTTGATCGACAACGGATAAGATATTTACTGTACGACAAATTCCTAAAAAAAATGCCGTGAATGCCAGGTCCCAACACACCACTTTTTAATTGATTTCAAAGCTGCGAATAATAGTATTGAACTCGTAGAGCTATGGAAGATCATAGACGAGTACAGCTTTCCTGGGAAAATCGCAAGACTGATAAGACACTCCAGTTCTCTCAAATCCGCTTCTATCAGCAAAAAACTGGTGAGGTGGAAATCAAACAGTAGAGCAATTCTGTTAAAGACGCGCAGAATAGCAATGTTACATGGGCTATCCCCATGCATTCCGTAATTAGTTCTTCGTAGTTGCAAGTGTAGCATAACATTATTCCGGAGTGATCGTGGCTGGGCGTGTAAACCAATTTTCTTCAGGATGAAGGCACAATCTATTCGTTCTTGGAGCGTGTCTACAACCGTAAGAGCTCTTCAAATGTCCCTTCTGGTGCAAAGCAGCTCGAGATCAATAAACTGACATTGACTTTCGTAGCATGTCAGTTGGAACGGATTTCTCCATAGCAGTTTCCGAAGTGCAAACTGAAGAAAGCGTACAGCACGGATTCAATCCTTTCAGAGCCATTGTCGTAAGCGGGCCCCAGACCGTGCAACAATATTTCAAAGTGGAGCGCACGAACGAGCAATATAGGGACTTTGAGCAGTAGACGTCTATAAAGTTCTTTGCGATCCTGAAGATGAATCCCAATGTTCTGGATGCCTTGTCGACAATGTATGAAACATTGCGCTAGATGATGTTATGCTGAGAGCCTAGTTTAACATCCGAAGAACGATTTTTAACAGATCCAGTCAATGTGTTTGCTCTGCGGATGATATAGACATTGTAGTTCGAGCATTCGAAAAGGAGGCAGACCTGTTACACCCATGTGAAACGTGAGGCAAGTCCGATTTTTATTTGCGATGAATGCTTCAAAGAGAAAATACATGCTAATATAGGTAGAGCCGAGCGCGACAGGTTCCGCCTAGGACACAGTTTACGATAGACGGGAATACTTTCGAGGTGCTCGATATCCTCCTCTACCGTGGAGCCTTGCTTACGGCTGATAATTCCTTTAGTCATGAAATACGGAGAAGCGTGGTTTGTAAATGTTCTGCCTAGTACGGAATTTTGAACACTGCATCTTTGGCGATGTGTGGCGGCAACGGATAATCCACGAACACACTCAACTTCACGGCGAGCCCACTATTCCGAAGATGGCGAAAGGGAGAAGGATACGCTGGATTGGGAATGCTACAAGAATGCCGGACTGCATATATGATGTTTGCTTCGGATCCGATTGGTACAAGAATGCATGGAGCGCAGCGAACTAGGTGGTGGGAACCTAGTGCACAATGAGTACTATTATGGTGTGAAATTATTGATTCAGTGTTATCTGTATAGATGGGGGGAGGGGTGTGGGGTTGTTGTAATATTCAATGAAGCATTCCTAAACTTGAGACGGGTAGTGTGTACATTTTCTGTTTTGCTATACACATGCTTTCCAAATATAAGTGTAATATCTATTTAAAGTAATCCAGTTTAACATGAAACCAATTTGTTATAACACCATGATCATGCTATCAAACGGAATCATGTTAAATAGGATTCTCATAACCTAATACGAAACAATTTAAGGTAAGAAATTACATCGTTTACGCAAGAAAACTGCATTATGTAAAATCTTTGGAAAAAGGAAAAGGAAAAAGATCTAGAGCGTCCTCAAAGATATGATAGGTTGAAACAACTATTGATAAAATCGTATGGGTACATAGTATTAGTTAGCAAATCAGTGCAATGACTTTCTACCTTAGAAATCAATCAATTTTACTAATTAAAAAATGCCAATTATCAAACTTTCCAGAGCACCATGGGTATGAAACCGGGCATGAAACCCACACAGCAGCCCAGCATCTCCATCACACCGCTGCCGCGACAGTCGAACGCAACGAACATGGCCGTAGCCGGAGCGCTGTCGAAGCTACAAGCGGCCGGAACGTCCGCCGTGAAGCCGGGTCAGAACCCCGCCGGTAACAAGACCGCCTTCGTTGTGTGCGAAATCTGCGACGGTTATATCAAGGATCTGGACCAGCTGCGCAACCACATGCAGTGGATTCACAAAGTCAAGGTAAGCCTTTCGATCCTCAGCTGCGGAATGGTTTTCCTAAGAAATACTTCCTTTCGGAACAGATTCACCCGAAGATGATCTACAATCGCCCGCCGCTGAACTGTCAGAAATGTCAGTACCGGTTCTTCACCGATCAGGGCTTGGAGCGGCACTTGCTGGGATCGCATGGTCTGGTGACGAGTTCCATGCAGGAAGCCGCCAACAAGGGTAAAGATGCCGGCCGTTGTCCAGTTTGTGGACGGGTAAGTGTTCACCTCGCAACTAACCTTCTTTTTGTGAGATTACCACTAAACTTTTCTCCATCCTCACCCCCAGGTGTACCAATGGAAGCTCCTGAATCACGTGTCCCGGGATCACAACATGACCCTGAAGCCGGCTCACCTCTCGTACAAGTGTACGGTCTGCACGGCCACGTTCGGAATGTACAAACAGTTCGAAAGTCACGTATACTCAGCGCACAGCACGGTGGCGAAGAAAGCCCTGGACAACAAGAAGCCCGCCGCTGGCAGTAGCGCCATGCCGATGCGCGGTTCGATGGGTGCTGGCAGCGATTCGCTGCTGAAGCCGTTGAAGATCAACGACGAGATCACGATCATACCGCAGCCGACCAGCAAGGGTGCGGCGAAACCGATTGAAATCGAAAGTCATGTTATAGGTGAGTGAATTGAACTTATTTCGCCGGCTCAAACAAAATTTCCCCAAGTTTCTATACGATTTGGATTTTTGTCACAAAATAAATAGTCTACCGTCAAACGGGGTGACTTGCAACACATTGTAATTTACAACTAAATTTCGCTATAAAACACAAATTTCACAAGAAAATTCGTTTCAAATCGGTCTTCAATACGTTATACTCACAATTCAATTAAGAGTCACGATTAAAGCTGTTATCATGAATATTTTTATACATTAAACATGATTCTTTAAAATGTCTTGAAACTGATACTTGATGAAGGTTAAAAATCGTGACCTAAAACATGAGATAGATTTTATTTACAAAAGTAATACTCTACCTGGTGTTTCTATAACTAATAGGTGATAATATGACGAATTTTTTTTTACGAAATTGTAGCAACAAGTTTTTAATAAAAATCATGTTTATAAAAATGTACCTATGCGAGGTGGTATCAGGTATCAGAAGGCTGGCTCCAAAGGCACGTTCCCCACCAGTTGGGAGATTTGTGCCATCGCCATATTTGAACCTATTTCATCATCTACCCGATGGGAGAGGAAAGGGAAGGGAAAGATGGGAGGAAATAGGAGTGGGGTCCCTTGAAGAGGGAAGATCGCATAAGCGAAATGAGAGCATGTAGCTCCATACCACAATGGTCCTATAACACTTCCCCGAATACCATTACCCCGAAAACCATCTCCCCAAAAACCAATACCCCGAAAATCATTACCCCGAATGCAACGTTACCCCGAATGACACATTACCCCGAAAACCATTACCCCGAAAACTAGTTCCCCGAAAATCAGTGATGCACTTCAAGAAATTCTTCAAGGAAGCTCGCGAATTTGAGCCTAAAAGTTTTCGGCCTAATAACTACTACTATTCCTATTAGTGATTTTTTAATTCTTTCAATTATCGGCTGTTCTTTCGAGGTAGTATAACGGCAGTGTAAAAGTTTTAATCAATGGTTTTCTCTTCTTTGAGTTATAGGCTGTTTTTTCGAGTTGTACCGTTTGAGTTAAAGTTTGAGCGATAGCGGTAAAAAAATCGACTGACAAAATTGTCTTGAGCGAAATTTAAAGTTGACAGTGACTTCAGACGAGCAACCTTTAAAATAATCCCCTGCATTACTTGTCTGTATTATATACAAGAGATTTGTCCTTCTTTTAGTTATCGGCTTTTCTTTCGGAAGTTGCACTAGCAAAGTGATTGTTGGCATCATAATTATTGACGCTTTCATCAGTGATTTTTTCTTCTTTTATCATAGACTGTTCTTTAGCGATTTACTTTTGAAAAAGTAATCAGTTTAATATCAGTTAACATTTTCATTTGACATTTTTCAAACCATAGTCTAGTTCCATTTTAGAATATGTTGAACTTGCATTGCCTTCATCAATATAAAAATATAACTATGCATTACAAAATAATATGACGCTTTTGAAAGAGGGTGGGAGAGGTCTCTAATATTAACATGTCAGCATTATCATCAGTTCGAAAAATGATTTATTGCTGTGAACAGAACCATTCTCACAAAATCAATTACACGCCTGTGAGTGAGATTTTGGTTCTCACTTGGCCCATGAAGAATGGCTGTTGATTAAAAGAAGAATAAATCTTTGATAACAAGAACATGAATTCAAATGAAAATCAAAATTCTTTAAAATAGGTATATGGGTTTCATTTGTCGGATCTTCATTTTGAATTTTTCGTGCCAAGAAAATTCGGGATTATGGTCCATTCGGGGAAACGGTATTCGGGGTAACGGACTATTCGGGGTAATGGATTTCGGGGTATTGGTTTTCGGGGTACTTGACCATTCGGGGTTTTGACTTTCGGGGTGATGGTTTTCGGGGTAATGGTATTCGGGGAAATGTTATAGGATCTACCACAATGGGTTCGAACAGCGCGCTAAAAAGGGCACTGCAAAACGCATGAGCGTAAAGAGAGCCTATAGCTCATTACCACAGCGGGTTAAGAATAACAGAATGTCCTGAAGATTCAGGCTTCTGAATTCAGTTTCACTTAATAAGTGTTTACCAAGTAATCGGAATCGCATTTGCGAAAAAAGTGGACAGTTACATATTAGGTAGGTGATACGAAGTTCCATAATCGGAGTCACAACTATCACACACAAATGAGTCAGCACGCTGAATATTTGCCATGTGATAGTTGAGTCGGCAGTGGCCTGTCAACGCTCTGACCAAGAGACTGCAATTCTGCTTTGACAGATTTGTTAAATACTTCGCCACCCTTGGAGATGGTTCAGTGATGTACAATTTTGTTTGACGACATGACTCCAAACTATTCCAATATTGCTTGTGCTGAGTTGCCGCCCAAGAGTTTATCTGAAGCTTCACCCAGCACTTCGAAATTGGAATAGCCGGCTTAGGACCAATGAAGTCATGCGATGCTCCATCGCGAGCTAGCTCATCAGCCAATTCATTTCCAGCGATGGAAGAATGGCCAGGTAGGGTGCCGGTACCAATGATTGTAATGTACCAGTAGATTGGACTATGGAATAAAACGTACATTTTTCGATAAAAACGACATGTGCTATTTTTGGTGGATAGATCGCATCTAGTTTAGTCTATTTGCCAAATTTCAGCTTTTTATCTTATCAAAAAGTCATATAAATAATTAAGTTTACGTAAAAAATTGGCTCCCTTGCACCAATAATAGCCGTCGTGTTCCAGTAGTGGATCAACGGATGAAAGCAGTTTTTCAAAATGGATGTATAAAAATGAAGAAAAGTCCAAGAGATGATCTTTATGGTTCATTCGAAAGATATTAGTTGCTGTTCCGAGGGAAAAATGTTAAATCTATGTAAAAATTTACCATTTTGTTTAAAATTCCTTGTATCATTCCCGAACGTCTACTACTGGAGCACTAGCGCAACTACTGGAACACGTGTACCAATAGTGGCTCACGCGATTTTATGTTAAAAAAAATAGTTTTATCACTCTTTTTATATTTTTCCCATATAGTAGAGGTTGAAATCTTTCTGTTGACACCAAAAGATCTCTGTTAGGGCTTTTCGTTATTTTGTTATGATTTTTTATAGCTTAGGTAGTCCACTAATGGCACCGGCACCCTACCCATACAAGGTTTACAGAGTTGACTGAATTCAGTTCCTCAATTTGAGTTCGACATGCGATAACAAGCTTCGACCTTGAGTTGGCCGAAGCAAGAGCTTTTATACCAGCCTGACTATCTGAACAGAAGTATATGACTTTACCCATTACGCGCTGTTGAAGTGCTGATTGCACTCCACACATAAGGGCAAATATTTCCGCCTGAAAAACGGTGCAGTTTCTACCAAGTGAGTAAAACTGATTCAGCCTTATCTCACGAGAATATACTCCTGCACCAGCTCTACCTTCAAGAAGGGAGCCATCAGTGTTTGATATACTTCTTTCCAAATAGCCAGACGTCCACTCTTCCCGTGAAGGGAATTGTGTGGTGAATGTCCTGTAAGGAAAGTGACAAGCAATTGTGAAATCACTTGGAGCAAGGACAATTTTGTCCCAATTCACCAAAAGTGGAAACAACGAAGTGTGTGTAGATCTACGATTCACTGGATTTTTCTCCAGTAGATCCAGTACCCATAAACGGTAAGAGCAAGAAAGTGCTTCTTGTTTAAGATATATGTGTAGTGGCGTCGAAAATGGCCTCAAGCGCTGCTCAAGCACATCCTTTGGAGATGGCCCAATTTTGATTGGATTGTTCTCACTTCGCCCTTTTGCCACCACACAAGACATCCATATACCAATATTAGTCGAACAACTGTTGTGTAAATCCATTTGATATATTTGGGTTTGAGGCCCCAAGTTTTACCAAAGGTTCGCCGGCATTGACCAAAGGCCATGCAAGCTTTTTTGACTCTGAAATCAATGTGAGGTGTCCATGAAAGTTTGGAATCTAAAATGACTCCGACATACTTTACTTGATCAGTCACATTAATCTCAGTGCCAAAAAGACGTAAAGGTCGAATTCCATCGCGGTTTCGTCTTTCCGTAAAAAGAACAATAGATGTTTTATTCCGGTTAACCGAAAGGCCATATTGGCGACACCAACTCTCGACTACCTGAAGAGCACTTTGCATCAGGTCGAATAGGGTGCTCATGCACATACCAACTATCAGAGCTAGATAGTCGTCGGCAAATCCATAAGTTGGAAAACCGCAATTATTGAGTTGCCTCAATAGCGTATCTGCTACGAGATTCCACAAAAGTGGTGACAAGACTCCCACTTGGGGGCATCCGCAAACACTCAATTTTCGAATCGCTGCTTGACGCAATGTCGAGAAGAGATGTCGGTTTTTGAGCATTTGATGAATCCAATTGGTAATCATTGTAGGTAGCCCATGGTTTCGTGCGGCTTCCAATATGGCATCGAAAGACACGTTATCAAAGGCACCTTCAATATCCAAGAAAACACCCAAGCAAGATTGCTTCTGAGCGAATGCTTTCTCGATATCGTATACAACTTTGTGTAAAAGAGTCACAGTGGACTTTCCAGATTGGTAAGCATGTTGATTCACATGAAGAGGCATGTTTGTCAAATAAACATCACGGATGTGATGATCGATAATGCGTTCCAGACATTTCAGAAGAAAAGAGGTCAGACTGATTGGTTTTAAACTCTTCGCTTCTTCATACGACGCACGTCCTCCTTTCGGGATAAACTTTACAGTAATATCACGCCAGGATCTGGGAATGTACCCGGTAGAAAAACTGCTTTCAAGTAGCTTTTTCAAAACATGTTTGATAAACTCAAATGCCTTTTGGAGCAGAACAAGATAAATCCCATCCGCTCCTGGAGATTTGAAAGGAGCACAACTATTAAGTGCCCATTGAATCAATTCAGTAGTTACGATACTGCGAGCCGAGGCCAGAGACTCGTAACTACATGAAAAGACATTTGGTTCATCCGTAGATGCTATGTCCACACATCCAGGGAAGTGTGTATTGAATAAACATTCTGAAACTTCTTCATCGGAAGAAGTAAAGTCACCATTTGGTAAGCGAATTTCGTTCACTGGGAAATCCTTAGATTTTGCAAGGATTTTGTTCAGTCGACTGACTTCACTCAAACTGGAAACATTTGTACAAAGGTTTTTTCAGCCGGATCATTCAGCAGAACGAAGAGCCTTCTTGTAAGCCTTGCGAGCCTACTTGAACGACTCTGATCCAGCTGAACGGCGTCTGTTCCAACTCCTTCTACATTGTTTCCTGAGTCTAGTCAGATCGGAGTTCCACCATGGGGTCCCTCTTGTAGTCTTTACAGACCGTAGAGGGCATGCTTCTTCAAAAGCTTCCATAATGTAGGATATTGTAGTATCAACGGCATCATCCAGATCACTTGGATTTTCAATGGACGGAGAATATCCATGAAATTTGGTCGCAACCAATTCAATATAGAGTTCCCAGTTTGTTGACTGGGGATTCCTAAAACGCAAAGTCTGCGCAGTTACATTTAAATGTTCAAAGAAGATGTAGCGATGATCAGATAATGATTCCTCATCTGATACATGCCAATTCGTCAACTCGTGACTGATTCTATTCGAGCAAAGCGTTATGTCTAACACTTCTTCTCTATTAGAAACCATGAAGGTTGGGCGATTGCCTATGTTAAGTAATCCAAGGTCTGTACTACTTAAGTATTCCATCAGACTGGAGCCTCTCAAATTGATATCTGAGCTGCCCCAGATGATGTCAAGGCTGGTAGCGAGTCACTTTTTAGTGACTTGGTCACTTTTTTGAGGCCAGTCACTTTAAAGTCTCTTTTTTGAAGCCAATTCAACTAAAGTCACTTTTTTCGTCAAAAAGTCACTTTTTTCAACTATTTTGAGCTTTTTTTTCGGGAGAAAATTTTGAATCGGCCTTCTTAATTTAGGCTAAGTTTTAAGTTAGCAGGGTGTCTACTACCTGAAAAATTCTGGAATACCTGGAATTAGCAGGAAATTTTTATCAACCTGGAAAACACCTGGAATTATCAGAGGATCTCGGATATACGCAGGAAAAAAAACCTCGAACCAGTAATTATTATGGCAGAATATGTCCTTTTTGTAACACAACATTTCTTCAATAAAAAAAATTTCGGCTGCGCCGCTGTTACAACTTGAGGTATTCAGTCAATGCACTTTAAGTTATTTTCAATATTCCGAATAACTTGTTTAAATAAGGAAGTAGGACTTAGGATTGCTAAAATGGGAAAGGCAAATACGATTCCCAGTTGTTCAATGCATATCTCGAAAAAGTGTTTATTTTTAGTTAAGGTCTCTAAGGCTGTGAACCGTTTCACCAGTTCGTTTAACTTTTAGTTAAAATTTGATAGCTCGACAGTTATTTCCCCTCCGGTTATAAATAACCCTGCTCTGGAACATGGTTAAACATGACAGTTCGAAAGTTATTTTCTGCTCCCGTGAATTTGAGAATAACTAACCATCCGTCAACTTTGTTCTGAAATAACTACTCGACTGTCAAAGCTCAAATGGGTCGACCGCGACGTTCAATTTAAGGCTAAGTAGCCCGTCATTCGTTTTGGCAACAATGATGACTTTTCAGCTTGCATTTCAAAGTGATAAAACTCAGTCTTGATAGCTTATATTGATTTGAAAATGTATCACTGTACGCTCTAACATGCATAAAGTATGCTGATACTTTTTCAGCTGTGTCAGTGCAAAACCAACTGATTTTCTTTAATTCGAAATCGTGAGACGAATAAGCCGCAATCATCAACGACGTGTACAAATTTCAATGACTGACTACTTCGCCTTAACCATTTGAGGGGAATCAATATCAAAATATCAACTAACTATCAAAATGTCAAATTTTAACTAATAGTTAAACGAACTGGTTAAACGGTTCACAGCCTAAAAGACATTATAATCAATATGGTATCTAAAGTCACTTTTTTGCCATAACCCTCTCTTTCCCATGGTAGCTCCAGAGCTCAATTATTTTTGACGAACTTGAGGCAAACCGAACCAGAGGAATACTATGCATTAATTTCTACAGTCAACTCTCCATACCTCGATATTGAAGGGGCCTTCGAGTAAGAGAGGTATCGAATTATGGAACACAAAACCAGTGCAAATGCGATCCGAGGGACCATCGCAGTAGCCACGAAAAACAACTGTGGTTCTCTAACTCGATATCGAAATACGAAATATCGAGTAAGGGAGAGTTAAGTTATGATTCTATATAGTAGAAGCATTAGCCGTAGAAGGCTAATGTCGCGACTGTTCGTGTGACCAACATCTAGTTTGCCACGCTCTGACAGCTTGAGTACCGGGTCTATAAGTGTCAAATCAATTTTTTTGACCAAAATAAAACATTATCTACAACATGGCACTAAACAAGCAGACAAAAACCTCAACAGTAAGTAATAATAAAATATTTTCTATTTTGAGATAACACCGCCACTAGCGTTCTACCGCTTATATTTCTATTTTCTATATTTATCAGATTAATCTAAAAGTCAATTTGCTTTTTGAATAGTAAAACTATTGGTAAGCAATCAGTTTACTATTGTAAAACAACCAACAAATTTTAAACTGATTTTGAAAAAAATAGACCCTTTGAAATATTGTTTTTTGAATTACTTTTTATAAAAACGCTTTTTCATAAAGCAACTTTCGATTAAAGTCGTTGGAAATAGATGGTTAATCTGCTTGCAATGAATTCTGGTGCACCATTCTAGAGGCTCCGGAGAAACCTTCAGAGACTATTACGTAACTATTTATCGAGAGTTTCTTTCTGGAATACTTTCAAGTTATCCACCAGGAATGATTCCAGAATTTTTCAATAGAAGTTCAGAGGAATTTTTTCTCAATTTTATACTAAAATTTTTAGAGCATTCCTACGCTACTACCTCCAGTAATTTTCACAGAGATAACTCTGAAGAAAAAATCTCAGTATTTCCTAAAGATCACTGATTCTGTCACAGATTTCTTCAATCGCTACTTCTAGGATTCTTCCCACGTGTCCTACAGAAGTTTTCCCCCAAAGGTTTATTAAATAGTTTTCGAAAAAAAAAATCGTCATTTTTATAAGAAACCCTACAATAATTCCTACGTCTTTTTCAATTAAATCCAGGCATTTTTATAAGGATTCACTCAAAAATTCACCCATAATTAGTAATTATTAATTACTCTCCGGAATTTCTCAAAACTTACTTAAGGTATTATTGGATGAAATCTTTTCCAAGAATTGCTCGATGAATTGCATCTGGGATTCCTCTAGAAATTTCTCCAGCATTTCTTCAAAATATTATTACTGCGGCTCAAACACTTCACTGATATTTTTTCAAATACAGTTTCCAGACCTGCATAGATACTTTAAAATTTCATTCAAGGTTCCACACTAGTTAATACTACAGCAATTATTACAGTTATTGCTCCGACCATTGATGGATTAATATGCTTTTATTATCATAGCAATTTATCAAGAAATATATTCATCATGAATTCGAAAGATCCAGTGATCCTTGTAGGTATTCATCATTATAACTCACACAAGTTTCATCAGAAATTACACTAAGATTTGTTTTAGAAATTCCTCGTGGATTTTTCAAATTTTTTCACAAAAAATTTGAATTTTTTTTAAGTTTCATTTTTTTTGTGCGTGGCTTTTCTTTAAAAGAAAAACAGATAGAGTACACGAAGGACTCTAAGAAAAATTACATAAAAAGTTCGTAAAAATCACAAAACAAACTCCTGAAGAGATCTTCGGAGTATTGAGAACTTTACGGCAAAACGAAAAGTTACTTGTCGTAATTTCACGAGGAAGTCTTAGAATGTGAATACCTTCCATTAAACTTACTGATGGAAAATTTCTTCCTTAGTCGGCGTTTAAAGGACGCAGTTAATGCATAAAAATATTGACCTTATTAGGTAGAAGAGCTGGAGTTTAAATGGAAATGTGAAATGACAAAAATTTTAATTTTACAAATGTTACAAATTCTTATTAAAACTTACATTATAAAATACTTTGGTAATATTAAAGACACAAAACTTTAAAAATATTGAAAATCTACTAAAAACGGATTATTTACGTAGATGTAAACTACCCTGTTTGAAAAAATTCTAGGCGATATCTTGTAAATTTGGAAGCACAATAAAAATGTCTAAATATGGTACTCAACTAGACCTACTACCTGCAGAAGATCACATGGAATATTCCCTATCATTATTGATATTGATCGTAAAACAGTATACTAGAATTGAAATAAAATTGATTACGGCTTGCTTTTCAAGTCACTTTTTGTCACTTTTTCGAGAATAGAAAGTCACTTTTTAGTCACTTATTTCTCAAATTTGGTCACTAAAATAACTTTTTTCGGTACCAATTCTTGCTACCAGCCCTGTGATGTGATGAGTATTGGCATCACTGCCCACAATCAGCGGAAGGCCTTTTGTTACGCAGTGTACGACAACTCGTTTGAAGTCATCCGTTGGGGATGGTTCATCATGTGGTAAATATGGGTCTACCACAAAAGGCCGAATCACATAAGGCCGAATCACAGAAGGCCGAAAACACAAAAGGCCGAAACATACAAAAAGCCGAATCACAGAAGGCCGAATCACATAAGGCTGAATCACATAAGGCCGAATCACAAAAGGACGAATCACAAAAAGTCGAATCACGGAAGGCCGAAATTTTAAAACAAATTTTAGTGAGAGCCACAAACATTCAGCACATTTTTCTACAATATTATGAGCATTTTTACAGTAGGGTAAGGCGGGACAAGATGTACAAGTAACATTACTAGCTGAATAACAGTTTGTCCAGCTAAAATATGGTTAGTGTTTTTTGGGTGTGTCAGCTGGTCTATTCTTAGCTTACACACCCAAAAAAAAATATCTATAATTGGAGCTGTTGTATTTTGTACAAAACCTCGCGAAAACTGGAAGGTTATACAGTGCCTGTTCGATTTTGGCAACATGCCAAAAAAAATCATGTTGCCTAAATTGAACCGTTCCAAAATTTAACGGTTGTTTTTATTATATCTTTTATCACCGCAACAGTAATTAAATTTACCTATTTTGAATATGTTAAGCCTTAAGAAGGCCCACAGAAACATTGAGATTGACAAGATTTGTGACTGATAATGATTCATTTTTTTCGTGTACATGGATTTCCGTATCGCCAAATTGAAGCCGAGTCAGAATCGAACGGGCAATGTACGATGAAAAGTATTCTTAGTAAACTTAGTATTCTCATGATCACTCAAACACTTGTTATACCCTATCTCAGCAATTATTCTCCTGCTTGTTTCGTAAAAGACTATGTTGGCATTATCCCGGGCAAACGCTTGCTGTCCGAACTCGCTGTCGCTCGTCGGACCTAAAAATTGAAAACCATCCTCTGTTTGCATTATACCGGGCAAACGCCTGGATTTGCTGTTTGCATGACACCGAATAGATGCTATACACACTCTTCGGATATCAGAGACTTCGGAGGCCTTCTGCCGCCTCAGTTCCTTTATCCTCAATGCGGCCTCGCCGCATGTAAATTTTGCGCTGTTTACTGACATGACTGCATTTAACAAAGCATGGACTTGTTCTTTTTATATCCAAGCTTTATTCTTTAGGTTTGTAACTTTAACTCGGCCTACTGTGATTCGGCCTTTTGTGATTCGGCCTTTTGTGAATCGGCCTTTTGTGATTCGGCCTTCTGTAATTCGGCCTTATGTGATTCGGCCTTTTATGATAATCCTCGTCACAATACTAATAAAAAAGCAGTGTTCATGTGGGCGCCATTGCCTAGTCCGTCTGAGTATTGGTCCTGGTAGAAGGGAAACTTGTCAAAAAAAAAAACATAACAAATTGAATCAAAGAAGTGCCCAAGTGGTTTTGCACCATGTTAGGTATAAATTAAGTATACCATGAACAACTGCCTATTTGAAAAAAAAACTATAATTAAGATTATTATGAAACGAAGCAGAACCTCGAATTTTCAAGAGCGCTAGTCTAGAGAGCCAAACAGTGATCTGAGCTGAAATTTTCAATGCGACGGTTGTCAGGTTCTCTGGATCTGTGAACTTGAAAATTCGAAGTTTGTCTTCGTTTTATAATCACGTTAATGCCTAGTGATGTAAAATAAACATGCCAAACGAGCTTATATGACAGCTCTACTCCACTACACTACATAGAAAAATTATAGGTTTCGGTTCGGCAGCCAACGACTAATAGAAATCATTCAATATAAATAATCCCTCCTTTTCTTTCTAATTTCAGATTGAACATCGCTTCCGATAGTACCGTATCGCTAGGGGCAGTTTTTTCATTAATACCAATTACCACTTTTCTTCTATAATCGGATGTTAACACGAAAGGACAAAAACAAGTCTACAATGTTAAGACAAACTGAAAATAATAAAGCACTAAGCTTAAACTTTCATTTCCTCTTATTCACTGCATCGTGTCCCTCGTTCGTTCAACGATTATCCATCCATCATCCATCTACTCCATTCCCATTCCACCACCACTTCTGTGACGGAGTGTCTTCTGCGCATCCTATTTGTGTTTGAATTTTCGCTTGCAAATACGTCGATTTACGAACAACACAAAAACAAGTTCCTACCGCTGTTGGTCGCCACTGCAAGCGGTGTGCGT